>NC_081410.1:234037914-234370414 GCF_030272615.1 Cryptomeria japonica | reverse complement strand
CAAAGCAAGCACCCAAGTATGGTTGTAGATGAATTTGGTGACACTTCTTGCATCTTCAACCACCTTCTTCACCCACGCAATCTTCCCAATGTCCTCTAGCATCAAGTCCAAGCAATGTGCAACACAAGGACTCCATGTAATAGTAGGATGCCTCTGCATAAGCATTCTACCTATAGATACATATGCAGCTGCATTGTCCGTGATAATTTGGACAACAACATTTTCAACTCCAACTTCCTGAACCACCCTATCTAATAGATTACACAATGTCTTTGCATTTTTTATTTCATTTGAGGCATCAACAGACTTTAGGAATACCATTGCACCATTTGAAGCCACCAAGAAGTTGAGAAGAGTCCTATTTCGTCCATTTGCCCATCCATCAGATAAAATGCTGCATCCTTTTCTCTTCCAATATCTTTTCTGATCATCAATCACAACTTGTGTATTTTTTACAGCTTGCTCTAGCAATGGCCCACTGAAGTCATAACCTGTTGGGGCCTTAAACCTCTTACCCGCAACTATAAATGCATTAACCAAAAGCTTCCCAATACACATTGTTTGCTGCATTGAAAGGTATATTATTGTAAAACCAAAAGTTTGATGTTGCTATCCTTGCTTGTTCATGCTTCTCTCTATTCCATCCTGTACCTTCAAGCGAAGGTTGTGCACCTGGAGCATTGCATGGAACAAAAAAAATAGGGTCTATTCTTACAGAAGTGTCACTAGCCTCACCCTCATTGTCACCAAAAGATGAATGTGATTGACGACCACAAGTGTGACCAGTGGTTCCTGAAGTGGACAATGTGGGATTCATTGCAGCTACGGTGGCTTCTTTTGTTTTTTTCTTTTCTTCCTTTTGCATATCATGCTCAGCAAGAAGGGCCTTATCTCTCTAATAATCTCAGGAGTTGTATTGGGGCATATGTCCACACCATATCCAGGTATTTGTGCAAGGTGGTATTTTAATCTATTGATTCCACCAGTCATCCATTTTGTACATTTGGTGCAAGTGACCTCCCCCTTTTTGCTTCCTGCAATCCCATATTTCCATGCTTTATCTCTTTGTCTTCCTAACCTTGGGGTTGCCCTTGGAGTTGAACTTGCCATTGCTGAAATAACATGAAAAAAATAAAATAAGCAGGGTTTTATAGAAAATCAACAAAAAAAAATGACAATGAATCATTTGGGAAAAATAGCATTCAAAAACAAGAAAAAAAATTTGAGGAAATAACTTAGGAAAGAAAATAGAAAAAAATTTGGCAGCATATCCCCTTGTTTTTCAAGATTTTTTTTTAGTTTCAAAACATTGAAATGATTCAAATGAAAAAAAAAGAGAGAGAAAATCCTTACCTAGATCTCTCTTGCTGATTTTTTGTTCTTCCCTCTACTCCTCCAAACCCTTCTAACCTGCTATAACCAAAGAAAAACCAAAAAGAAGTGAGAAATAAAAAAAAAACTCGGTTTTTACCCTTTACGGGCATATTTTTCTGGGCCCGCGAGTCCTTGCGAAAGACTCGCGAGTCTTTCGCAGGGACTCGCGGCTCCCAAGGACTCGCGAGTCCGTGGCAAGTTTGTAGCGAGTCCGCGAGTTTTAAAACTATGATGGTCGTATACGTACTACCGTAGTCAGGTATACGTAGGGTGTATAGGTCAAATATATATAAATATAAATAAATAAGTGACTTCTCCCTTTTTGCTTCTAGGAATCCCATATTTCCATGCTTTATCTCTTTGTGTTCCTAGCCTTGGGGTTGCCCTTGGAGTTGAACTTGCCATTGCTGATTTAACATGAAAAAATAAAAAAATCAGCAGGGTTTTGTGGAAAATCAACAATAAAAATGATAATGAATCATTTGGGAAAAATAGCAATCAAAAACAAGAAAAAAATATAAGGGAATAAGTTAGGAAAGGAAATAGAAATTTTGTTGGCAAGCATATCCCCTTGTTTTTCAAGAATTTTTTGGATTTTCAAAACATGGAAATGAAAAAAAAAAGAGAGGAAAATTCTTTACTTAGATCTCTTTTGCTGATTTAATCTTCTTTGCTCTCCTCCTTCAAACCCTACAAACCTTTTTTCACCAAGAAACAAAAGCAAATGAATGAAAAAATTGAAAAAAAAAACACTTTTTATGGCTGCTGCGCGTAACTTCTGGGTCTCGCGAGACCGATTATTTGACTCGTGTGAGTCCATTAGAAAGACTCGCGAGTCTTTCATATAGACTCGCCAAGACTCGCCTCACGAGTCGACTCGTGGCGCCACTGGACTCGCGAGTCCGTGGCGAGTCCATGAGTTTTTAATCTATGGTGCCAACATAACTTGATATTTGTCTGCAATAAAAAAACCAATAGCGCTCAACTGATCTCTCAAATCAGCAATCTTCATAAAGAATGAGATGACAGAGTCTTCTTTATCCATTTTTACATGGTGAAGTTGTTGTCTCAAAGCAAGAGCTCTGCTAGTGTTGTTGATCTCATACATGCCTTTTAGAGTATCAAACATTTCTTTAGCTGACTTCAACTTGGAGATGATAGGTACTAGGTGATTCATCACAAAGTCTATCAAGATCTTCCTAGCTTTCGTGGCATTCTTCTTCCACTAGATTTTCTCAGTATCATTGGAAGGCTTGAGCATATCACTGTTAGACACAATGCACCACTGAGAGGGGGAGGGGGTGAATCAGTGGTTCTCAAAACTTTTCTTTTTGGCTTTCCTTTGTGGGTGACATCAATTTGTGAATCAAGCACAAGGTAGACTTACCGGTTAGTATTGAAACTAATTCAAATACACACACACACAAGGAGACATCACATAACACCAATATATACGAGGAAAACCCAATGTGGGAAAAACCTCGGTGAGGAATGTTGTTGGAGTCTACTGCTCCAATCCAACCTCACAGTAAAACACAGTTACATAGTTTAGGGCACCAACCCAAGGAGCTACAACCCCTGACTTTAGGGCACCAACCCAAGGAGCTACAACACCTAATAGATTTATGGGCTACAACCCAAAGGAGCACTAACCCCTACACCGAGCTACAACTCAGTGGTCACAATGCAAACTTCAAATACATAAGTTATTATCATGTTACAAGTGAATCTTGCAACCATATCAAATATCGTACTCTGTCGGTGAAGTACTTCTCTCTTCTACCGACTCACTCTTCTTCCTGCTCTGCACCTGCTGCTACTCTGTTGGATTTGCACCTCACTCTCTGCACGTCACCGGTTTCACACTCTGCTGGTGTAGTTACTACCGGTTCTTCTCTCCAACCGGTTGAAAGCTTCAACCAGATTCACTCTCCCTCTCTTGCTCGTTGAGCACTCGACTGATCTTGTCTTTACTTGCAGAAGTCTACAACTTCGCAATAACACAATATTCTCTCTATTCAACAACACAAAACAATCTCTTAGGCCATTTTACTTATAGCCCAACCGCCAAACGCTAATTCAAAACTCAACCGGTTAGGGTTTCTTCACCATCTTCGAGACATACCAATTCCAATCAGATCTTGCAAGATCTGATCTTTTTGACATCTGAATGCATATCTTCGCCAAAGTCGTGTTTCCTCGATCACACGCTTTAATCCTGGTGATTTGCTTTTTACCTTCTCAGCAAATCCTTCGGTTAGTCACAAGAGATCTGTCGGGCTGTTTCCTTCATCGCCTCGATCTTCTCAATCTCTTAGCTGGCTCGTAGTTGTCTTTCAGACCTGGAGCCTCAAACCCTTGCAATCCTTCTGCAACACATCCCGTGATTTGAGTGACGTTTCATTAAAGCTGACCAACCCTTGCAACAACCCCATCGTTGTACATTCTATCTTTATCCAACCGCGGGTTTGCCATGTTGACTCCATGTCGACTATCTGCCAGCTCAGCACTACCAGTTAGTCCAAGTAGGATCACCAACCAACCACCTTGCCGATTCCTCACTTCGGCCGGTTTGCTAACCCTTCCGGTCTCAACCATTCTACCAGTTGCCTTGTCATATCTGCTCTCATCTTGAGCTGTCGATGAAACTCTCAAACCGGTCTCCAGACTAGTAAGTCCTACCACAATGGGGAGGTCTCTTCTCTGCACCTTGCTTATATAACCGGTAGACTTACATACCGGTTACCACTTGTGGTGACATCATGTCATCATTCTTTCTTTAAGGCTCCATCTTCTTTCAGCTAGGTCAGATTCCTCTACTTACATCTATGCATCCTTTCTTTCTGATCAAGGATGTTCCTTGCTCTACGGTTTGTCAGAGTGACAAACACTTCAGACTTCCTCTGACTCTTCTCAAGATGACTGCAACTTCTTCCGGTGGGGACCCTGCTGTTTTGCAACCTCACAGCATACCGGTTCATTATTCTCTTCCAGTGTTGAAGTGATTCAGATAAAACATTATGCCTCTTCATCACAACCAACCGCTCACAACACTTCTCCATCTCTTCACACAAGTCAGGCACTAGCTTGTGTACTGATGGCCTCTGAGGTCATCTTCCTTACCTTTACCGGTGTTTAGCAACACAAGGTGATATCCAAGATATGACATTCTGTACTGCTTCATAACAGTGTTGCACATACATCTCTTCTACCGGTAAACCATCCCATACCGGTTGACATCAATGACAACACAATGCCAACAATCTCCTCCTTTGGCATTGATGTCAACACTTGTAGTATCTGACATACTACAAAATTCTTCTCCCCCTTTGACACAATGACAAAGGGCACTATCAGGATATTATTTCTCTTTGTATCCACTGGTCACTGACAGAATACTTTCTCCCCCTTTATCTTCATTGGATGTAACACTTCCTTTGATACCACTTGCTATCTACTCACCAACTGTTACATCTTCTCAAGTTACAGTACTTGAGATGGGGAACTTAACCATCAACTGACACCAATTGAGTACACGGGTCCAAAGTCAAGAAAGATGGATACCAATTGTTGATATGTCAGTGAATATTGTTCTCCTGCCGATCAAACTGCAACACCTTGCAAATTCCATCTACTTCAGTTTGGGCAGTCAACATTCTTACCAGTTCAAGCAAAACAACTCTTCATCACTAGACTTTTCATGATGAGCACTTGAACTCCCCCTGAGTTATACATTTCAGGTCCTCATCTCTGGTCAGGTACAATACTAGAACTCCATTCTTCACAATGCACCGGTTGAGCTGTTCATATACGATCATCTGATGATCCTTCAACTCCATTATATCCATCACAGCTTGAGACATGATCTTGGATCTACACAATGCCAGACAATGTTATCATCATGCCAGAAATCAAACTGGTTAGCCCAAAAGCATGCATGCCTGCATGAACAATCATGGCTACATAACCTACAAGTACCTATTAGCAGTCATACCGGTAACATCCTGCACATACCGGTTAACACGATACCAATTGTTAACCATAACTTCTTGATACATGCAGTGGTGATCCATCATTGATCTGTAGGTGTGTAGTCAAGGAGACACCTACACACTCTTGTCGTTACATTTTCTTCCTTTATGCAGGCAATAGCATGTTCTTCAATATTGCCTTCTTCACAAGGGGGGTGAGTGATACATTCAAAGTGCTACTTCCCCTATGATCCCGCATCTCCTTTAGGCTTTAGGAGATATCACTCGTGCCTTGAATGCACAGTGCCGATCCATGGTCTTCTTCCTCCATACCTGCTTGATCTCATTCTCCTTCCCATTTTTAGACTGGAGAGCAGGTCTTTTCTTCTTCTGCTGATGGGTCCTCCCACTTCCTGATATTGCATTACATCCAGAAGTGGTGCTATAGTAGCACACAACATTCATCCCAACTTCATCTTTGGGGAATCTTCTAATGTGTCGGTTTGACCATCTCCTCTTGTTAATGCTACTTTGACTAGCAATAGGGACCGGTGGACCTCTTACTCCTGCAGGAACATATGTCCTCTGGTTCCATGCAGATCTTTGCCTTCCATATGCTCTGTTTTCACATTTCTGTAGAGCATGGCCATTTTGTCGGCCTCCATGTAGCTGCAGGTTCCTCTTCCTACACTCAAACTCTCTATGGCCAGATCCATTGTAGTTATGACAACCAATCTTTGTATAACCGGGAGAAGGAACATGCATGTATCTACTTCTGGATACATTCTTCCTATCAGCATCTTTTGTATGAGATCCTACCTTGTCCTTTCTAGATCTCATTCTACACTCCCTTACCTTATGGCCATAAACATTACATGTAAAGTAGTAACCGGTAAATGATTGCATATGACTTACATGTTTATATTGCAATGCACGAGGAGATCTTGCCGATTTTGCATCCCTATCTTTTCCTTTTTGAGAAGAGGCCCAAGGTTGTCCGTTCTGAGCAGCTCTTCCGTCTGATCTCTTCTTCTTCTCCCACACTTGCTTCTCCCCGTGGGTGGTAGCATTTCTTTGTCCTCTGCCGGTGGAGGGTCTCCTTTGTTGCTTCCTCATCTTTCTGCTTCCGGTGAGAGTTTCTTCTCCCATCTTCCCCTTATCTGTGGGATCTGTATGAGGATACCTTCTTCCAACATTGATCTTTGCCTTTGTCTGCAAGTCCACACGGGTTGTGGTTAGGTCAATCTCTTTTAGATCTTTACACCGGCATACCTTGGTGTCTTTTGCCCGAGTCGTTAGCTTTGAGATGCATTTCTCCGATTCTTCAAGGCATTTGACTAACCGGTTCTGTTCCACAATAGAAGCATTCTTGAATAGCTTGTATTCTCTTTTAACTCTATTGAGTTCTTCAAATGTATTTACAAGCTCTCCTTCAAGGTCAACTTCTTCTTCTTCCTCATCATCAGAAGGATCTTGATGGCTAGATCTTTCTGCCATGTCTTCTTCTTCATCATCATCACTGCTCAACTTATCTTGTTGAGGAGAGGTGGTTGCCCAGCCACTTTCAGAGTCTTGGGCCATCAGAAGTTGTGCACCGTCTTCTTTACAGCAGCGGCTGCTGGAAGCACCATCTTCCTCATCCAGATAAATATGAGATGTATCTCTCATATCTCCTTCAAATGCAGATAAATATGAGATGTATCTCTCATATCTCCTTCAAATGCAGGATCTACTGTTGAGGGTTCATTTCCATAGAGCTTCTTCAATCTTTCCCATAAGCTCTTTGCTGTCTTACACCTGTCAACCTGTGAAGAGACATCACCGGTGAGTGCACTGAAAATAACCTCCATGGCTTCTTCATTGCACTGGTTTCTTCTTTCTTGTACACATCCAGTAGGAAAATTGATCTTTCTAGGGAGACCATCAACTACTGACATCCATACATCGAACCCTAAAGAGGATAAGAAACTTCCATTCTGCAACTCCAAATAGAAAAATTTGAACCATCAAATATTGGAGCAGAATTAGATACTAAGCAAGCCATTGTGTCCTTAGGCCGGAATCTACCCAAGTTGGAGAACACTCTTCTAACTGGGAACCTACGCTTTGATACCAATTGTTAGACACAATGTACCACTGAGAGGGGGAGGGGGTGAATCAGTGGTTCTCAAAACTTTTCTTTTTGGCTTTCCTTTGTGGGTGACACCAGTTTGTGAATCAAGCACAAGGCAGACTTACCGGTTAGTACTGAAACTAATTCAAATATGCACACACACAAGGAGACATCACATAACACCAGTATATGCGAGGAAAACCCAATGTGGGAAAAACCTCGGTGAGCAATGTTGCTGTAGTCTACTGCTCCAATCCAACCTCACAGTAAAACACAGTTACACAGTTTAGGGCACCAACCCAAGGAGCTACAACCCTTGACTTTAGGGCACCAACCCAAGGAGCTACAACCCCTAACAAATTTATGGGCTACAACCCAAAGGAGCACCAACCCCTGCACCGAGCTACAACTCAGTGTTCACAATTCAAACTTCAAATACATAAGTTATTATCATGTCACAAGTGAATTTTGCTACCTTATCAAATATCTTACTTTGTCGGTGAAGTACTTCTCTCTTCTACCGACTCACTCTTCTTCCTGCTTTGCACCTGTTGCTACTCTGCTGGATTTGCACCTCACTCTCTGCACATCACCGGTTTCACACTCTGCTGGTGTAGTCACTACCGGTTCTTCTCTCCAACCGGTTGAAAGCTTCAACCAGGTTCACTCTCCCTCTCTTGCTCATTGAGCACTCGGCTGATCTTGTCTTTACTTGCAGAAGTCTACAACTTCGCAATAACACAATATTCTCTCTATTCAACAACACAAAACAATCTCTTAGGCCATTTTACTTATAGCCCAGATTTCCTGCCAAACACTAATTCAAAACTCAGCCGGTTAGGGTTTCTTCACCATCTTTGAGACATACCAAATCCAATCAGATCTTGCAAGATCTGATCTTTTTGACATCTGAATGCATATCTCTGCCATAGTCGTGTTTCCTCAATCACACCCTTTAATCCTGGTGATTTGCTTTTTACCTTCTCAGCAAATCCTTCGGTTAGTCACAAGAGATCTGTCGGGCTGTTTCCTTCATCGCCTCGATCTTCTCAATCTCTTAGCTGGCTCGTAGTTGTCTTTCAGACCTGGAGCCTCAAACCCCTGCAATCCTTCTGCAACACATCTCGTGATTTGAGTGACTTTTCATTAAAGCTGACCAACCCCTGCAACAACCCCATCGTTGTACATTCTATCTTTATCCAACCGCGGGTTTGCCATGTTGACTCCATGTCGACTATCTGCCAGCTCGGCACTACCAGTCAGTCCAAGTAGGATCACCGACCAACCACCTTACCGATTCCTCACTTCGGCCGGTTTGCTAACCCTTCCGGTCTCAACCATTCTACTGGTTGTCTTGTCATATCTACTCTCATCTTGGGCTGTCGATGAAACTTTCAAACCGGTCTCCAGACTGGTAAGTCCTAAGAATGCTCATTTCCACAATGGGGAGGTCTCTTCTTTGTACCTTGCTTATATAACTGGTAGACTTACATACCGGTTAGCACTCTTGATGACATCATGTCATCATTCTTTCTTTAAGGCTCCATCTTCTTTCAGTCAGGTCAGATTCCTCTACTTACATCTATGCATCCTTTCTTTCTGATCAAGGATGTTCCTTCCTCTACGGTTTGTCAGAGTGACAAACACTTCAGACTTCCTCTGACTCTTCTCAAAATGACTACAACTTCTTCCGGTGGGGACCTTGCTGTTCTGCAACCTCACAGCATACCGGTTCATTCTTCTCTTCTAGTGTTGAAGTGATTCAGATAACATTATGCCTCTTCATCACAAGCAACCGCTCACAACACTTCTCCATCTCTTCACACAAGTCAGGCACTAGCCTGTGTACTGATGGCCTCTGAGGTCATCTTCTTTACCTTTACCGGTGTTTAGCAACACAAGGTGATATCCAAGATATCACATTCTGTACTCCTTCATAACAGTGTTGCATACATCTCTTCTACGGGTAAACTATCCCATTCCGGTTGACATCAATGACAACACAATGCCAACAATCACGTTCCACGAAATCAAGATCATCATTTTCCTCTAATGCAATGAGTATCCTGGATTTCCAAGAGTTGAAGTTTTAGGCTCCATCAAGCCTATCTTCTACCTTGACACCGTTCACCATCTTTTATGTTAAGATAGATACCCTAAGGAGAAGAGAAGAATATTTCGCTTTGTTTAAACAATTCTGATCACGATCTTTACTTAGACCCGCTCTGATACCATGTTAAGTTATGTATTGTTAATTATATAGGCAGCAGTACAGAATTAAAATTTCTCTGATTTGCTATAATCTGAAGCAATATATATCAATATATTGCTTGATATCAATTTTCCTTCAAGTGCTATATTTCTCCAATGTATTTAATTTGTTTGTTCTGAGTTTGCTGATCGTTAATTACATGCCTATAAGAATATATCTTTCACGAGTTTTGACTGAATGTGCACAGCATATAATTTATGGATTATACAGTATATAACTCTCATAGGCTTCACGTATAATCACCACAGATCATTCACTGACTATCGCATGCATAAGAACAGAATGTAATTCTCCAGTCGTTGCTTCTAATGCCCCGATAGAAAGAATAAAATACCCGTTTCAAGGGATGTGAACAGACATGACCCTAATCGAGGTGACACAACAAAGAGGAGGTGCGTTTAAATCAACACCCGATAGGTGATCATACTTAATTATCCATTAACAAATGGATACTAACCAAAACACTCCACACGTAGAATATCAAACATGTAAATAATTATTAACTATAGTTAGTGGAAATGAGATCGCTGAGAAGACAGCGATGAATAAGATATTGATAACAGTTAAGACAGCAGACAGGAGGAAGATGTCTCCTGCTGCTATAACATCAACATTCTCTACGGAAATGACTCCTTTACAATCACATATTCACACATTCTTGGGATCAAATCACTTCCCTATTCAGCTGGAGTTTTCTCTACAGCCATCACACCTTAAATCATCATTCAAGTTTCAAGAAATGTGGTTCAGGGAAACTCAATTTTTGCCTCAACTCAAAGTTTGGTGGGAAAATGCTCCTTTTGTAGCCAGCACCAGAATGTTTCAGTTAGCAAAGAAATTAATCTTCATTAAGCAGAAAATTGAAGTGTGGAACGCAGACCATTTAAAAAATATCTTCTTGGAGAAATCAGGAACGCAACCTAAGCTTGATGAGATAAATGAACACATCATAAGATATGGAATCAACAACTCTTCTTTCAATTTGCAGAATAAATTGCAGAAGGACTTAGAAGAATTCCTTACAAGGGGAGAAATTTTCTGGATACAAAACTCCAGATAATTATGGCTCAAAGAAAGTGACAAAAATACAATTTTTTTTCATCTATCTTATAAAATTAGACAAGGGAATGCATTATTTAGTATTGACTCTACTACAAGTTGTAGTCTGAAGGAAGCAAAGCTAATTGGTCAAGAAGTTGTGAAATTTTTCTAAACTTATGAAAAGCTCCAAATCAGTAAACAGATCAGAATGAAATTTCTGATGATCTCCTGCCACGTATTCCCAAATCAGTTTCTGTGGAAGATAATAATTTCCTCTTGAAGAAGTAAAGTGTCTGGTTTTTTTCTGTACCATCTGATAAAGCACTTGGGCTAGATGGTTTTACTGCCATGTTGTAATGTCCCTTTCTATTAAATGCCCGTAATTTTGCCCTAAAATCAAAGTTCCAAGGAAGTAGGAGATGGAATAGGGTTATGTACCAACTTAGATCACCTAAATTGAGGACCTGCAAACATGTTAGATAATCATGGAAAACATAATTAAACAAAAATCAATGATTATAATATGGACATAACTTAATGATGGATCTCAACCATAGGGAGGCTAAGATAAAGGGCATGTTAGGGTGCTTGAATGTTCCTCTACCCTCGGCCCAAGAGCGAATATTCAATCCCTCTTGGCCTCATGGGACCATTTGGTCACCACCATGAGTTGGTGTACCTAGTTAGGATTTCCGTAGCCGTTCCCCTCACCATCCTTCCTTTATCTTCCCCTATGATCTGAATTCCTTGATCTCATGGCCAATCATGATAGGGAAGGACGATTACAATATAGGGTGTTCCAAGAATCCCTCCATCCTAAGCCCAAGGACAACACTCCTTGTACCCCCTTGGCCTCATGGGACCATTTGGTCACCACCATGAGGGGGCATACTTAGGAGAGGACCTCATTGCTGTTTCCCATCCTTGTATCCCCTTATTCCTTAATCCTGATTGATAGCATTAATCATACACATAGAAATCACATTTCATTCATCTAATATGTAAGAGATTATATGAACACATATAGAGATTATGCATTATTATTCCCATTTAATAAATGTGAGAAAACATATGAACATATGGTTCTCGCTAGCTTATACTAATTCAAGAGAGACATTATTATATTGTTACTACGACTCAGAACAGGCCTGATCACTGTATATGAGAGCTTCCGCTGTTCATTGATGCTCTGTCCTGATTGCTGATGTTTATGCAGATTATAAGTATTCAAATTTCTGATGTGTTTCTTTATTCTGTTCTGCCTTTATATCTGGTCTAAACTCAGAGATTTGAATGATGTTCCCTCAATTTCCCTTCTAATGTCCACCAAAGACTTGTTTATATATCTCTCAACATGCCTCTTTCCAATGGTCACCTTCCTTTAATTAGGTTGGGCAGATTAATATAATAATTACTTATTTGTTTTTATCCTATCTCCAAGTGGAGCGGTGCTTGTAATATGTTCTAATATCCCTATTGGAGTCAGACCTAAAGCAAAATAGATTTAATTTCAATTAAACACCAACAGGTCGGCTCATTTCCTTTGTAATTATATTTTATTTTTACTTTGTTATCCTTTTCCGTTTGCTTCAGGTCTGGCCCTATTCGCTAAAGTGTGGGTTAAGTGGCTATTTAAGGTTGTGATTTGTAGTATAAGACCCTAATCTCAGACTGGGCATTACACGTGTTCTTTGAAAGAGGTTGGGAATTCTAGGGAAGTGAAATTTGGCTCTCTTTGGAGGAATCTAGGAGCACTGGCACCATTCTTAAAGAACTTAATAATGTTTTTATTGCCCTAATACCCAAAAAGCAGAACCCCTCAACCTTTGCAGACTTCAGGCTTGTATCTTTATGTGACACCATTTATAAAATCTTCTCTAAAGCGATCACTGTGAGGCTTGCTAAGATCACCCTAGAATTATCTTAGATAAACAAGGGGACTTTGTCAAAGGCAAGGAGACTTAGGATCATTACAACAGGGTAATTGGGGATCAAATGTTTGGCCTCATAAACTTTGTTGGAACTCGGTGATTCTTCCAAAAGCAGGGACATTTTCATGGTTAGCGTTAAATAATTGAATCCTTACTTGTGATAGATTGGTTAAGATGGGAATAGCTACACCTTTGAACTTCCTTTTATGTGGGCAACATGAAGAGACAACAGATAATTTGTTGGTATCTTGCAAATTCTCTCAAGCGCTGGTCTTGGCTTCAGAGTAAATTAAATTGGTCTACAGCCCTTCGAAACTCTTTGTTGAAAAACTTTACCTTTTGGCCAAAGCTACATCAAGATTCTTTGTTTTCTTGCATATGGTTAATCAGCCCCTCCATCTTAATTTGGCAATTATGGTGGGAAAGGAATGGAAGGATATTCTGAAAAGAATAACATTTAGTGGAAGAAGTTATCTGCATCATAGAAAAATCAATTTCTGAAATAGTAATGTCAAATGTGTATAAATTTGGATCAGCCAACATGTTTTCAAATTGGGACGCAAAAAATTCATCTCAGTGGAAATTTCTTCATCCACCAAATCCTGGAACTTGTGTGTCAAAAGAAAAAGTAAACATATCAAAGTGCTACATGGTCTCCACTGCCTCTTGGGAGCATCAAGCTCAATTTTGATGGAGCTTCTCAGGGAAATCCAGCAACATCTGGAGCAGGCTGCGTTCTAAGAAATCAATTAGGTTGGGTCATAAAAGCATTAGCTCCCAGATTGCCAAACAGAACAAACAATTAGATGGAGGCCTAGGATTTGGTTGCAGGATTGAAAATGGCTAAGGATTCAGGGTTTAAGCCTATTTTGATTGAAGGAGATTCTTTGATTATTATAAATTCTTATAAAACTTTAAACTCTCCAAGCTGGTCTGCTCACTACATTTCAAACCAGGTGTTTCCATTGCTCCAAAGCTTTTGTTCATGTCACAAGTAGTGTCTTGTTTCCTATCTAATGCTATGGACCTTATGCAAATTTATGGCCAAGTTGCACAATTGGCAATAGATTTTGTAAAAGACAGCCTAATCCCTGGCTTGACTCTGCACAATGCAAATAATCTGGTTGGGGGTGTCTTTAGCCATGCAGATTTGAACAAAAAATATGGTTTCATGTGTGTTTATATTGCATTAAAACTAGCAATTTATGAAGAAAAAGAGGAGATAGGAGCATCTGCTATCAAAACCCACAAGGAAGAATTGGGGATTTTGCTTTGTGACAAGATTATTGAAGTCTACAGAGCTCTGGTTTTCTTGAAGAATCATGTTGCCTAGCGCCCTCACAAGCATCATCGATTATTTTTGGCCGCAAATCAAGGACATTCTGCATCTTAAACGACAATCTTCTCTTGTTTTGTTTGTCAGAAGCCCTCCTTGATATCAATTTAATGGCATGTATCAGCGGTTTGCCTTGTTTAAATATTGTCATTGCAGTAGGTTCTAGTATAAAGGAAATGTATACAATGTGCAGTGGTCATATGACTTTTTGTGGAAAAGGATGTATCATTGTTAGTTTATTTTCGGTATAACCTACTTGTTCTTATCTATGCATTGGATTAGTATCTCTGGTTATGGCCACCTTCACTTCTTGTATGTAACTCTTCATACTTACGTATCTATTTTACCTATATTAATATAAGAGTTCAGGCTCTCACCTTTAATAAAAAAAATAAAAAATCATATAATATATTTTAAGTACTTATACTAGATTTTTAAAAAGAGTTTTGACTTTTAAAACTTCCTTACCAAGCATGACCATAAAATACAAGTCTCATTTAATATAGTTTTTTCCAACAATTTATTTTCACTAGATTACAATTGGGTCAATGCCTGAAGAAAACTAATGTAATAATAACAATTTCTTAAAATAAAAAAATCTTTAAATTTCATTTGGGACCAAAACTTTGAATTTTTATAAATAATTTTTTTTATAAGTTTTTTATTGAACCGTATAAGAGTGAAACATTACATTAATCGGGGGAAGGGCATATATTATGTTTTATATTAAAAAATAATAAAATGATATAATTATTAAGGGTATTAAAATGCCGATGAAGTCATATGTTTAACAAAATTAATTTACGGAAGTATTTTGATTTCTCCTATGACCTGGCACAAAAACTATGACGAAAAATAGAACAAGAAACAGTTTATGAGTTCGGAAACTCTTAAATGATGGCAGATGAAGCTGCTCCTTCCATGTGTCGTGCTGCTTGCAAAATACCCATACATTGTACGAAATCGTTGCAGCTAGGGTTTTTACATGTTTACAACAATAAGCAGACTTTTCCCCTAGTTTTCGGATTTTATAAAAGTTAAATTAAGATATGGGACAAATTTTTTTGTGCGAATCCCTATGAATCAGGCATGACAGGAAATAGGCAAATTTTAAGGCATGTGTAGGTAGGGTATCCACGCTATATAAGTGCGGTTCTATAATGGTTACCTTATTGGGTACATTGATACACGTACCGGGAGAGAGAGGGTGGCCTATCCTACTACTTGGCATAAAATACCTTTTATTCAATAATTAAATGTAAGCTGTCAGATAAAATATTGAAAAATAACTTTTTGACAATTTAATTAATTAAATTATTTTCCCGTTTCCAATGTCAATTAGCTTACGAGAAAACTTCTAAACAATTGCTCACGTACGAAAGGGGGACATTACATGAATTCTTTTAGTTATTCTAGCGATTCTTTACAAATGTGAATTATAGGCTAGTAACAATTCAATGACAAAATGGAAGTAAATAGAGAGGACTCAAAAACTCATGATCAAAAGTAAATTGAAACTCTAAATTTCATGAGATTCTTCTTGCTGAAATGCATAGCTTCATCTTAAAAAAGGTGGAATTGATGGAGACACATAGATGGCCTAAGGCTGCCATCAAAGAAATGTTGGATAAGATATAGAAGTCTTGGATGAAACAAAACGTCAAGTGAATGATGTAATGCCCCTTTTTGTAAATGCCCTAGTTTTTGTCCTAAAATCACAAATCCAAAATGAAACAAGGGCAAACATAATTAGAAAAATAATTTTCATTTAAGAATAAGATAAGGTAAACCTTATTTTTGAAATCCGCAATGCAGATATAACTCATGAAATACATCCAATTCTAGGGTTAGGATACGTATATATTGATCTACACAACCAATATCAACAATTACATGGAAACTCAACCATAATGAGGGTTGAGTTGGAAGACATGATGAGGTGCCCCAAACATCTTCTACCCTAGGCCCAAAAGCAAGATCTCATCCTCTGTGGCCTCTTGTGGTTCTTAACTGATGGTCCTTAACCATCATCATGAGGTGGCATACCTAGTGAGGGCTTTACACCATTCCCCTCCATCATATCAACCTCTCATCTCTTATGAAAGATTCACTTCAACAATTGATCTATGTGGAGATAGTAGGGAAGCTACAATAGGGTGCCTTTGACCCTCAACCCTAGGCCCAAGGTTAGGACCTTATCTTCCTTGGCCTCGTGTGGTCCTTAACCATCATCATGAGGTGGCCCCGTGGTCCTTGACCATCTTTACGAGGCGTTGTGCCTAGTGAGGGATCTCTCACCGTTCCCCCTATTGTGTCCCTTCCCTTCCTTCTATCACAATTGCAAGCAATGATAAAACATACAAAATATACATCACGATCCTCGAGCATTATTCTCATTATGAATATACATAAAATATGTTACAAAATATAAAGTACATGAATGCAAAGGGAATAAGTTATAAATATATGAACATTAGAAAAACATAAATAATTTAAATGCATGAATATTAATGAGGCATGTATATATGTCATTTCAGTATTGTATTGCATTGATACTATTTAGCAATATTGTATCAGATTCTATTATCATTGTCTTGTATTACATTAACAGTATTAACTGTATATCATATTATAGCACCTTATTCTATTATCATATTCTAATATACTAACCGTATTATTGTATTAACCATATTAATTTATACTAATATTGTCAATTTTGACCAGATCAGATTCCATTATTATTATTGTTAATTATGTTTTTAGTATGGTGCTGAATTAATGAGTGAGCATCCCACGTAATCACTAACTGTCTATATAACCTTACCGTGCTGTGTGTTTCCTTTTTTTTAACAGTCAACATGACTTCTGTGCTACCTTCGTATCCCTCCCTTTCCCTTATTCTGTGTGACAGTATGCTGTATATTAAACCATAAACAATATTAATAATTCCCTTAGGGATTTCCACTTACCTGTGCTGAGCCAGACTTTCTTTCTTTTCTTCCTATTCCCGTATTCTCTTTTTCTTATCTCCCGTATTTTCTTCCTGTAATGTCCCTTTTTTAACTACCTGGAAAGTGGGGACAATTATATATCAACTATCAGTTTTCAAGAGATGTCTTCCCTTGGTGATGCTAATGTTGCCTTGCAAATGACATACAACCGATTCAAAAGGAGCAATGTATGGATAGGATAGCGGATTGATATGGTATCTGATATGATCCTTAGAAATATGCCAAGTTATAATATTTCAGTCTGTAACACTATATATACAGAGATACATGATCTTTCTGATATAGTGATATGGGTTATGCAATAAATCTCTGGTAAAGCTGATAATCTTTCCCTCCAGCTAGACTAATGTAGAGCGGATTTCTGTTTCAGATTCACTCTCAATAAGTATGCAGAAACTGTCACTTATGTCTCTGCTATATTTAATGTGTCGATATACTTATGCAACTATGAATACAATGATACCACCCCATAGTAATAGGTTGCTGTTTCTAGTATTGGCGATATATGCTTGCATCACGATGGTGCTGTCTTTGATATTGCCAATATTCCTTATGCAATCACTTATGTGCCTTCGGCAATGGTTCCCAAAGAGCGATCCTAAAGGAAGTCCAATTCCCACTCCCCTCCTAAAATGGAAAGAGTTGCCTTCTTATATTTTGTGTTTGGAGTGTTAAGACATGCCTCATGTCTCTTTGTGAATGCTTCCTACATAAACTTACTAATCATTATTAATCTCTAAACTAATGATCGATGGTAATTGGGTTGTCATCGGGTCTATCTGAGATTTGCCTTTAATTGGTGACTGTTGATCATTAGTTGACATCGTGTCACTTTAACCATAATGCTTAATCGACTTGTACCCTTAGTTTAGCCAATATTGTTATAATTCAAACTACGGCGTTATTATATGGTTGACCATTACTAGGTATACCGTTTCCATGTTAAGCATCGATAATTTATGATTATTAATTTCCCATTGCTTGGCTACCGCTTTTCATATGGACTACCATTGCTGTTAACACAAGAGTATGCCGTAATTATTGTTCTTCACTGATCCCTCATTCATCGACTACCTTCAGTATCGTGCCTGCTATGTCTTTCTTCTTTATTGTGAAGAGTGGATGATTGGAACGATTTCTTGGTATCTTTATTGATTCTTCCTTCTTCCGTTCTTCTAAACTGTAAATATATATAACCATTCTGATCTGATCTGAACTGCTCAGTCGTGATGTATGACTACTGATACGTATGGCTGGAAATATATGTCTAAGAGAAACACGGCTGTATCCTCAAAGGATGAAGTAAGAAAATAAGATATCCCATGATGTCCTTTGAGAATGGGATCGATCCATATGATATATCTTGCAAGATCAAAGGGTTGCATCTTTTGAGTGTTTTAAGAGTTACGTCTTTTCAATGGAATGGCTTCCTGTAACAGCCACGTCTTCTATTTAATATTATTAATTTATTTGCTTAACATTTTTAATATTATCACTGCTATTTATCGATCATTGTTTAAGATCAATATACCACTTCAATGATACTCAATGCTTATTATAACCTTGTCGTTCTTTGTCATTATCATTGAATTAGCTTGCTGCACATAGATTTTAATTATTACCTTAATAGATTGAGCTTTATTTGATGACCTGTCTTATAACCGCTTGTTCTTCTTTGTTGATATCAATTTGGCATATCGTTCATGTATCCTAGTTATCTTTACTCTTATGCACTCACCGGGTATTTATTTTATTATTATTATTTATTTATATTACTTATATTATTATTATTTAATATTAAGCAATATAAATTTTATATTAAATTTTATTTGTTATTAATAAATAATGATCATATATAACATAAATAATAATCATAACAAATAATAAACATTAATAATTATATATTAGAGGAAAATCGTGAAGTCTCATAAATGAGACGATTTTCCAATATTATTAAATGTTAATTAATAAATGTTTTAATTATCGTATTTATTGAATCACAATAATCCAATGTCCAAAAGGGGTTATGACACTTCCTCTCTTATTTTTCCTCCTTCCTTACCGCCATGTCCTGGCTGGGAAAGATCGACTCTATTTAAAGAGTCTCAATGGGTATGTCTTTTCTCTTAAGAGACATGTAAATCAAAATGTCTTTTGACCGCAGCCTTTGCAAAGCATTGGTCAATTTAATATTTCATGTGACTATTAGTAGTTAGTGTGAATATTATTGTTTGTAATTATAAATATAAATTAATATTTATTGTGAGTATTTAATAATTATTGGGAATAAATATCGACTGTGATTATAAATACAAATCAGTATTTATTTAATAATTATTGTGAATGTCAGTTAACAATAATAATTATTGATTGTGGTTATAAAATACAAATCAATATCTATTTAATTATTATAAATATTGGTTAATGAACAAATAAATGGTTTAGATATTCTTTAAATAGAATCTAAATACCCAAAATATAAGGGATATTTCATATTACAAATGAGCAAATGAGGCATTCACCTTGACACAAGTATGTGCTTAAATAATAAGAAGTAATGAATGTATTTTTTATAGAAATTTCGTATTTCTCTTTGGGAAAATCATTAAGAGAAAAGAAACATTATTATCTTGACAAATTTAACCTCACTTATGTTCATCAACAAAAGGCATGGGCAATATACCTTGAAGAGTAAAGATTCTTATAGTTCAATTGACAACTAGCTTAAACCATCTTTGATTTGGATAGGTAAATGGAAAAGGCCTAGAGAAGAATGGAAGTAAAGATTTTGTATCTTTTTCACGACAAGGGTAGTTGACACTAAGAAGCAATTTGTTCTTGAGTGTGAAGCTTACTACAATATTCAAGCCAAGTATGCATACACTTTAGTGGCTACTTCACCATAAGACTTGTTTGAAGTGAAGAAGGTTTGAAAACAGTGGAAGTCTTAGTAGTGGTTCAATAATTGCAAAATGTAGGAAGACAAGTTCTGCTGTTCCATAGGCCATCTTTGACCTTTGGGACGTTGAAATTGTTTGCTTGCATGCTTTCAAGTTTCAACACATTTTGAAAATTGGTGCTATTAGGATTTCTTTTGATATGGTTAACTCAAATTCATGGTTAATTGAGATAACATCCATTTTGGGTGCACCTTATTGAGTATATCAATCCACTTAGTCTCATAGTAGGCATTGTGGGTCTCTTTCTATCTAGCTTTGAACCATCTAATTCTCTCTTTTGGGAGCCTAAGTGGTAGTAACATTTGTGTATCACAGTCACTAGTTTTGTCTCTGTGTTTGGATATTTGTTGACCTTGGATGTTAGAAGAGCTTCTAGGAGGAGTTCTTTTCTTTCTCCTTAGATTATTCAACTTTCCTTTTTTAGTTCCAGACATTTCCATTGGATATCGTTAGATTGTGTATTGTCTCTATTGTGATGATGGATGACTACACCATGAGTTCTTGTATGCCGATCATTGGTCCAAACATGTGACAAAGTGATCTCTATCTTTGGTCTTCATCAACTCTTGATTCTTTTAAAGGTTTTCCTCCATGTGGGATTATATACTAGATCATGGATATAATATTTAGGGCTTCCCCACTTTGGGTTTTAGTGTTTAATAAGTTTTACAGTTTGCTGTTTAGTGTCTTCCATAAATGTGGAGGTTCAATCTAGATGTAGTCTTGAGTCCCATTGAGATACTTTGTTAAGTTGTGAAGATTGGCAAATTTCATTATGTCCTTGTGAGGCTATTTGTGATTCCTATCATGTTAAGTTGTAGACATTGGCAAGTTTCTTTCTTTCCTTGCTGGTCTGTTCGTAGTTCCTCTAGGATCATCTTTTTAAGAGTCTTTTTAGAAGCCTCTCTACTAGCATCATATGAGTTAGAAGAAATGCATGAGAAATTGCCTTGGAAAATTTCCCTCATTCTATTTCATCTTGTAGAAGATTGCTTGAGCATCATTCAGAGCTGGGATGTATTGTAAAGTCATGTATCTCCCTCCTGTATACAACTTTTACTATTGTTAATTTTAATTTCACTTGCTTTATATTCTATTACATGTGGCTTTCTAAATGACTAACATTTCGTTATTTTATTGTGTCAAAACAGATTTTCTTGTCTATTTTGGCCTGACTTAGCTTTTCTTTAAGGCTTCTTTCCTTTGCTTTTCTTAATACAATATGGATACTGGGTTGTACCATAACTTGTAAGCTTCTGCACATGAAAACTACTTACCATATGTTTGCGAACACCCAATATATGGCTTTCTAAATGACGAACATTATCTTATTTTATTGTGTCAAAACACATTTTCTTGCCTATTTTGGCATGACCTAACTTTTCTTGAAGGCTTTTTTCTTTAGCTTTTCTTAATACAATATAAATATTAGGTTGTACCATAACTTGTAAGCTTCTGCATGTGAAAAATACTTACCATATGTTTATGATTGTTTATAGAAAGAGAAGATATAACTTAATTCTCCTGCATTTTGATGCACGTTTACCAGATTGATTTATTAACCTGTGATTCTTTAAAGCTGTCACACAATTTAATGAATATGTTTTATTTTGAAGAATAATGCTTCTGTATAGAAAATTCTTTATCGTTTTCTCAGACTGCAAATTCTTTATGTGGGGGTCTGTATTAAATTGGCAGTTTTGTTTTCCATTTCAGCCCTCCAGTTTCGGTTGGCTGCTTATTTATTTACTAAGCTTAAGTAATTTTGTTTCAAGTTGCATAATTTGATTTTCTAGTTACAGTGTAGGAGATTTGTTCATGATTATTATATTAAGAATTGCAATGTTTCTTGTGCAGCAGAGGTATGAGTGGAACCCATTAAAGAGACACGAATACCATTGTTATGTGGATCTCGTAGGTAATTGCATATTGAAGGTATATCTCTAACTGTGCTGTCATTATAAATGAAATACCTTGTGCAGTTGTAATAAGATACTTAGCACTGTATGGTCATTCATTATTCATGACTACTGTGTGTGAAAAATTCTGTTTTTTTGGAAAGAATAAGGTTTTTTAAATTTTAAATGTTCAAAACAGTTTGGAAAAAATGTGTAAATCTAGTTGGTATACAAATATAATTATGATAATGAACGATATGTGAATTTAGTTGGCATACAAGTATATACATGAAAGCCAACAAAAGAAATAAAAATACTGAGAATGCGTGTGATTGACTGATCACATAATTCATCATTTGTACTGGTTCTGTCTCTCCATTGCCTCAAATTGTATATAAAGCTAAATATCTTTAAGGTCTGAACATGCTAAGTGATTCAGTTTGTGATGATTTATAAAAGTCAAAACTGTTGTCAATGTTTCTATTTATTTATATTATGATAATTTTTGAGAGGGTTCTGCTTGGGTCTTCACCCACAAAAGAAAAAAAACTGTATACAATAACTTAAAAGTCATACCAACTGAATATGCTATAACAAGATATGAAAAAAAGCCCAGCCTTGGTGACTATAAGTGAAGAAACTGGACTGAATTAAGTCGCAAAAGACAGTTAAAAATATAAGCATAGAGCAGACACAATGTAAAACAAGTGCTAGTAAACCTTAGAAACTCCCAACCACCCACTCAATGAGCTGTGCTGCCAAAACCACTACTTACGCAAGAAGCTGCTGCCCAACCTCTTCCTGTGAGCACTACAGATTTTGGCCCGGTAACCTTAGAACCACCACAATTTGACAACGATTTGAACTTAACACCATGAATCATTTCCTGTCTGTTGATAGCATACTCCAGAATTACCTGTAAGATGAAGTAGAGTGAAAGCATTTGTCCAGAAAATCATTCATATGATAACAATATGTGGCTAATTAATTTTGGACACAATCAGTCCAGAAATCTTGCAAATTTAAGCGTTTTGTATTGAAATGTATATTTGTGAGACAAACTGCTACATTTTTTTCTGTAATGCAGGGCCCCTTTCCTGTAGAGACAACTACTCATCTGCATAGAGTTTTAGGGGATTCAAATGTCCTGCAACTGCATTTTGAAGGAAGACTGCTGTCAGAACAACTAGAGGAAAATGGAAGAGTGAAAGATGAACTCTATAAAAGAAATGGACAGCCAAAAATGTTTCGTGACTGGGCCAAAGAAGGGATTTTTGTGGGTTTACGGCGCTACCAATTTTTTGGTGAGGATTTACCAAATATTTATTGCGAAGGACTGCAATGTTGGTTTTTTAGTGCTCTCTACTTTTTTTTGGTTTTCTCGGAGTAAGTAGTATATTTTTTTAAAAGAGTTATTGATACTTTCTAGGATTTGTATTTTTTTAAAAATTGTTCAAAATATATTACATTGTCATAAATAAAAAGGAATCAAATTAACTGGTTGAAATTTATTTTGTAAGTTTAAGGTCTTTTTGCATCTCATTTAGTTTTCTTTATGTGTCAGAAGACAATCAATTCTTTATCGTAATTTTATTGATACAGGTCTCTATCTGCTCCATAAATCGACTAAATAAATGGAAGTAGCTATGACTGTTTTAATTATATGCACTGGTGATTAAGTGGAAATGACTGTGTTATCTAATTGTACAGTTCACTAATTAAATGAGAAGTGTATCTGCTCATTGTAATTGTACACTCCATTCAATGTGTTAATGTTTTTTCCTTTCAGATGTTGTATAGCACACTCCACTAAATAATTGAAGTTTTGGCTAGTATTTCCACCAAATGTGTTTCTTTCAAGTTGTGGCATTATAGATAGTTGGTGCGGTTCAATACATTTTATGCTCTCACGTTGTCCATCTTGGGAATTAGGTGATCAGAAAGTGATAAGGATATTGTATTGTACCTTAATTTCAGCTAAAAATGTCAATGACAATTTCAGTCACATAAGCCAAGGCATATATTTATTAGGGTTTGACCAATTTGAATGTGTGCCCAACACTTTTGAGTAGTCCTTGCCATTTGAACAGCCATTATCAGTCTTGTAGGTGCTTGATTCACTCCTCAACAGTGACTTAACCTTGCATTGATGTCACTTCAGAATCATACTCAAATCTTGCCCTTGTTTGACAACGAAAGCTGTAACCTTTATCAATCTACAACATTAGTTAGTTTGAAGAGTTAAACTTTGACATGAATGACCTTGCAAGTTGACTGGGAAAACCACAAGTCGAGTTTGGTTGAAACACAATGATTATGTCCTTGATGATTTTCAGAAAAAGCAAATACGAACATTGAGTTTTGTAGCTGTACAAAACACACAAGCTACATTAAATCACATGAACCAGAACGAAAGGAATTTCTCCAAATCAGGCAGGTAGGTGACAGATCCTGAATAGTGCTCAGTGACTTGTCGCACAGATCAATAGCAAATAGTGAAGAACATTCAGTTATATTGAGGGGAAAGGGGTGGTGAATCAGTATAACAACAACCTTCTATTTTTTAAAACTTATTGAATAACATATTCAAAACTTAATCAGCCATAATTGTAACATAAATGCAAAAACACGAACATATGATCTACATGGAAACCCTTGTGGGAGAAAACCACGGCAAAATATTCCTTATATTAGAAACTTCTTACAATCTTCATAGGAACCCACCCACGGGAGACACCAATCCCCTTTAAATGATTTGTATGCACCAATCCACTGGAGATACCAATCCCCACAACTGAGCACCAACTCAGTGAGGGACACCAATCTCTTTGAAAATGAGGCAGCAACCTCCAAATGAATAAAGTGATAAGCTTTTGATCTTCTTCTTGAATCAGATCTAATTTCCTTCTCATATCTGTCCAAAAATGTTTCTTGAAATCTACATATCATCCTCAATATTTTCTGCTCATAGTCCGAAATAATTTGCCCTTAAATTCTGCACTTAGGTCTGCAATAATCTACCCTTAAATTTTTCTCTTAGGACTTCAATAATTCACCTTCAAAGTCTGCTCATACATTCACCTTATATCTGCTTCTAAGGTCTGCTCTTTGGTATGGATTCTTGATAAATTAAACTCCAGATGACCTCTCTTTTATACTTGCAAAATGCATCCTTTCACCAACGGTTACCTCTTTTCATGCTGGTAGGCCAAGACAGCATTTATTTATTTTATTTAATTTTTATTTCTATGTTCAAAGTGCTCGCCCAAACCAAGGAGGTTTGCCCAAGTAAAAACAGTTTTCTTTATTTAATTTTCTTCTCAAGAAATGGGCACCTAAGCTGGAAGAGTTCAGCTCCTTAGAAGAAATTTGATCTTGAAATTTAAGTTGCCCAAAATTGGGCGTCACAAGGAGGGAGGTTGGCCACAACTGGAGAAACATTATTTTGCTATATTTGAAGTCCTTTAAACTCCTCCAACGGGTGCTAAGCATGGGTTGGCCCACGTAGGATTAAATAAAAAATTATTTATTCAATTTAAATGCAAATTAAACTTCTAAACTGATAAGTGCTTTCATAGACACTTAAAAGGGCAATTTTTAATCTTTATGAATGATAAGTCCTTTCATAGACAAAGTAACAAATATTTTGTGCTACTAGAAACCAGCCAAAACTTAAAGCCTTATAGAACTCAACTTTTGTATCAACTGAAAGTGATTGCCACTTGATTCTTATTTTTTATTTTGAGTAGGAGTCAAGAAAAGCAGAACTGAAAACCTGAAGTGGCAACCTGATAAGATGGGAAGTTAACTGAAATTTTGTTTCTTTGATTGGTTTATTGGTTTTGTTATAAAGCATTTTAACTCAAGATACCTTTTCCTCTTTGGATGGCAGTTTTCAAGGACAGTGGAAAGCAGAAGAACAAAAATTCTCTGTCATCATCTGTTAAATGCTACTTCGTTTGTACTCAGTCATTTGCAGAGGAAGACCGAAACAGTTCCTACATTTTGTTTGAGAAATCTATACATGAAGCACGATGCATGTTTATGCATGCACATACTGTGCCAAATTTTAAGAGATACATGGCACGGTAAGTTTGTGCCTCTTTGTGTTTTGTCATGTGGCTCAATATTATGCATCTAAATTATTTCTTTCTGTGTCTATGAAGTCACATTGATTCCTAGAGTATTTTGGAATTATTTGAATTTGCAGATTCTCTTTAATTCTTTCAAAAACTATATGTTTTGAAGGTGATATCTCTAGCCCAGAGATTGTACATATTAAAGACGTACCGTGTATGGTATGTGCTTTTTGAAATGTTTCATTTCCATGTTTTTGGCAATTCTTGGCTTGCATGTATGTTCAAGAAATTAAAGAGAGATATTTGGGTATGATACGACAGGATGAGAATCAGAATGAAGCCAAGGACATTAATGGAGAAGCTCTGATCCATACTGATGGAACTGGGTTCATATCTGAAGATTTGGCTTCACAATGTAAAATATACCAAGGAAAGCACTTTGACAAAGATTCCAAGGTACTGCTTTGTGTTTACGCATGTGTGCATTGGTTCATCACAGTTGTTACCTGGGAATGTGAAGATTACAGTTGTTCATTTAATATATTCAGTTTTCAAATATATTCAGTTTTCAAATTAGAAGTTCTCTTTTAACAGAGTTTTAAAATAGTTTTGGGTCATGCGCTCCTAAACCTTTTAGCTTGGACATCATTCAAGTCAAATTCTTATGGTTGTTGTCAAACTTGGTTGAAGTTTTGAGCTCAGGTCTTTTTTACGTTTCCTTATGTACAGCTTAATGCTGTGTTTCCAATTTTGCAAACCCAATCTTCATGTTGCTTTTATTAACTTCGTAACAATTCAGGCAATGCCACTTTGGCGGTGTACCGAGATATGTAGTATTTGCCCTAAATATGTAGTTTGGCTTGCAACTCAAGTGGTAAAATTTTCTCTGTTAAACAATCTGCATGAAATGGTTAATTTTAGTTTTAATACTTGGTTAAATTCTCTTTGTATGCTCTACCAAAGGATGCACCTTATTAATCTATTTGTTTACATTCTTGAGGTTGTTTTTGAAGAGTACATGAATATACTAAGAGGGGGGGTGACTCAGTATATTAATCTGATTTCCTTGACGTAGACATCAATGACAACTATTTCTAACAATCTCCCCCTTTGTCATTGATGGCTACCTTTTAAGGAAATGATCTTGAATATAATGTTCCCCCTTTCTCCAATTTCCCCCCTTTGACATCAATGACAAGGAGTCTCTAGGGCTAAGTGACTAGCTCCCCCTTAACTCATGCTTCTTGTGAAGCATTTAGTGAATAGATGAGAATAATATTACCCTCAACTTCTCCCTTAGGTACTCAAAAGTTTCTTTTGGAAGAGGCTTTGTGAAAATGCTTGCAATCTACTCCTTAGTTGCAACATATACTCCAACTTGACTTGTTGCTCAAGTAGTCGTTCTCACAGAAAAAAATATTTGATCGTTATGTGCTTCGTCCTAGAGTGCATAACTGGTTCTTTGATATGTTAATAGCACTTGTATTATCACAAAATATGGAGATAGGATGCTCATATTCAACCTTGATGTCTTTTAAGCTTTCCTTCATCCCTAAAACCTGTGTGCAACAAGCTGCTGCTACAATAAACTCGGACTTTGCAGTGCTGCTACAATAAACTCGGACTTTGCAGTGGATAGGGAAATTGAAGCCTGTTTTTTACTCAACCATGATACTAGATTGTTACCAAGAAAGAATGCTCCTCCACTTGTGCTCTTTCTGTCATCAACCTGGCCAGCCCACTCTGTATCGTATACGCTGTGAGGGCGAAGTCTTTGCCTCTTGGATACCACAACCCAAAATCCATAGTACCCTTTAGATATTTAAGACTCCTTTTGACGACTTGCACATGAGTTTCTTTTGGTGCTGCTTGAAAACATTCCAGCAATCCAACTACATGCATAATAGCAAGTCTTGTAGCTATCACATATAGTAGACTTCCAATCATGGATATGTATGGGGTTTGATTAGCCTTTGGAAATTCATCATCCTTACTTAATTTGCAACCTGTGACCATGGGAGTACTACTCACTGGATTGTTGTCCTCCATCCTTAATTTTTTCGACATTTCCTTGATGTACTTGGTTTGTGAAATGAATATGCCTTCATTTGATTGTGAAATATGCAATTCGAGAAAGAAAGACTACTCACCAAGCATCAACATTTCAAACTCCTTTTGCATATTTGAGGCAAATTATTTGTACATCTTATATTTGCTACCAGCAAAAATAATGCCATATACATATACAACGACAATCAATAAATTATTACCTTCATTTTTGATATTTAAGTTACTATCTACAACTCATCTCTTGAACCCATGTTCATGAAGGTACTTGTCCAAACTTGAGTACCATGCTCTTGGGGCTTGCGTTAGTCCATAAAGAAGCTTTCTTTAGTCTACAAATATAATCCCTCTTCTCTAACAACATGAATCCTTCAGGTTGTTAAACATACACTTCTTTCTCCAAGTCTCCATTTAGAAAGGCTGATTTCATATCCTTTTGGTAAACTTTAAAGTTCTTGAAGCTTGCAAAATCTCAGAACATCTTGATAGCTTCTAATCGTGCAACAAGTGCAAAATTTTCTTCAAAGTCTATTCAACTTGTGCATAGCCTTTGCTGACAAGTCTTGCTTTGTTTCTTGTGACTTCCTCATCTTCATTTAACTTGTTTCAAAAAGTCAATTTGGTTGCAATGATATTTTTGCCTTTTGGCCTTGGGATAAGTTCCAAAGTTTCATTCTTTTCGATTTGATCTAATTCTTCTTCCATAACCTTTACCCAAAACTTGTCTTCACTTGCCTCAATAAAGCCCTTTGGTTCTATATGGGAAAGTTAGCAAAAATGTGCATGTTCTGTTGTGTTAGCAAGTCTTCTCCTAGCTTGAATTTTGTGTCTAACTCTCCAATGACGAAGTCTTCTAAATGGTTCTTTTGGACAAATTTAGATGGAGTCTTGGGTGGTGCTCTTGATGGAGTTTTAGGATTTCCTTGCTCAGGGTCATTTTTTTTAATTTTCTCCTTTGATTCTTCTTCTTTTGAAACATCCTCTGTTTAGGAACATCTTCTAGGATTTCTTTATAATGTCTACATCAATTTTCACATTTGCACTCTCGACTATCTAGTATAGCCTCTTGTTGTAGCATTTGTATACTTCTTGTAGAGTAACCTAGGAATATTCCTTCATTTGCTCTAGCATCAAATTTGCCTAGGTCTTCATCATCTTGTTGAAATGTGGTGACTGATCAGCAAAGTACTGTACACTCAGCACGTATCCTCGCTGGGGTCCGGGGTCGGGCCGGGCCCCGGGTAGGGGTTCGGGGGTGGCAGCCCTCGAGAAATTTTTTTTTTGTCTTTTTTTTTTGATGAAAACCGACATTGTAATAAAACCCTAAAAAAGGCCGACTTTGTTTGTTGCCCTAAAAACGCATGTTATAAGTGGCTGGGATGCTTAAGGCATTGTAAGGTTGATGTACTATTTTTTGCTGGATAATAAGAAAGATTGGACGGCTGTGTATGGTGGACGTAACCCATTCTGGGTGAACCACGTTAAATCTCTGTGTTATCTGTGTCCAGTTTTATTTCTTTGTCTTTTGTATTTAAATCTGCATATAATTGTTAGTTCATATTTGCTTCGGATCTGCTTGAAACCCTAACAATTGGTATCAGAGCGAGGTTTTCTGTAAATTGGCAGGACTTTCAGATTTGAGTGGGAGCAATGGAGGATTCCAAATTCAAGGTCGAAAAGTTTAACGGCCAGAATTATCAGTTATGAAAAATGCAGATGGAGGATTACCTGTATCAAAAGGATTTGTGGCGGCCATTGGAAGGAAAGGCAAAGAAACCGACCACAATATCAGATGAAGAGTGGGACATTTTAGATAGAAAGGCACTGGGATCCATTCGATTGTGCCTTGCATCGTCTGTAGCATTCAATATAACAGAAGCAAAAACGACTGTAGATTTGATGGCAACATTGGCTAAGCTGTATGAGAAACCCTCGGCTTCTAATAAGGTATTTCTTATGAAGCGTTTGTTTAATTTGAAAATGAGGGAGGGAGGATTTGTAGCGGAGCACTTAAATGAATTTAATACAATTACCAGTCAATTGTCTTCGGTAAAAATTACCATTGTAGAAGAGGTTAGGGTTCTCTTGATTTTATGTTCTTTGCCAGAAAGCTGGAATAGCTTGGTTATGACTGTAAGCAACTCTGTCTCTGGTAAAAATACTTTGGTATTTGATGATATTGTTGGTGTTATCCTAAGCGAGGAAATGCGAAGGAAAAGCACAGGTGAGACTCCAACATCATCGGGTAGTGTTTTGAATGTGGAGAATAGAGGAAGATCAAAGGAAAGAGGAAAAGGCCCTGGGAATGAGAAGTCACGAGGGAAGTCAAAGAAAGGATGCTCTCAATCTAGAGGAAAGAAAGATTGCTGGTACTGTGGAAAGCCTGGTCATCTAAAGAAAGATTGTTGGTCTCGGAAAAACAAAGAAGGAGACAAAAATGAAAATAACAGTAAGGAAGCTAATATTGCAAGTAATACTTTACAAGATGCTTTAATCTTATGTTTGGATAATGTTAATGATTCCTGGGTAATAGATTCTGGGGCTTCATTTCATGCTACACCCCATAGAAAATATTTTCTAGATTATGTTCAAGGTGATTTTGGACAGGTATATTTGGGTGATGATGAGCCCTGTCAAATTGTTGGAAAAGGAAAGATAAAGATCAAGTTGCAGAATGGTAATGACTGGTTTCTGCAGGAGGTAAGACATGTTCCTAATTTAAGAAGAAATTTAATTTCTGCAGGGCAACTAGGTAGTGAAGGTTGCATAGTTACCTTCTCAGACAGTATGTGGAAGGTCACTAAAGGATCGTTAGTAGTAGCTAAAGGTGCGAAGGTAGGCACATTATATCTGTGTACTGGTAACACTTACTCTACCTTAGCTGCTACAGATAAAGTTACTGCAGGGACAACAACAATAAATGTTGCAAGAACAGATTCGATAATGTGGCACCATAGGCTTGGGCACATGAGTGAGAAAGGGATGAAAATCCTTCACTCCAAAAATCTATTGCCAGAACTAAAGAAGATTGATTTAGAGTTCTGTGAAAACTGTGTTTATGGTAAACAGAAAAGAGTCAGATTTCTCAAGGTTGGGAAAGAGAAGAAGAGTGAGAAGTTAGAGCTTGTACATTCAGATGTATGGGGACCGGCTCAGGTATCATCTCTTGGTGGCTCTTGTTATTATGTTATTTTTATTGATGACTCAACCAGAAAAACATGGGTATATTTCCTAAAACAAAAATCAGATGTTTTTGAAACTTTTAAGAAATGGAAAGCTCTGGTTGAGAATGAGACAGGAAAAAAGTTGAAGTGTCTCAGATCGGATAATGGAGGTGAGTATTGCAACAAAGCATTTGAAGATTACTGTTCCTTAAATGGGATTTGAAAGCAGAAGACAGTTCCAGGAACTCCACAGGAAAATGGTGTGTCAGAGCGAATAAATAGGACCATCATGGAACGTGCGAGGAGCATGAGATTGCATGCTGGATTGCCCTTACCTTTTTGGGCAGATGCTGTACATACTGCTGTCTATTTGATAAATAGAGGACCTTCAACCCCTTTGGATGGTGGTATTCCTGAGGAGGCATGGACTGGTAAAAAGGCAAATTATTCTTTTCTGAAAACCTTTGGTTGTGAAGCTTTTGTCCATGTTGATAAAGAAAACAGAACCAAGCTTGATGCTAAATCTCAGAAATGTACCTTCATTGGATATGGATAGATGAATATGGCTATCGGTTATGAGATTTTGAAAATAAGAAAATAATTAGAAGTAGAGATGTTATATTCAATGAGAAGGTCATGCATAAAGAACAGATGCAGGAAAAGAAACATGAACAGGACAAACAAGAATATGTGGTGTTGGATGAGATTCCTGAAAATGAAATGCCACAGGTACCTGATGCTCAACAACAACAGAATGTCCCACAAACTCCTGCAAGTGTTAGACGTTCTACGAGGTTAAGTAGACCCCCTGAAAGATTTTCTCTTTCTTTGTATTCTATTTTATTAACGGATTCTGGTGAACCAGAAGAATATGAAGAAGCAATGTAGGTAGATGCCAAACAGCAGTGGGAGCTAGGCATGAAAGAGGAGATGGACTCCTTGATGAAAAATAAGACTTGGGACTTAGTTCCTTTACCTGCAAAAAAAAGAGCTTTGCCTAACAAATGGGTTTATCGGCTGAAGGAGGAGGAAGGAGGTCAGAAAAGATATAAGGCCAGACTTGTGGTAAAAGGTTTTGCACAAAAAAAGGGTATAGATTATGATGAAATATTTTTTCCAGTTGTAAAAATGACTTCAATTAGAACTGTACTTAGTCTTGTGGCTGCAGATAATTTACATCTTGAACAATTAGATGTCAAAACAGCTTTTCTCCATGGAGATTTGGAGGAGGAAATTTACATGTTGCAACCACAGGGATATGAGGTCAAAGGTAAGGAGAACTTGGTGTGCAGGTTGAAGAAAAGTTTGTATGGCCTAAAGCAAGCACCCCGACGATGGTATTTAAAATTTGATAGTTTCATGGCTGAACACGGTTATCATAGATGCCATTCTGATCATTGTGTATATTTTAAAAGATTTGATTATGGCAGTTATCTTATCCTGTTGCTTTATGTTGATGACATGCTTATTGCTGGGTCTAACATGCAACATATAAATGATCTTAAACAGAAATTAGCCAAGTCATTTGCTATGAAGGATTTGGGTGCAGCTAAGCAAATTCTCGGTATGAGGATTACACGAGACAGGAAAAAAAGAACCTTGACTTTGTCCCAAAGTGAGTATATAAAGGTTTTGAAAAGATTTAACATGCAGGATGCAAAAGCAGTTAGTACACCTTGTGCTAGTCATTTCAAATTGACTAAGGAGATGTGCCCAAAGGCACAGGAAGAGGTTAATAAAATGTCTAACATCCCGTATTCATCAGCTGTTGGCAGTTTGATGTATGCAATGGTATGCACAAGGCTAGATATTGCACATGCAGTGGGAGTTGTGAGCAGTTTTATGAGTAATTCGGGTATGGAACATTGGAATGCTGTGAAATGGATTCTTCGGTATTTGAAAGGAACTACTACGAAGGCATTATGTTTCAAAGGATCTAATGCTGCTCTGAGTGGATTTGTTGACTTTGGTCTGGCAGGTGATATTGATTCACAGAGAAGTACTACAGGGTATGTTTTTACTATAGGGGGAACTGCAGTCAGTTGGATTTCTATGCTGCAAAAGGTTGTTGCACTTTCAACCACTGAAGCTGAGTATGTTGCTGCTACAGAAGCCAACAAGGAGATGATTTGGTTACAATGTTTTCTGGAGGAATTGGGTCAGACACAGGATGATAGCCCATTGTATACTGATAGCCATAGTGCCATTCATCTTGCGAAGAACTCTGCTTTTCATTCAAGGACAAAGCACATTCAACTCAGGTACCACTTCATCCGGACGGTTTTGGAGGAGGGTGAGTTACGGCTTGAGAAGATTCACACAAGTGAGAATCCTGCCGATATGTTCACAAAGGCAGTTCCACAGGAGAAGCTGATTTCTTCATCAGTTTCTCTTGGTCTTCTTGATTGATAATTATGGAATTTATACCAGTCGAGTCCTAGTGTTTTATCCAGTGGATGTTGCATCTACAATGGTGTCGTGTAGTATCAATCTCCAAGTGGGAGATTGTTCGGTGTGGAGCCTGATTAGTCTCCAAGTGTGAAATTGTTGAAATGTGTCGACTGATCAACAAAGTACTGTTTGTTGCCCTAAAGACGCATGTTATAAGCGGTTGGGATGCTTAAGGCATTGTAAGGTTGATTTACTGTTTTTGTTGGATAATAAGAAAGATTGGATGGTTGTGTATGGTGGGTGTAACCCATTCTGGGTGAACCACGTTAAATCTCTGTGTTATCTGTGTCCTGTTTTATTTCTTTATCTTTTGTATTTAAATCTGCATATAATTGTTAGTTCATATTTGCTTCGGATCTGCTTGAAACCCTAACACATCTCTCCTTATGTAGCATGTGCTACCAAAGACTTTTAAATGCTTGATTGTTGGAGGTATTCCTTTCCATAACTCATAGGGTGTTTTGTTGTCATTTACCTTGATTTGTGCACGATTGAAGATGTAAACTTTTGTGTGAACCACATCTATCTAAAAGGTATCAACTATCTTTGATTCATTTAACATGTCTCTAGCTATTTCTTGGACGGTTCTATTCTTTCTCTCTACAACTCCATTCTGTTGTGGAGTTCTCACAGCTGAATATTGTCTCCTTATCCCAAGCTTTTAACAAAAGTCTTCAAATTCATTAGAAGTGAATTCTCCTCTATCTGATCTAAGACATTTGATTTTTGAACCTTATTCATTCTCTACTAATTCTTTGAAAGCTTTAAACTTATCAAGAGCTTTAGATTTTTCTTTTAAAAAGGAATCCAAGTTATTCTAGAGTAATCATCATTCAATAGCATAAAATACCTTTCTCCTTGCATGCTTTTTGTTTTTGTTGGACCACAAAGATCTATATTTATGAGCTCTAAGGGCTCTGATACAAAGTGCTCCTTTGTTTTGAAACTCACTCTAGTTTGCTTCGCAAGTTGACATTGCTTGCGAATGATATTTGTAGGGTTTGAAATCTTTGGCATGTCTCTCACTACTTCCTTATGATTGATCTTGACAAGATTGTCAAAGTTTAGATGGCCCAATCTTTTATGCCACAACGAGCTCTCATCTTCAAACACCATGGAAAAACTTTCACTATTGATCTCTTTTAGGATATAAAGATTATTTTGATGTTCTATAAGCATTTGCTATCAATTTTCCATCCTTTGGGAAGAAATGTCACGTTGTGCCCTTGATCACATAGCTGACTTACACTTAGTAGATTTTGTAGATTTTGTTTTAACCCCTTAACATAAAGGACATTCTTAGTTTTTGTTTTAACATGATCTAAACAAAGAGTCCCTTTTCCTTTTATTTCCTTCTTTGAATTGTCAGCAAATCTTATTGTCCCTTCATTTGTTGGCTCAAGAGAAATGAATTTGCTCTTGTTGCTTGTCAATGTTACGCTTGTAACACATAATATCATAATCCTTTAGAGGAGAAAATGAATTATAATTTCTTTTAGTGAAACTAGGCGTATTCCTTGCATGAATTCTATAATTTATTGCTTTGTAACCAAATTTGTTTCATGAAAAACAATAGCCATTAAAGGAATGATGAAACCTAGTCATATATGGCTGTCTTTGAGGGAGTGGCCTTATGAAATTATCCCATTTTGCCTTTGGAGGCGGATTGGTCTTTTGTGGGATTGTATTCTTCTTCTTGATTTCCTCCTTTTTGTTGTCCTTAGTTGAATTCATGTGAGCCTTGATGTAGTTTCTTGGTTTTTCTTAATCTACCTTTTGTGGTGGATCCATAGTCTTAGTTTGTAGCCTCTTTTGATTGATCTTCAACGAAATCAAGATCAGTTTTGATAAGTTGAGATCTTTACGAGTTGATAAGTTCATCTAAATTTTTGATGCTTTTTATCAAATTTTAAGCATCCTTTCAATTGTTCCATTGATTTCTCCAATTCGTTTCTTAAGGAGACAACTTCAAGCTCTAGTTTATCACAATCCGATTCCTTTGCCTTGAAGTGATATTTCTTGACTTTCTCAATTTGTTTGGCCTCTTCTAGTTGAACTTTTAGGTCTTCAATAATTTTGTTTGATTTTTCTAGGGCATCAGAAAGTTCTTGAATTTGTATCTTGTGTTTTGTGATCCTTTTCTTTAGTTTCTCATTTTATTTATATAGATAGCGAAGTTCTCTGCCAAGATCTACTTCCTCTTCTTCACTGCATGCCTCATTTAGTTATTTTTCTTCATTCTTATTATTTTCAACTTCCCATTGCCATTCATTGCTCAAACATTCATCACTGCTCTCTTTTGATGTGCTATTCTTCTTCTTTGAATAAAAGTTTTTCTTGTATTTTTGAGAGTTCTTCTTTTGGCCATTCTTGTATTTCTTCTTTTGATAATGCTCTCTTTCTTGCTTTACATATTTTTCCTTTTCATCCTCACTACTATCATTTTGAGGACATTTGGAGGCATATTGTTCGATTTTACCACAATTAAAACATTTAAATAGAAATTTTTGTTTATATTTCCCAAATCCTTTCTTTATCTTTCTCATGAAATAATCTTTTGCTTCATCTGTTTCATAACTTGAACTCTCGCTTGGTTCATATTTCTTGCTTTTTCCTTTTCTTGATTCTTTAAAGGATACCTCCTTTTGTGATGGTTTGTCTTCAATACTCATTTTATAAGTGGTGAGTATCCCATGCATATTACGAAAGTAATTGGTAAAACCCTGATTGTATTAAATGAAATGATTGAGAGATCATTTAAAGAATTTACAAAACTGATGTTTCTAAAAAAGAAACAATCGTAAATAGAAACTAACTAATTATTTACAATACATTACATAATTGACCATTAAATAAATATAAAAGATATTATTCTAGTACCCTCCCTTAATGGTCAATTTATCAACTACACCAAGTTGCCCCCTAAATTTTACAAACTTGTTTGGGCTCAAATACTTGGTGAGGATATCTGCTGTTTGATCCGCAATTGGAACATACAGCAATTGAACTGATCCGTCTTCAACCAGCTTCCAAATGAAATGACAATGAAGTTCAATATGCTTGGTTCTCTTGTGGAAGACCAAATTCATGTCTAGTTTGAGCATCGCCTGATTATCACAGTAAAGGTGAGTAGGATTTGCTTGAGACATTTGCATGTTTGAAAGAATCTGTCGAAGCCAAACTGCCTCACAAGATGCCTTAACTGTTCCTCGATACTCAGCTTCTGTAGAGGAAAGAGCCACTGCCTGTTGCTTTTTACTAGTCCAAGTGACTGCACCAGATCACAAACTGAAAACATAAGTAGAAGTTGATTTTCTGTCATCAACAAAACCTGCCCAATCTAAGTCTGTGTAACCAGAGTCTAGGATTGTGACTTTTGATGTACAAAAGTCCAAAATCAGAAGTGCCCTTCACATGACGCAGCTCACACTTCGCTGCTACCCAATGATCAGCCTTGGGGGCTGTCATGAAGCGTGAAATGTAGCTCACTGCAAAACTGAGATCAGGCCTAGTAGCAGTAAGGTAGATGAGACTGCCCACTAGTTGCCTGAATGGTTATTCATTCACCACAGGTGAATATAGTTTGGCTGTCAGCTTAAGCCCTTTCTCTATAGGCGTGGATGCAGGTTTGCAGTCTTGCAATCTGAAACTTGTGCAACAGATTGCAAGCATACTTTGACTGAGATATGAAGATACTACCCTCAGTCTCCCAACCTTCAACACCTAAGCAATATTGCAAAAGTCCCAAGTCTGTCATGTCAAAGGATTGGCACAAAATTTGTTTGATCTGATCGATCAAAGTTGCCGAACTACCAGTGATAATCAGGTCGTCGACATAGACAACAAGAAGCCTTAAAAGGCTGATCCTCATAATTCTGCTCAGACGAGGAAAGCTGAAAAGGTCCGCGTTGTTCATCAAAAACAACATCACGAATGAAGATGAGACGATCAATATCTACATCAACCAGTCGATAAGCCTTGTGGTTGTCACTGTACCCTGTGAACATAAGTTTCTGACTCTTGGAATCCAACTTGGAGCTCTAGGCATTTGGAATCCATATTGTAGACACCTAAAAATGGTCAACGCTTGCAGGATCATACTTTAACATTTGCGCATTGCCTCATTTTAGGTTTTTGCATCGCATTAACATTTCTCCTATGTCACGCACTTGGTTTTTATCATTTGCGAGCATTGAGTCTTTCTTCTACATTCTTCATTTGTCTCGCTCTCAAATTTGGTCTTGTCGACAACAATCTTCAATCATGATTTTGGGTCGATCTTTGTCCTTGTCAATCTTGTCATATTGCGATCGATTTGTCATCGATCCTTGTCCTCTTCAATCATGTCAATTTGGATCAATTTGTCATTGTTCCTCAGCGCATTTATCAATCAAATCATTTATTAATTCAAAATCATGATCAAATCGATATCAATTATCTTTCATCAAGACCTAATTGTCATCCTTGCATTTCTAATTCATCTTCCAAGGTTTTGTGATTTAATCATTTAACCTTGTTTGTCATTTCTTCCTCTAGGATTAATAAATTATTTATTTATCCTAAGTCTTCTTGTCACAATTAAATGTTTATTTAATTGGCTAATTATTCCTCTTTGTGAATTAATTAATAAATGACAAATTATTAATTAATTTACCTAATTTGCATCAATTTTACCTAATTTCCACCTATTTTCTAATTTCCTAATTTCTAATTTCCACCTATTTTAAATTCCTAATTTTAATTTCCACCTAATTAACTTGTCTCTAGTTCTCCCTATTTTTGTGCTTCGTGCGTCATACTCTTGACATAGCAAGATGTCATAAGGTTCTAGTTCTCTAAGCTTTGCATTGGCAATATGTCATAATTCATGACATAGGTGTCATAACCTTCTTCTTTTCACTCAATTGTGCCATTTTTGAAATCAATTGCCAAAATATCAATGTCATGCTAATTTGATCCATCTCTCCAATTTGTCTATAAATTGGATGAATTTTCTTCAATCAAATCCCTGGATTCTTAATTAATAATTGGTAATCAGACTATCAAATTTCTAGTACTCTTGATCAATAATCAATATCCATCTTGCTTTCAATTGTGTGTGTGCACTTGTAGGTGAGATCCACAATCCAACCATTTGAAGAGGAAAGAAGAACAATGGAGCCGCATGGAAGAAGCATCCAAATTGTTATCTGGTTTGCATGATATTTGCTTTTGAATGCTTTGTTTTTATGTCTCTGTTGAGTGTGCTTAGGATTAGATCATTGCAATGTGTGTGTGTGATTGAGCTAATAATGAATAATATGTCCTTTTATATATTGCTTTGATGATTCCTATTTCCGATGCTACACATACATATGCTAAAGAGCCAAAGACTTTCAAATGACTGATACTGGGTTTGCGACTAGTCCAAGCTTCCTCAGGAGTCTTGCCCTTAATAGCCTGTGTGGGAGATCGATTCAGGAGATAGAGTGTATTGTTTACTACTTTTTCCCAATATTTCTTAGGAACATTCGTGTGTTCCAACATTGACCTAGCCCTTTCAATGATGGTGCAATTGCGACGTTCTACAACGTCGTTTTGCTGAGGAGTGTACGGTGTGGTTAATTGGCGTTTGATGCCGTGTGTATCACATAAGTTGGAGAAAGTAGTAGAACAAAACTCTCCCCCATTATCTGACCTAAGAGTGACAATAGGACAACCAAACACTCTACTAAGGCCTTAAACTTCTGAAATACAGTAAACACATCTGATTTCTGTTTAAGAAAGTACACCCACATTTTACGACTGAAATCATCAACAAAAAGCAAGAAATACTTGCAACCAGTAACAAAAGGTGTATTCATTGGACCACATACATCAATGTGAACCAACTGCAATACCTTTGAGGCTTGGCATGAGTCACCATCCTTGAATGGTGTCCTGTGCTGCTTCCTAGCCTGACAAACTCCACACACTGGCTGATTCTGAGTCTGGATCTTAGGTAAGCCAAGAACAAGATCGTCTCAAACAAGCTGAGCAAGGCAATGAATGTTCAAGTGACCACACCGCTGGTGCCAGAGATTACTGATAAAAGATGATTTAGCCGCAAAGGCATGCTCAAGAGAATCACCTGTATCCATAAGTCTATATAGACCATGATTATTGATGAACAACCACAATAGTGTGTCACACGATCAACAATCGAACACTTGTGTGCACTGAATACCACATCAAGTTGAGGATAGTGCCGCATAATTTGGCTCACTAAGAGTAGGTTTAGTTCCATGCTAGGAACGTAGTATACATCGAGGAATATGAGATTCCTCCCTCTAGACTGTATTTGAACGTTGCCCCTGCCGACAACTGTATACCCTTCACCTCCTCCAAATATGACTAAATCGGTGTAAGGAGAGAGTTCAGTAAACCAATCACACCGACGAGTGAAATGTCGAGAGGCACCAAAGTCTATGTACCAACTAGAAGATTTCACATGATTTGCAGGATGCTTCGCCATGAAAGCATAAAATGTAGATTCTTTCTACTCAGAGTACTTTGCGACATTGGCCTTAGGCTGAGACACTCCCCACTTCCGCAAGCTATCCAATTTTGATTATGCTTGATCAAGTGGCCATATTTGAGATAATAGTTACATTGCACTTTCTTCTTCTTTGAGCTTTCCCAAGAATAACTGGGGCCTTTCTGCTGAGATGACTGAGATTTGCCTTTATCCTTGTGAAAGGATTTGGCTGCGAAGGCTTGCTTGGTGGAGGACGAAGTGGCACTGCTACCAAATTGTTGTTTCCAACGGTCTTATTGTAGAAGTTTGGTGCACAACTTTGGAAATTTCAGATCAACACTTGTTGAAGTAATGTTGAGAGTTTCTATGAAGTGCTCATCAGATTTAGGTAGACTCTTTAGGGTTATTACTACCATATCCTCTTCCTCCATTTTCGTGCCAATTGCTTCCAGCTGATCCCAAATGTCCTTAATCTTTGTCAGATGCTCTTGTAAGGACATACGCTCATCCATCATGATAGATAATAGCTGGTTCTTTGGGAAGATAGCATGACTTTTGTCTGATGTCTCATGGAGATCTTTCAGAATAGTCTAGATCTCTGCAACTGTCTTGCCGGATGGCACTTGTGGCAGGTGATTATCAGTAATTGAAAGCTTGGTAAGCATGACCGCTTCCCGGTTGTGCTCGTCAAACTTATCTTGATCTTGTCTAGCTATAATAGGAAGAGTCTCTTTACCCAAAACAAGATCATCAAGGCGAATATTCGAAAATGGTCATAATCTGGTGCTTCCATGTGTTGTAATTTTTGCCGTTGAATCGCTGATTGCCCTCCAACATGATGTTGGTCAATGATGCCATTGTGCACGCTTCCCAATGCACGAAAAAATGAGAAAATCTGAAAAGGTGCAAAATTGAATACGAAATAGAGGCATAACTAGGTATAGACTTCGAAAAATGCGAAGTACGACTAGCACAAATCCCAAGGTACAAATGTTTGCAGACCTAGAAAAATTTGACAAAGACCCTAAAAAATATGGGAAAAACCCACACGGAATCTGCAATTAAAAATTAATTCTGGCAAAAATTTAAGGGTTTTTTGCAAAAACCTAGTTGGTTGAAACTCTAGGTCGTTAAAATTGGCAGAGAATATCTTAGCTGCCAAAAAATACATGCTAGAAAACCACGATACAGGTAAATCGTGCAAAAAAAAATCCAAGAGCAAAAATCATGCCCTAGCGACAAGCGGGAAATGGCACGTGCAGAACAAATCTGCAGTGTACATAGAGAGGAAATCTGGACTTCCGATGCCAAGAATAAAGCCGGGTATGAGCAGAAGAATACACCCGAAAACCGCCTTAGAAAATATGATTGGAAGCCAAAAAACTACATCGCATTGTAGAAGACCCACAGAGTTGCAAAGATTGCGCGAAAAATAGACGTGGTTCGTAGAACAAAAGATGCGAAATCGTGTCACGTTACATTAGGCAAAGAAGACAAAAATGCTGCAAATTTTTTTCTGTCCCGCAAACTTTGTAGAGACCAAAGACCTACACAAAAGAAAAGAGCGGATCGTGCGGGTTGTACAGAGCAAAACACGAACATAGAGATTAATTTCCGCTGAAGAAAAATCGTGAAAAATCGCGATTTTGAAAGTCGTGCAAGGCACAGAAAAATTCACAGGTAACCCAAATCGAACACCACCACAAAATGATCCTGCCAAAAATTTGCAGAAAATTATTTTCGAAAATCTGTGCTAGAAAAAAAAAAAACATTTTTCAAAACTGAAAAAAAAAAGAATTTTTATGTATGTGGCTGTGATACCATATTACGAAAGTAATTGGTAAAAAATTGATTGCATCAAATGAAATGATCGAGAGAACATTTAAAGAATTTACAAAACTGATGTTTCTAAAAAGAAACAATCGTAAATAGAAACTAACTAATTATTTACAATACATTACATAATTGACCATTAAATAAATATAAAAGATATTATTCTAATAATGCAACTCATCCTTTGTTAATTGATCTAGATCTTTTATTTCTTCAATCGTTGATACTTTGGAATGAAATTTAAGGGCAAGGATATTAGAATGTTTTGAACAACTACGACTTCATCAACATCTTCACCTAGTTCTTTAATTGCATTAACAATATCATGAACACGAAGCAAATAAGAGGCTATGTTTTCTTCTTCTTTCATTTTGAGAGTTTCAAATTTCATTCTGCGAGTTTCAAGCTTTGTGTTTTTTACTTTATCATCTTCTTCATATATGTTCTTCAACTTATTCCACAATTCCTTGCTCACTTGCAATGCATAACCTTTGTTTTTCAAATTCTGTTAGCCCACATAAAATTTCATATTTAGCTTTTGCATTGTTTTCACTCTTCTTCCTAGCTTGATCCGTTGGGGGAGTTGAAGGAGGTGTGTAACCATCTACCATGGATTGCCAAATATTGTATCCTCGAGCACTCAAGTAGGCCTCCATCGTAATGCTCCAAAAGGCATAGTTTGTTCAGTGAAATAATGGTGCTTTGTTTGAGGAGAAACCATTTCCTTCTAGTCCCACCCTTAGTGCTCTTATAGGTCTACCTTAAAGTGGCTAGGGTATATTTGAAGGAACCCGCTTTGATACCAATTGAAGAGCACCTGAATATATTGAGAGGTGTGGGGAATCAGTATTATTAAATATTTACTCCTTAAAATTTGATTGAATATATTAGCAATACTTTATAGAGCTTACTCAACATGCAAGATTTGACAAATAAGAACACCAAAAACACAAAGTTTACATGGAAACCCTAATGGGAAAAGCCACAGCAATATATGCTTATAGATGTATATCTTCTTTACAATGTTTTTTAGGCACCAACCCCTAAATGTGAAGCACTAACTCAACCAAAATGAGGCACCAACTTCCTAATTATGAAGCACTAACTTCATAAAGATGAAGCACTGACTCAACCCAAAACGAGGCACCGACTTCACAAAGATGAAACACCAACTTCAATAATGAATTCTGCTAAAAAGAAGATCAAAGAGCTGCCACAAACTGATCTTTTTATCCTCTTAAAATCTGCTACAAACTCGTTGTAATCTTCCTCTCAATTCTGAAATAATTTCTTCATGTATAGTCCTTTTTAAATCTGGTGTGTATATCTATTTCATTGAATTCACACACTGCACAACACACACACACAAACCAAAAATGATTTGGATGTGCCTGATATATCTTCTTATTTATTGAAGTGACATACCCATTGAAAATAGGCATCTTTAATGAGATATTTCCTAAATCACACCTTACTAAATAAAACCTCACCCTTCTAGAGTCTTTTCAGATTGCACCTTTTCTGTTTGTCTTTTTTGTTTGTTTGTTTGTTTGTTTGTTGTTTACTAAACCATCGTTTTGAAAAACAAGTTGCTGCGCATGATGAATTGTTGTTTTTAAATAATAATACTGTTTCTTTATTAATACTCTATATTCGCTGCTTTAGAGCATTATAACATCATCACTGCTCTCAGCCATAACCAGATATGTAGCTTGTGCATTCTTTCCATGACCTGGTTCCATGTGTTTCTGGAAAAGATTGTGATTCAACTCCTGGGCAACATCATTGGATTTCATTGTTATAGGTTACTTCGACGAGATCTTCAAGTGTTTACTGTTGTAATGTGGTATTCCTAAGTAACCATGATGGTGTTTTCCCCAATGGATCTCAAAGATCTATTGAGAGGTATATGCATCTAGTTTGTATGGATATGTGCAGAATACTCTTAAACATACCTCTTGTCACCTTGCTTGCTGTCTTATGCATTTATTCATGCTGTTTATGAGTCATTTATGCCACCATGTTTGAATCAATATGAAATCTATATAATAAACTTGTAATCTGGTTTCCTTGACATAGACATCAATGACAACTATATCCAACAGTTTTCTGGTATGCTTGGGTTTACTCTAAACTTTTAATGTTCCACATGGACACCTTTTCATATCTTGGGACCCTTTTACCTAGCTACTTTCCCTTTCTAATATCCTTTCTAGGATTTTAGGGGTGCTTTGACATATACCAACCTGTTCTAGATATTTTTTGAAGGTTTTGTCTTTGCTAAATGTTTGATTTTTTTGCAATTTCCAATTTTTTGTGGTTTTTCATATATTGAGAATGAAATTCAGGAGAATAACAAGGAACGACTTCTGAATGCTAACTAATAAATAACTAAACTGTTGTTTTTCCGTGCTCATTTAACCACGGGCATTGATTTGCCCTCCCAGCCATAGACAATTCACAATTGTCTCCCCCGAGCACTATATGTTCAATTTATTGTCCACTCATTGATTGTATTGTTTCATCACTTCATTTATATATACGGGTGGTGTCCCTTTCGGTTAAGATGGAGTGTTGATCAGATTCCTACAGGCCGACATAGATAACATAAAGGTTGTGATGATTATTGTGATATAATAATTATATTAATAGGCATTGATAATATAATTATTATATTTTATTGGGATAATATTTATGATAATATAATTATTATGATATAATAATTATATTAACAATATTATTATTATTATTGAGATTATATTACATTATTATAATATAATAATATAATATTATATAATAACACAATATAATTATTTGGCCAAGAGTGGTAACCCTTAGTGAAGGGACACCACCAATATATATATAAATGAAGTGATGAACACATACAATCAATGAATGGACAATAGATTGAATATATAGTGCTCGGGGGAGACAATTGTGATTTGTCTATGGTTGCCCGTGGTTAAATGAGCGCGGAAAAACAACATGGTTTTAGAGCGGGCACGATAATTGGAGTTGAAAGAAAATTATTGGCCTTTGTTAGATCCGGCTTTTGTGGCCTGTACATGAAGCGGTGCTTTAACTTTTCTGCAGTGGATCCCTTACATCTCAAGCTCAGCGCTTGCATATTAGATCGGGGGGCAGCGTTTCATGATTGACTGCACATCATCATTTAGTGTGTCTAAGGCCTCAATGATTTTGGCCGGTATCTGGTTCCTGAGTTATTAATGTATCAAGGATTAAATTTGCGAAGGCAGTGATCGGCCTACATCAATAAGAGCGATTATGTCATGAGAAGGGTGCAACTTCATAAATCTATAGACTTTGATTATAGAAGACAAAAAGGCAACATTCTTATAATAACTAAAGCTGTGAACGGGGATATTGAACACTTACTAGATAGTTCTATGAATGATAAAGAATATGTTTTTGCATGATGGAGAATATGGTTATGAATAATGAAGCCTTGCACAAGTAATCGACTGACATGGTAATGTGAAAAGGAAATGCAGCATGAACAATGATGCAGCGAACCTCTATTTAGAAGAGATGCGATTTGTATTAAAAGGGGAACATGTTAAAGGAGGTGTGTTATCCAAAGAGGATTAATAATCTGTTCTCAAAGCATTGCCATTTGTTTAATACATCAAAAGCATATTATTCTGGCCGACTAATTAAGATTCACATAAAGACAAAGGATATATATTTTCAACAGAAGTAAGATTACGATATCAAGATCAATTCAAAAAAAGTCAGAAATTAGAGAATGCCTTTTTGAATTATCAGTAATTTATTTATTACCTCCCATAATTTAGGGCTGACAGTGGATGTCCAGAATTGGGCCTCAGGCTTCTGTTGAGTCCACAGAGTGAAAAATGAAGTTCCTCCCTGTTGTAGAAAACTTAAGAAGGGATGTCCATGTCCCTGCCCAGATTCAGAGGACGATGGTGGGTTGTATTGATTAGGGGGAGCAAGCTGAATATTTGAACAAGGAATATCCATGATGTTATAACACAGGTAATTTCGTGCTTTCTGTGGCTTGTGCGAAAGAATTAATGGGTGCAGGAGGTTGATTCACAGTGTAAGTGTTGATTAGTGTATTTGGATTTGCGCTACTAAGAACTGTCACATCCGCATTCATACTGAAGTCAGACAAAAGATTTGTGAGGTAACGAACATCTTCTTTGGTTCTGATTGGGAATTTGCCTGTACAAGTAGATTGATGATAAAGCAAAGGACCAGACTGAGAAAAATCGGCATTTGAGCAAGTCTCGGCCTCAGGAGTTGTGATTAATTGGGTAGGTTGAAGAGGGGCAGAAATAGATATTGATGTTCCTTGTGGCATTTGTCTTGCAACATCTTGCATACGTGCGTCCTTTGTCCACAAATGAACTCCTCCCATTTTCAATAGTTTGTTGATGCTTTGGAGGATATTCCTTTGGAACTGAAAGTGATGGGAGAATAACCATGTGGGTAGCAGGGCCAGTTCCAACAGGAACAATTTTCATCCTGCACAAGCCTGGTATAGAATGGATGAAGTTGCTGAGCTTGATGTGGCCAAGTGAAATATGGTCCAGCTCTAAGCCACAGGTTGCTCTGAAATCTCCCTTGAGAGAAGAGAGGGGATACCATTCCCCTTCCTTGAGCCGCTTTGATACTTCCCCAAGGAATACTGGCAGCCACTTTTTAAATTTCTCCACCCAGGCTGGATATTCTACGGAGTTTGAAAAACCAACTGAGACAACCTTAGACGAGAAGGACAAGAGGTTGATGTTAGTACTTGGAGCTTCAGAGGAGCAGCCAGCGGATCGGTTTCATTTTATTTCCAAGGATCTTGGTCATATTGGTTCAGAGGGAGTGGACCATGTCAAGATGGTTTCTCTAATGATCAACAGTCAGAGGACTATGATTCATGAGATGGAGTCCCATACATGTAGGCTGAAAGGCCTTTATGCTGACATCTAAGACATGATATTCCTGGATAGATGGATACTTGGAGTGCTTGGGATTCACCAAGAGTAATGAAGACTCCAACCTTGTATTTCATGACTGGTAGAAGCACGTGGAGATCATTTATCACCATATTAGAGATATGGTTCAAAAAGATGCTATTCAGTTGAGGTATATTAGCTCTGATGATCAAATGGCTTGACATTCTCACCAAGCCTCTCTCCAGAATAAAGTTTGTGTACTTTCGAGGTATGCTTGGTATGGTGGAAAATGAAGCCCTAGCTGAGATTGAGTCTTTGCATAATTGATTTGTTTATATTTTTGTACTAATGTATTCTTCTCTTTATAAGATGTTTAAAGTATAAACTCTGTTAATGCATTTCTCTTTGAGAGAGACTTAAGGTGAAAGCCCTTATCTACACCCTCTAATATGGTTCACGGTGGATGTCATGTGTGTGACGCCATGACAACATCACGTGAGAGAGTCTGTGATGATTTTCTTGTACTTGTGTGTTTACCCTCTGGATGAGCCATGGTGAATATCATTGTGAGGTGGCGATCTCACAATGATGAACACTTGTACATCTCACCATCATTGTGAGGTGACGATCTCACAATAATGGTTGATATCACGTGAGGTGATATCTATGGATAAACCATAATGGTGGATGTGACGGGAAGTGATATTTATGGATATGCCATAATGGTTGATATCACGTGAGGTGATATCTATGGATAAACCATAATGGTGGATGTCACGAGAAGTGATATCTATGGATATGCCATAATGGTTGATATCACGTGAGGTGATGTCTATGGATGAGTCATGATGGTGGATATCACAGTGAGGTGATATCTTTCCTTTCCACATATGGAGTGGCTTAAGGGGGGGTGTTGCTGTTGGAAATAAGCCACACCCGAACCGATGATGGACTGGTCCAAGAGGGGCCAGTAGCTCAGTGGTAGAGCACTCCAGCAGTGTATGGAAGGTCCTAGGTTCGAGTCCTAGCTGGTCCATGTCTCAACAGCTGTTATCACAAAAGCTCGCACCCTTGCTTAGCTATCAACTCGGCAACCTTGTGAAACATGGAAACAACCCCGAAGTGTGGGACCTTGCGCAAGGGGGTTGAATCTCCGGAGAAGGCCGACTTCCTTCTCAATCTAGGTGCGGGTGTTGAACCAACTCAACACTTCAAAACTTACTCTTAAGCCTATCCTAACAACTTGCAGAGGTAAAGGGAAGAGAGAAATGCTTGAAATAAAAGGAGGTGATGCACCAAGAAGAGATTGTTTCTTTCCCTACCCAAAATGACACAAAGAATCAACTGAAACATCCAGGAGATGCACAAACTTCAGTTCTATGAGTGACCCCAATGCATGTATGGAGGTTGGAATTCACGAAATGTCAAGAGGGGAGAAGGTTTCCCACAAGTCACACTCAGAAATAAGTTGACACAACATATACAAGAGAAGAGCCACAAAACATACACCTATGATGAAGGTAAGGAAACATACACAACATACATAAGTTTGAAGGAAGGCAAGAATGGTGATTTTCAATTCCTTATAAGGCTAATGGCCAAACTTACAGTTGTATAAATGCAAGATAAATACAAGAGAATTGAAAGAGCATAGAATAGCTCAAACCAGCAGGGAGAGAACCCTTTACAATGAGGCTTAACAACCTTTATATAGAAAACTGGTTACAAGAGTGATCATGACCCCTGTATGTCAGTCTGGGAGTGAAGGGAAGTACATGCACTTGACTTTTGTACATGCAAGCAACCTAGTCATACCTTGAAAAGGCAACCCTGAGAAGGGTGGATAGACTGACCTTCCAAAGTCAGAGTATGCAGACATGACATAAGTCACTGCAACAAGCATGGCCCCATACCTCTCTTGATGGAAATTCTGCCAAAAACATTAAATGCACCCATGTGGCTCCACAAACGAAGGTGCACAAGTCACAAAAGTCGTCGGAGCATTTAAAGCTTTGAGTGTTGATCACGCCATCGGAAAGTTTTGCTAGCCGGAAAGAAATCCGTGGACTTCGGAAACTTGGGTTGCCGAAGTGGGGAAGACAAGGAAAGAACCTCAGAACCTCAGGGTTCCGGAGTTTCGGGAAAGAAGAAGGGAAGCAAAGGAAGAGAACTTCAGAACCTCGGGGTTTCGGAGTTCCGGAGAAAGAAAGGAAGAAAGGCTAGGAAGGAACTTCGGAACCTTGGGGTTTTGGAGTTTTGGAGAATTGAGGAGGCAAGGAAAAGGCGAGACTTAGCAAAGGAACTTTGGAAGCTCGGGGTTCCGGAGTTCCGGGGAAGAGAAGAAGAGGGGGAAGAAAGGGAGGAACTTCGGAAACTCGGGTTTCCAAAGTTCCGGGAAAAGAAAGGAGAGGTAGAAAAGGGAAGGAACTTCGGAACCTCGGGGTTCTGGAGTTCCGGGGAAGGGAAGAAAACGAAGAGGGGGGGTTCTGAAGTTTCGGAGAAGGAAAACAAGATAAGGCAAAGAGAAGGAACTTTGGAACCTCGGGGTTTCGGAGTTCCGAGGAAGAAAGAAAAGGCCAAGGGAGGAACTGCCTCCGGACAAGGCAACACCTCACACCTCATGATTCTTCTGCTTTCTCCTTGATCAACTAGGGCAGCACTAGTCCATGGATCGTATCTCTGGTCGGTTCTTACTGATGGACCAAGGGTGTCATAAAATGGCAACAGTAGCTATTGTGGTTAACATCACTATGAGGTGATATGCTTTGTATAGCTGGAAGTATCCTCCCTAGCTGAGAGGGAGTGTTGAAGATTGGCAGTGTCGGTTATCACTTCCAGCCTGAGGAAGACAAATGTGTAAGTGGCCTAATCGGCTTAATCGGCTAAGATGGAGCGTTGATTAGATTCCTATAGGTCGACATAGTTAACATAAAGGTTGTGATATTTATTGTGATATAATAAGTATATTAATAGGCGTTGATAATATAATTATTATATTTTATTGGGATAATATTTGTGATAATATAATTATTATGATATAATAATTATATTAACAATGTTATTATTATTGAGATTATATAATATAATATAATTATCTTATATTATTATTGAGATTATATTATATTATTATATTATATTAGTATAATATTATATAATAACATAATATAATTATTGGGCCAAGAGTGGCGACCCTTAGTGAAGGGACACCACCAATATATATAAATGAAGTGATGAACACATACAATCAATGAATGGACAATAGATTGAATATATAGTGCTCGGGGGAGACAATTGTGAATTGTCTATGGCTCGGAGGGCAAATCAGTGCCCATGGTTAAATGAGCACGGAAAAACAACATAAACAAACTCAGGATTTTTAATTGCAACAAATGTAAATTTAGAACATGCCCTATTTCCAATGCCTAAGCCAGGCAATATACATCAGCATATGATTGCAGCAGGTGTGATTCCATTCTTTAACAGCAGCAATCGACATTTCATAATTTTAGAAATGCAGTAATGACCTGATGTTTCCAATGCCTAGGGTTTCCAAGCAACCCAAATCGAAACACCTTACTGGAGGATGATAAATTGCTGATGAATAGGGTCATTGTTGATGGAACTGTATGGCCTTATTTTGTTGGGGGAATCTGATCTGAACCTGTCATATGAACTCACACCATCCCTTGGAACAATTACCCTGCAGGCAAGAATGGTACAACCTGTCTAGGTATTGTACGTTTAATAAGAACCAACAATAAACTCTTCAAATCTGCTGATATATCTACTTTGAAACCTTGCCCTGAAATGTTCAGAAAATCTTTGTCAAATCAACACCAGAGTGTATCAATTGATGCACCAGTAAAACCCCTGAATGGAGTGTTCAGCAAAGTATTCTTGTGTGATATTCTACACCTGCAAATACTGTTCTTCTTGAGAGTTTTTTTTTGCCCAAAAAACCAATTTTCAGCAACTTATAAACCCTTCTATGTTCTTCTCTTGAAATTATCAAATGTTTTTTTTACTCCGGCCAAAACCCCATGCCCAAGTTGGGTTTTTTATCATTTAAATGAAGTTTGCTTTCAATTGATTCCTTTTCTCATAGTTGGCAGCCACATGAGGAATAATAAAGTCAGTTTATGAATTTTAATGAAAAGTTACCCTTTTAACCCCTTACAACTCCATTTCTAAGTATTAATAATATTAAATGACGTAAAGTTAAAACTTTGATTTAACTTTAACTATGGATCCAACATCCATATTTAGAGCATTAAATGATGTAAAATTAAAACATTGATTTAACTTTAATTATTGATCCAACATCCATATTTGGAGCATTAAATGACGTAAAGTTAATGAATGCGGAGTTGGATGATTCAGTTTCCTGCTTTGCTGCACTTGGAGTTGATGATGATGACCATGAGCTACCTAGTGATCATGAGAGTGAGTTTGGTAGCACCGCTGCCAATGCCAGTGCTAGTGCCAGTCCCAGTGCCACTATCTGTGGCACTTTTTGTGGTTTTTGTAATTTACCACAACATATGGAGGATGTTGATGATATTTTTGATGACCCATATGATATTTGATCAGTGATGGCTCATTGTTAATACTTGACATTATTATTTTTGAAGTAAAACATCAGTATGGTGTTGTTTTTACTATTTTTCTATGTTATTTGAACTAAAACATAAACATGGTGGTGTATTTTCACTATTTTCTATGTTATTTCACTATTAGTGTAGTGGTGTATCTTGAACTTAACTACTACTGCTTATATGTATATATTTTTAATTCTTATATGTTTATATATTTTGCATACATATTTCTTGAGATAAAGCATTTTCTCCATTAGAATATTATGCTATAAACTCCTCTTCTTCCTCACATTGTGCAATCACCATTTCTGCAAAGACCTGTTCAACTGATAAGGATTTTTTATAAACCTTCCACCTGCTAGTTGCTAAGATAGAGTAACGAGACCGTGGCACATCATCACTTTCATTGTCAATCAGTGTCATAATGGACTGCATGGCTGTTATAACATTATCAGCTTGATGTTTTGTGATTGTAGCAACGAATGGTGAAACATTTTAAGAATTAGATCTTCACAACCTATAACTAACTTGATGTTACTAAATCTGATTTTTGCAAGTGTTTCCAATATGGCTACCACTCCTGGTAAAATGAGAACTTGTGACAGCATCCAAAACTTGAAAACTAGCCACCAACAACTGAAGTATCTTTTTCATTATATCATCATTGTGTGGAGTCTTAGGAGCTGTAACTTTCATGATTTCACATAAACAAGAAGTAACAAGCAATTTCACATCCTTATCTTTGTCTCAACCACTTTTGCTTACCCATGTAAGTCACTGCAGCAATCATGGCTGCCTGTATTATCTGAAAAGTGATTGATTCCATCACATGCAAACAGTCTTCTACTTTCTTCATGGTGTTGAGAAGAACATCTTTTCCTTGAGGTATTTGTTCAAGCTTACATCCTACATCAAAAAGATTTTTGACCAACTTTTTTTAACTCAATGGTGCCGTGATCCACAATGCAAACAGGCTGGTTGGAGAGACCAACTCTGATACCACTCTAATGACCCTTGCCTAGTTCCAACATTCCAACCCAATTTTTTTGGAAGTTTTTTCGAAAGTTACTGAATATGCATTTTTTCCGAATATTTTACATGCAAGTGAAATGCCGAATTTTCTGTTTACAATACTTTATGAAGCTGAATTTGTAATGTAATGAGCTCACATAACAATTATAAATTAACCTTTGACATTCATATATTGGATAGATTCATACAAGGCTCTAACCTTGTAATTGACCTAGTTGGGAAATCTGAAAAACTGCAAATGTATTCATTAATGGTTGCGTCGGACCCTTGGATAGTCAGCAAGTCTCACGTCCTGCTTCCAAAGTCATTGACTAGCATGTAACTTACCACATTTCCCCTTCAGCCTACTGCTAAAAGCCAGAATATATTCACTTTAATTGTTGAAACCCCTCACTTGACCTTGCTGATTAATTTGACTTGACATAGGGTTCGCTAGTGACTGAAAATCTACATCTTACACCATGCCAGACAAGTACTATTTCTGCCACCACAATGTTATGTCATGCACCCAGTATTGAATGAAGTTAACGCCCAAAAATCAGGAGAAATACCCATGACCTGCTTCATATTCATGCCAACACAAATATCTTTGTAGCCCAGCAACAAAGGTATTGGCATGTGGTCATTGATCATGGTGCTTGGCTTAAATTTTGGTGGCTTTGTCGGTCACGTTTTCCCCCCACATCAATTAACGAGGAGTGTAGGGGGGCAGAGCCCCTCTTGCGGTGCCTGTGGGAATGTCCGTTTGACAAGGGCCTAGGGGCAGAGTGCACTGTAGGGGTTTGGGGGCAAAGCCTGACAGGGGCTGCTGGGCACAATAGCATTGTTTTTGTATGTAAACTGACCTTTATAAACCACCAAGAAGGCTTGATAAAGAAATGGTTGTGAAATATGAAAAATCATTAGATGGTAATTTGCTCTTTGTCAGATAATAGAAGGAAAGTGGACGGTTGTTTCTTTGTAGGATGTAGCCTACATTGGGTGAACCATCTTATGGATTCTTATTTTTGCTTCTTTTAGTCAGCATTATGTTTAATATTGTTTATTGCTCTCGTCTGCCTAAACCCTAACAAAGGGTCTCCTATGCCCAACAAAACTAGGATGTTTGCACCCAGCAAAATGAGCTTCAACAAATTAATTCCTACACCTAACATTGTGAATTGGCATCCAAATATCTTCTTAAACATCCATTAGCTCTTGCAATCTTCCATCAATTTGTCTTGCATGCAAGACTTCACAAATTAGGAAAATCTCAATCATTAACTACTATGTAAAACCTGCAAATCTTTTTGTGCAAATTGAATCTTTGAGTGGATTCCCTTATATCGGCTAGGGGAGATCTTTAACCATCGAACTTGATCTTCCTTTTAAGGTTTTCATCTTGGGTTGTCCTTGAAAAATCTGTTCAATCTCCACAATTGTGGTTTTCAGAGAAATAAATAGTATCCAAAATGAATAGAAATGAGACCCTTTAGCCCTTTCTATAATCTCCCCGAGAACTTTTCGGAATTTAATATTTGAAATCACCTTTTTTAAAAAAGAATCCTTATTGCTTCTAAAAGTGACTTTATTTAATCATTTGCTCTTTTCAGGCACTATAGTTACTTTCAATAAATTTGCTCTATAAATAATTCATTTAAGCTGTCTTTAAATTATGCTTTTTTGACAACTCACTTTTAATGATTTCCCACAAAATTAGTTGAAAGTACGAAAAATGTTGAAATAGTTTGCAAGTGAAAATTAAAGTCACCAATATACTCATGAGCTCCTCGAAAAATCTAGTGTACTAAAAATAGACACTTTCCAAAAATAGAATTTTCATGCAAAAAGTTTGGAGTGCATGAAAAAAGTCGAAATTGCTTTAGTAAAGTGTCAACCGACTCATGATCCCCATAAGTGAATGTCAATAACCGGACTCCTAATCGATGAGGATCTCTACCTTCAAGAAAGCTGAAGCCACCATTGATGTAGGAATCACCGAAAAAGGGTACATTACAGAAAGCTACAAAGGGATGTCATGTTAATGGAAGCGAGCAAGGAAGAAAGCAAAGCTTGCGTGAAAAGGTGCAAAATATGTTACAAGTGTGCTAGTATACAAAGATGGCTTGATTCAAAATCAAATTTCTAGTTGACCTTTATGATGCTTATATAGGATAAGTGAAGGATGAAATTGTTTAGATCAAAGTTTGCAATTACATGAGTAGGTGTTGCTATGTAGGGTAAGGAGATTTTTTGAAGTTTCAAAATTTCAAGGATAGGATAGGATAGGTCCATGCACTTATAAGCAAGGAGAAAGGTTTAAAATTCAAAATTTGCCTACACCACAATGATGCATGCACCTTAATGAGTAAAACTCAAAAACCTATTAATTATATGCCTGTATAAGTTTAAACTTGCCTTTCAAACTTGAACTCACTTAAACACTAATACGTGCACACCTTGAAGTGTAATTGAAGTTTGAAGTCATACATAGGGGTGTGAAAATATAAGTGACCATATTTTTTAAAATCAAAATCAATCAAAAGAACTATTAGGGGCAAGCTTGTAAGCATAAACACCTAAATTAAAGTGAATGGTTTAAATTAATTGTTTGGGGCGCACCTAGAAGCTTTGACGATTTGGTTTTTTTCAGAAGACATGGAACTCTATTCATAGGCATACAACTATGAATGGATAACATAGATGACAAGATTCAAAGTGATTAGACACCTTATCAAGGATGCAAACATATCGAGGGAAATCAAACAATTGATTATTACGCCTATTATATAACTGAAAATTCTTTTCGCAGCTTGCTCATGTGTCACCTTCGGATTTTCTTGAAACCTTGCCACCAAACAAACAACCTGCATGATATCTGGTTTGGACGTAGTCAAATACAACAATCCACGAATCATTGATCTGTACTTCTTCTGATCAACCTCCAGAGACTTATCATCTTTGCTTAGCTTGCATCCAATGGTTGAAGGAGTTGTAACTAGTTTACAATCATCAAAACCAAATTTCTTCAGCATTTCTTTCACATATTTGCTTTGAGAGATAAAAATTCCATTTTCAGAATGAATAACTTGTAGCCCAAAAAAGAAACACAAGTCACCAATCATTGACATTTTAAATTCTTTCAACATCTTTTTAGCAAACTCTTTTACATAAACTATCATTTCCCCCAAATATAATGTCATCAACATAAACTATAACAATTAACAACTTATCTCCATCAATCGTGAAATAAAGATTACTGTCTGTTGTACCTTTCCTGAAATTGTGTTGAAACAAATACCTGTCTAATCTTGCATACCAAGCCCTGGTTGCCTGTTTGAGTCCATACAATGCTTTCTTCAGTTTGCACATCATAGCCGGATCTTCTGTCAGTTTGAACCCACCCGGTTGCTCAATGTGTACTTCCTTTAGATCTCCATTCAAAAATGTTGACTTGATATCCATCTGATAAACTTTAAAGTTCTTGTAAGTAGAAAATGCAAGAAACATATGTATAGATTCCATCCTTGCCACTGGAGCAAAAATTACTTAAAAACTATGCCTTCCATACAAGAATATCCTTTATATGGTAGTCTTGCTTTATTCCTTGTAACTTATCCTTGCTCATTTAGTTTGTTCTTGAATACCCATTTGATTCCTATTACATTTTTGTCCACCGGTCTAGGTACTAGTTCCCAAGTCTTGTTCTTCTATATCTGATTTAGTTCTTCTTCTATTGCTTTTACCCAACTTTCATCTTTACTTGCTTCCGCATAAGTCTTCGGCTCAGTCATTGATAAAAAACAGTAATTGGCTTGTTCTTGAGCTTTTGCGATCTTCCTTCTTGTTTGAGCACCTTTTGACTTGCCTCCAATTAATTGATTTTTTGAATGATGCTTCTGGACATACTTGGTAGGAACTTTTGCCGAGTCTTCCTGTTCTTCTTCTTCTTCTTCATTTGTTTCCTTCTGCTTGTTCTATTTTGGAACACTTGTCTTCTGTGTAATTGATGGAACAATCTTGACACCGGTTTCAGTATTACTCTGTGCTAGAAAACATTTGCTTTCTCTCTTATCCTTGATGTAGTATACATTTCTATTTGTTCTAACTCCTTTTGCAAGATTTCTACTAGTCTTTCTTTTCTGATTACACATTCGGCACTATTGAACAAAACTTCATAGCCTTTTCTATGCATTTGAATAACACTTAACAAACTGTCTTAATCCTTCAACATGGTAAACATCATCAGTTTTATGCTTACCATCAATAGAGACATTTCCAATACCTTGAATAGCTGCACCATCTTCTCCAACAAATTTCACTGATCGACCATCATATCTCTTGAGATTAATAAACTTGTCTTTCTCACTAGTCATATGATTTGAACATCCCGAGTCGATAATCCATGCATTTGGTTCTATCTTAGCATGCAATGCAGTTTTGACTGATTTCTCTTCTTCCGGTTTTTTTGATGGATTCTTCTTTTCTTCAATTGGTAAAAACAAGGATTTTTCATTTGTGTCATCATCAATTTATCTTCAGATGTATGTTCCTCTATAGAACATAAGCCCTTTTTCTCTCTTTTGTTAAAGTTGTGTTTCCTAGTTCTATTTTCTTCTCATCATCATTCGATCTGTTATAGTCTTCCCTTTAAGTGCAATCAGAAGCATAATGTCCAATTCTACCACAAGAAAAAAATTTCAGAGGTAACTTACCTTTGTACTTTCCAGCTCTGTCACAAGTTTCGCCGAACTTCAACCATAAAATTTGGATTTCGGCAAATTTCAAATGTTGCTATAAAATTCGTTAAAATTCGGGTTAATATTCATACAGAAAAACATGTTAGCTTCTTCCACTAAGTGTATTTTTTAAGAGTGTTTTTTAAGGGTTTCAAAAATATTTTCTAGGGTTTTTGACCATTGCGGCTCACTCTAGAAACATCACTAAATCTTCTCTGGACATCTTTCCTCTGTGTCTTCCCTGATCATTTTCGCCACGACTTTCACTTCCCTGCACTTTGAACTAAACCATCCTTTGGTCGTCAGGGAGGTCTGCGTGGTTGAGGTTTGAAGGCAATGTATCAAGGATATTGACTCCGGGTTCTATCACATCCAGCTTCAGGATTTCCGAATCGGCAGTGCTCAAATCTTCTTTGCTATTGAACACAATGCCTTGAAAATCAATTGCTCCAATCGGTGTTTTTCTTGAGGCTGCATAAGCTTTAATTTCATCTTGTAGGTTGTCGGAAAGGCATGGGCATTTGCTATGATTTCCTCCCTGGACATTATGTCCACAACCAATATCATCCCCACACCTCCCATTGCTCGATGTCTCCATCTGCATGTTTGATCTTAATGCGCAATTTGTTTTCTGCATTTTCTACTTGTCTGTTTTTTTATTTTCTTTTTATAGGGCTATTTTAATATATAGAATTTTAGTATAGTTTATAACTTTATAATATTATATTTATTAAGATATGTTTTAAATTACAGAGTAAATTATATTAAAAACTGTTATATTTATCAAAATATAGTTTTAAATTTTTTAATAGTATAAGTTTTAAATTTTGAAATGTTATATTTAAAGTATATACTTAGTCTATTATATTAAAAAACATGTATTAAACTAAATTAAATATAATATAATATAATTATATTATCTTCTTATGAGCTTAATAATCACCAAATATATATATATATATTTATTTATTTTTAAGCAAGCGCTTTTGACTAGAGCTATGAACCAGTGAGATCACAAGGAGGATCTCATCTCTGAATTGAGGGCCAAGGCATCCTCTTTGAAGCATCCTACACAGCCTGAGAGCACAACTGTCAATTTCCTAGCCAACGAACAGAGAGCAATCGACCAGCGAGCATCGGGGGGACCAAGAGCACACTCCAAATTTATCAATCACTCCTCGGCATGCACCAACAACGAACTACCTCTCTGGCCAAAGCAAACCTTTGTCTGCCAAGTCAGCAGACCAGTGCAGCGACGGACGATGTGGAACGGCGGACGATGTGAAACGGCGGGGGCGGAGAGGGGCCAAGCCCCGTGCATTGAACTCACGACCTCCATTGAGGGAGGCTCACAGCTGTACCGCTGCGCTATGGGGTGAACCCCATATATATATATTGTTATATGTTGTATTTTTATTTTTTTATAGTAATGTTCATAAAATTGTTGTTTACAAATGACAATTTTTATTTTATTTGTCTATTTTGTGATCTTTTACTTATATTTAAAAAAATTAAATTTATAAAAGGCGAATTTAATGTCGATTTGTTTTTTGATTTTTTTAACTTGGTCGAATTTCATCCGAATTTTATTGTTGTCGAAGTCAAATTCGAATTCGAACCTTGTGACTTAGCTTTCCAGTGCCTTGTTGCAATCATCCAAATCTCCACTGCATTCCGGATCATCATGTCTTGAAACATTAAGCGCTGCTGCCTTGTTTTTTCTTTTCTCGTCCTCCATTTTTGAAATTTCAAAGGCTGCTAAGGTACAGGTAAGCTGATCAATAGTATACTTGCTTAAATCATTGCTTTCTTGTATGGCACACCTTGTTGCTTTGTAGGATTTAGGCAGGGTCAGCAAGATCTTTGAACAACATCACTTTCATCCAAATGTCCACCGACAACTCTTATGCCATCAGCAAGTTCAATCATGCCATGAATATAGCTCTTAGCACCTTCATCTTCAAGCATTCTTAGATATATTCATATTCGTGCTTGAGATTTGTCAGCCTAGCCTGTTTTGTCTTTGGATCTCCTTCAAATGCTAAACACAACTTGTTCCACACAGGTTTAGCTTTTTTCAATCGTCTTACTCTTCCAAACATTGAATCACTTATACAACTGAAAATTATAGCTCTAACCTTTGCATTGGTCTCCCCTAACTTTAACTCATCCGGAGTCTGAGGACCACCTTGCGGAGGTGTATATCCTGTTTGGATAATATCACATATTCCATTCTACAATGTCTCCAAATGTGCTTCCATTCTCTCCTTTCAATACGGAAAGTTTGTACCATCAAAGATTTGAACCTTCTAATGCATGTCCTGCGCTATACCCGATCTACCTCAAGCAGTTAAACTTACTAAAGAGGAACCTTGTCTTGATACCAATTGTTGGACCCACGACAGGATTGAGAGAGGGGGGGGGTGAATCGGTCTAAACAAAAATTAATGCAGCACATAACAAATTAACCAACAACACAAACACAACATATCAACACCAATATTTTTTCTGTGGAAAACTCAAACTCGGAAAAACCACGGTGAGTACTTGCCCACAAAATGTATCCACTATGTATATCAAATTACAATGAATGAGCTTACTGCTTTGGACTTGCAAACCAAAGCTAACTGCTCTTGGGGCAAGATACAAAAAAGCACTGGCAAACCTCATGCTAACTACAACAGAGGAAGATACAAAAGAGGACTTGCAAACTTGATGCTAAACGATTGGGAAAGATACAAAAATGATTTGAAAAGAAGGATCTCCTGATTATGAAGCTGTCCTTGAATTCTGCATCAAGCGACCAACATCAACTTTCATAACTCAGACCTCATCTGTGAACACACTATCTCATACCTCTGCCGCAGTCTCAAAACAACCTAGATATCATTCGAACACAACTCTTCTTCTCTGCTCTTCAATGAATTTCGTTGACAATCTCCACATCACATTCTCTGCCTCATTCACAATTTCACTCGCTCTCTCTTACTTTGCGTAACTCAATCACATACATCCTTTATGTACAAGATAGATCATGAAAACTTGAACCAAGTCGACCTGAAACAAAATATACTATCTAGACCAAAAATACACACGCTGATCCACTCCAAGAGAAAGAGGGGACCAAAACACATCGTGCAAATATCAATCTACCGATCCGCAATCGCCGGAATATAACCAATAGCATACCAACACGTAACGTGTCCATATAAACAAATAACGGTCAAAACAAACTTCCCAATGCAAATTACTCTTATCCGGATCTCCACACGCTTTAGTGAGACCCATAACATATCCAATTACCTTCCACAAATGATATCCTGACCAAAAGATAGGATAAACATAGAATATCACAACCGGCAATGAAATATACCACCACAACATTCAGAGAACACAAAGATATTTCTGGACCAGTAAACTATCACATCCATAACACCAAAAACATAACTAAAGAAGGTAACAATATCAAACAACATCAGCAACACTTTCTAGATATGAACACTTCTGAAACAACCAATAGAACAACTGCAATACAAACATAGCAAGATAGCATCACGAACTTTGTGGACCAACAACTATTCGGAACAAGAAGTTTGACATCAATGACAACCACAACAATACATACTTCCAACAGACTATTATAAAAATACAGAAAAATTTAAAATGGTCAAACAATAGAGGAATGTTTTAATTCCTTCACAATTAGATTGTTGGAGGAGTTATAGTTTTATTTTTCTTTCTTACGCAATAGATTATACTGTAAACATTGATTCATTGCATGGTGACTGAAATTCAACAACTTGTACAAGTATAATATTTCTAATTTCAGATTTTGACTTGCATCAATCAACTCATTAATGTATATATTACTTTGCAGGCCTGTCCATTGCTAATTCAATGTCGTCTTTTCTATGATGGTTATGCTGTCAAAGGAACGTTGCTTGTTAACAGAGAGGTAGGCCTCTTTCATTGGAAAATCTTTCTCAATAGTTTAGCTGTATCTCTTTCTAATTTTTGACCAGAGGATGTAATTTTTAGATGCTTTAAATTTTAATACGTTTGTTCAGTTTATAGCTTGTCTATAGGTAGAAAAGTCATTTAAAAGGATTTGATATGGTGAATTTAAGATCCACTGAGAAACATGACAGGCTTGTTGTAACTTCCATTTAGGTTTGCCAAGTGATGACCAAGGTCTTTGATATTGTATTGTAGCAGAATAGTGTTGACAAAATTAGAAGTGCTTATTCAAAGTACTATAATTTCAGTAGTTATTTCCACTTAAGAAGATGAATTAGTTGTGGAATTAAATTATTCCTCCATAAAATTAGGCAAAGTAAGATAATTGTGTGCAAGGAATACTGTTGATCAGGAAAGTCCGTCGATGCTTAGCGTAAGTTTTTTGATCTCTGTAATGTATTTTTTTTATTTTGTTGGTTAGTAAATGAAGGTACATTCTATGTTAAATTTTTAGAACATTTTTACAAAGAATAGGAACTTAGAGAATTTAGAATTGATTTGTGACTAGTCGACTAATGTCTAGTTTATATTATTGGCATATCTAAATTAGTGTATATAACTCATTTCATATTCAAGCATTGACTTCAGTCTAGACATTAAAGATCAGATTTAATAAACACATGCAGTTATATCTTGAAATTATAGTAAAAATGTAGCACTGAAACAAAACCTCCAACTTTAATTTGGTGGACAGCACAATCCTAGTAGAAAATTTGTATTGATAATTCTTAATACCACAGTGAAAGAACTATGTTATTTTGCATTGAGTGTGAAGAAGCATATTAAATGGGCCTTCTTCCATATGAATGAAGTAGTAGGAAACTATTGTATTCTAACAAAATGACAGAATTTATGACTGATAAAAGAGTGTTATTGTGCCAGATTCAAGAAATGGCATTCTGGGAATTAAAAGTCTTCTGTATTACACAGCATATTGTAATGCTTGTTTTGTTTTTTAAAATAAGTTGGATTACTGTTGTAAAAGAATCTTATATTAAATATCTCCATGGTTATGATATCAAAGAGGAGGAAACCAAGCGCTATTCATTCATATCAACTAAATCGATAATGAGCATTTTACATTCCCATAATAGCATTTGTAGAATGCACCATTGCTTCCAGATCCATAATTATGAATAGGAGATTTCAAATATTTAAACATTGGATTACATGTACACAGAAATTTGCATTGATGGTCAAATGATAGAAGTTATTGTAATACTCACTCATGGTTAAACAACAATAAGCCAGTCTACTTTTTCCATCAGTTCTATGATTCTAGTATGTGTGAACTTCCTCTCCAACTGTGAACATTAATATAATTTCTTTCTTTTTTTCTCCAGCTGTTCCGTTGCTTTGTTTTTTCACTATAAATCTAGTTTTGTGAATTTATGTTTGAATTGGGTGTTGGATTTTTGTGATTGTTGAAGCTCTTCTTGAATTGATAATCCTTAAGGTTGATTTTATCTCTTACTTCACTCCACTTGCCTTGTTTGTGTTCTTTTTTCTTGGTTTTGTAACTTCCTAAAACTAACAATTTTTGCTTCTACTTTTGTTTGACTTCTTTTTTATCTTGCAGGTTGGGATTTTTTTTCAGACCAATCTTCTGTTTTCCAATTTTCTCCATAATGTGTACACCTAATAAATAGTAAAATTGTATCATTCTCACTTGGAATAAGGTGCATGATTATTATAGGTTGAAATTAATGATAGTTATGGGATTTATCTTCTGTTTTTAATTTCTATTGTTGTGATATTTGTCAAACTCTATAATACTATATTGATATCAGCCTTCTTGTTTGGTATTTATCTATGCAGATTGAGTCAGCCTCTTTTCCATCCTCATCATGAATGATGGCTAAATTTCTAACATCTACTTTCATATGTTTGTGGGTATTGTTGACCTCATTTTTGTTTCCAAAAATGAAGCACCACTACATGAAATTTTTGTGAAAAAATGAAAATTTTTACTCTATGGCACGCTTCCCGAGGCATAATTTTGACTAATCCCGGGACTGGTTTAACCCTCAGTCCATCCTCGAACTACGTTTCGAATTTCGTCAAATTCTTGGTTCGTTTGCTATGGTTTTCCTTCAATTTCGGGTTTTAAAATCCCGACTGCAGGTGGAGAATTTTCTTCAAACTGCAAGTTTTAATGATATTCATTGTTTTGGTCGTTGTAGGGGAATTTTTAGCTTATTACATGTGCACTTTTTATTAAAAAATGTTACTTGTAATTTGTTTTAAATTTCACTTTTATTGTTTTTATTGTTTTTGGTCTTGTTTGGTTAAAATAGGGATTTTTTGGCTAAATTACAAGTAAACTTGCAGTTTGGTCTAAAAACCCTTACTTTAATGGTTTTTACATGTAATAGGGATTTTAAATCCCCATTACATATGTGTGCATGCAAGTATAACTTCTTGTAGGGATTTTATTTCCCTTTTACAAGTATTTAAAACTTGCATTTCTCTCCAAAAAACCCGATTTTATGCATAAAGTGTTTTTTTGACAATTTTTAAACTTGTAGTTTGGTATAAAAAACCCGAATTTGCTTTGTAAGTGAAAAAGTCAAAATTAAAACTTGCTATTTGGCATAAAAAACCCGATTTTGGCTTAGTGAGTGAAAAAGTGAAAATAAAACTTGTATTTGTCCTCCCAAAAACCCGATTTTCTCATGCAAAGGTAAATTCGAACTTGTTCTCCTCTCCAAAAAACCCTATTTTCAGTTGGAAGCGAATTTGTTGAAGTTTTCAATCGATTTTTGTGGAGATCTTCAAGGGAGGAGAGGCGTTTTGGTTTCTACCCTATTCCTATGCATTTGAAACCACTTGTCACGCCATTTGGGGATTGTATTGACTCGTTTTTTGCTCCAAATCAGCAAAAACTTGTTTCCAAAATGCCACATTTTGGGGGATTAAAACTTAATGAAGTTGCATTCTTCTAAATCGTTTTGAACTTCCCTACCTAGGCGTGGAGTTTGGGAGGAATTTGGAGCTATTTAATGATGCCATTTATGATGCATTTGGTGGCCACGTTTTTCTCCACGTGATCCCTTTGGCTGCGTTTTGTAAGGATTTGACTCCATTCCTTCTTCTCCTCCTTAGGCGCTTTGCTATAACTCTCTTGGGTGTGCTCTCTCACTGGCATTTTGGCCCTCCAAATTTGGATTTGCGGCCACGTTTTTCAGTTTGTGGGCATTTTTGTAACAACGTGACAAGGGTTTGGCATTGCGGATTGCTTCTATTTATTGGTTTTTCTTCTTCTGTCCAAAAATTGGCTGCATTTTTGGAGAAGCATTTTCAGTTTGAAGAAAGGTATGTTTTCTTTCTTTTCTTTCCTTCATTTTATTATTTTCTTGTTTTCTTTATTTTCTTAGTTGCATTGTTGTAAATATGTCGTTCTTCCCCCAAAAATCGGTTTTTGTGAGAGAAATCTTCGCCTTGGTATGCAATTCCTGCAATTTTTGAATTGCATTTGTTCTTCCCAAATTCCTTCTTTACTTGTATTCGGGATTTTATTTCCCGATTACAAGTTCTCTGGAAATTCTTGTTCTTCCCATGCGGTTAAGGAATTTAACTATTTTATAGTTAAAATTCCAAGTTGAAAAGTGTGAAATACCCCTCCCTTTCAAATTCGGGTTTTAAAAACCGGAATACATGTTGAAGAGTTCTTCCCATTTTCATGAAAATGTCATTCCCGGGTTTTCCCATTTCTATCCATTCATTTTTCCTATGTCCGTACTTTCCATTTCCGTCATTTTCCACAAGTCAAATTCTCATTTTCCATTCATTTCTTCATTTGCAAATTTACAAGTGTACTTGCATTCGAGTTTTAAAACCCCGACTGCATGTATGTTCTTTCCAACTTGTATATTTGCAAAAATTCCCCCAAGATTCGAAATTGGTCAAAGTCAAGATTTTCTCATTTCCATATATTTCCCCTCTTCCTCTCACAAAATCGTGAAATTCAAGAAATGAATTTTTTCCCATTTGAAGGCGGAAGAATGTTGTTTGCAGTTGATTATGATGTTGCCTTAACTCTTTTAAGTCTTCATCACAGCATTCCAGGTTCACAATCAATGTTAGATTTGCCGGCATCTCCAGCTCCAAAGAAGATGAAATATAAGTATGACAGATATCAGAATGAGGTAGCACCTTCCCAGGTTTCTTCTCCTTTGGATCACATTAGAGACACGGAGATAGGGCACGTTGATATGTCAGAATTCGTCAAGAGGGTGGAAGAAGGTTTCTTCTCCTTTGGATCACATTAGAGACACGGAGACAGGGCACGTTGATATGTCAGAATTCGTCAAGATGGTGGAAGATCCACAAGATAATAATTTGCAGCGGCTGTTGGACAAGCCATATCCACCATGCATCATCTTTCCCAGTGGCTGCCCTAGAACCTGAGTTTGTTCTTGCCTGCGCTCAGCATTTCGATAAAGAGACAAGAGTTATCAAAAATGATGATGGTGAAGCTATAATCCGTCTTGATGCAGATACGATCGAGAAGGTCTTCAGAATACCTACTGCACCAGTTTATATGGAAATCTCCAAAGGAAGTGCAGCAGAATATTACGTGAAGAGGGAAAAGGATTGCAAGCGACATATGAACAGGTGGATCCAAGAGCCACGAGCCTCCTTCTCAAGGTGGGCGAAGTTGTACCGCTGCGATTTCAAATGGGAGATAGGAGACACCATAACCCTTCTCAACAGAATGATGGGCCTTGAGCATTCCAATGTCTTTGAGCCATGGATGTACTAGTTCATCATGTTCATACGACAGTCTCATCACATTTCATGGGGAGAAGTCATCAGCGATGCCTTGTGTGAACAACTCGCAGCAGTTCCTACCACCATGACCTTCTTCATGAATTCTTATTTGGTATATTTGGCAGCATCACTTAGACACTTTCCAGGTCTTTCTACCAAGGGTGATCGCTCACTTATACCAGTTTGGGAGTATTATGACCAGTTGCCATTGAGACCCAACAGGTTGCATTTGAGAAGAGTCCAAGATGCATTCTTTGGATATTTCATGTGTCAGTTTGATAGAAATCTCAAAAATAAAAGAGTATCAGACGAGGCATGGGAAAGGGTGTGTGAATATGGGTATTCGTTTCTGCAGTTCCCTACCTTCACCTATATGAGGATCGGATGCTATGGAGGTCAGCCATATATGCTTCCCAGATACCCAACTGATAAGATCATTCAAATGGAGTTGGGAAGACAGATCATCGCTGTCTACACTTTTCAGTCTGCTAGACACAAGGTTGGAATGGGCATCTCTACCACAAATCCATTGAAAATTGGCTGGTATTCCCTTGTCATATCTGCGAAGGCTAAGGCCATGGAGACTGAATTGCACGAAATCAAGCTCAAAAGGTTTAAACCTAGAGCTGATTTTGATTACAGGGGTATGAAGGAGAAGATCAAGAAATCCTTTGTGCATGTGCATCGCATTGAAGACATCTGGGTAGATCTCCGCATAGAAGTTGAAGTTCTGAAGATGGATTACTGCAGGCTCACTGTTGAACAAATTGTTGATTTGAACTTGGTGGATATCCCACAAGGGATGATTGATGATGGGCACATACTTGATCCTGAATACATTTCGTGGAGGGTTCAGGAAGCTCCACTTCCTTTGATCCAATGGTCGCACAAAGAGTGTATATCCATCTTTGAAAGATTTCAGCCTATCTTGGCTAACACTAACACATGGCTGAAAAGTAATGCTGTTAGACTTATAAAAATCAAGGTTGGAAAAGAAGATGATTCTACAAGGCCTCTTGGATGTAAGTCTGAGATACAGGTAGACAACAAGGAGGGTGCATCGTCTTCAGGCACAAGGATTAAGTTGCGGGTTAGTCGAGCAGTAGTGCTTCCTCCTGAGGAGACAACAGTTCGCGGGAAAGAGAAATCACGATTTCATGTTCAGGTGGTTGATCTAGATAATCCAGAAGAGGGGCAGCAATTTGATGATGCTCCTAAGTCTCCAGTTTCAGACTCGCCTCATGAGATCATTCCCCCAGTTTCCATTGAGACACCTCTTTCTCCTCCTGATTTGCTTGTGGATGAATCTCCTCAGAATGCCATTCCCATTTCAGCATATGAGCCACCGCCTGATCATCAACAAGAGAGTGTAGTGGAAGTTCTTGAGGATATTCCTACTTGCATACAGATATCAGAAATTGATACTTCCACTTTTGATTTTGAAGAGTTTATGAGGCAATCTACATGCCCATTGGTAACTGAGTAAAACGTGGTCGCTATCCAAACAGATGTTCCTGCTAGGGTAACCATGGTAATTCAAACAGAAACTGCTTCTCCTTTGCCTACAGATGCTACTAAGGGGGGGTTGATGACTTTACCTCCATGGCTTAGTTCTTTTACCCCGAAAAGGAAGAAGCAAGAAATCTCACCTGATGCCTTTGATTACCAGCAATTGAAACAGTCTAGATCCAAAGTTGCTAAGAAGGCCAAGACTATTTCTAGGGTAACTATTGATAGCAACAAGATGAAGGTAGCTGAACCTATTGCAGATAAGCCACTTGAGGGAATGTCAGCTGTTGATTATAAAGTTACGAGGATAGACTTGGGCAAACAAACGCATGAGGTCATTAAACATGATGCTCAGTTTTCCGTTGCTTCATTGGTACATTGGTGTGATGAACTTCTAGCAAAGAAAGACAAGCTGGAAGAAGAAAACCAAACAACTTCTGGCAGCCGTTCATAAGATCACGAAACCTGCTATTGAAGGGAGTAACTCCATAGGTTCTTCTGGTTCCCAAGAATCAATTTGTGGAGTGGAAAGGGCTGCTCAAAAAGTACAAGCACTAGATTCTTGGGTTGATCAACTTCATGATCTATGTACACAGGTGATAAAAGACATTTTTCAAATGATGTCTAAGTTGGAAACTTTTGAGGAAAAACTAGATCAGACTTCCGACATTTTCAAAAAGAATCTGGAAAGTGTTGAAGATAGGTTGACAATCTGGCGTACCATGCCTCAACAACAGTTGAGTGTTCTACAGGAGCATGCCATCATTTCTTCTAGGGTCATGTACTTGGAGTTTGAAGAGCTGCTGGAAAACAAGGCCCTTGTTCTTAAATCCCTCATCGAGGAGATCGGTGATGCAACGAGATTCCGGGGAGAAGTTTTTTGAGATATTGTCTCCTATTGTGAAAGGGCCTCTTGCAACATAGTAAGTCAGGATGGAGAGCTGATTCCTGAGGAAGAAGTTCTTGCTGATTTACAGATGAGGATTCACAATGAATGGAGGAACGAACAATTCTCGGCCGCTTCTATTCAGATATTGATGAAACACCAAGCCTTTTTGCATAAAATCTTGTCTATCCTGGATAAAAACAACTCTACGCTCCTCTGGTGTCACGACACTATTGTGAAGACCATGGTTGTTGCCAAGAACACCCATGAACTGAATCCCGAAGAACTACAAATGAGCATTCAAAAGTTTAGAGGATTTGTGTCTTCACATGCAGCAACTTAAGTGTTTTTCAACACTTAGTTGTATTTTCCTGCTTTGTAGCTCTTAGTTGTAATTTTGTTTTGACAAGTTACATATAAAAGTGTTTTTTGTAAAATGCAAGTTGACACATAACTTGCACTTTTGTAATTACATGTAAGGCAACTACAAATTGTTTTCAGTTAGGACTGTAGTTGGAATAAGTCAAAGTTAGTTATTGAATAAGTCTTGGTGGTTGAGATAGTTTCTCAAGTTAGTTAGGATCCTCCCACCTTTTTCTCATGACTCCTCTCCTATAAATACTTGAGAGGGTCTATTGTAATTTTTATCTTTTTGAAAGCAAGCTAAAACTCTGTCAAATTTACAGCAAAGAAGTCTTTGAGTTTTTATGTGTAAATTGAAAGATTGAAGGAATAGAAGAAAATTTACTCAAGCTTTGAGTCTTTGTGCTACATTCTTGAGTTGGCGTTCCATATTTCCTTCTTTGCAAGTGTTTCTTTGAGAGCTTAATCACATCTGATTTGCAGTCTTTGTGCTGCAAGTAGTTGAGTTTAATATAGATTAAAATAAATATTTTGTTGAGAGAAGCTGCAAGTGTTTGTGCTTTCACTTGTTCTTAAGAGAATTTAGGAGTAGATTTTGTGGGAAATAGTTGTAAGTCTTTGAGCTTACACTACTTCTTATTGTTTTAAAGAAGAAAAGAACAAGATATTTTCAGTCTTTGAGCTGTCATAACTTGTGCTTTATAGCATTAGTGTAGAAAAGGGTAGATAGGACTTCATATAATCAAGTTTTTGAGCTTGATATTGCTGTCCCGTCCCGAAGGAAGTGACGGAAGTCTTTGAGCTTTCAGGAAACTTCATTTCCTTTCCTTTGATTCATCTGAAATTGGTTACTGTTGTTTATATTCAATCGCTATCCTTTTCTGTGAAGAGAAAAGGGTATTGTCTTTCTTGAAAGAAGAAGAAAGATTGTTGTCCCATCCTATTTTATTGTTAAAGTTGTAGTTAGATAGGGGGAGCCTTCCCTTAATTAGGAGAGTTTTACTCGTGTGCTGTGGTTGAAACCACAATTTTGTATATTTCCCCAAGTGTACAAAATTTTCAACCAACAGGTATCATAGTTTTTTGTCTGTTTGATAGAACAGGCCAACGGTTTAGTATTTTTACTTAGAAACCAGGTTCATTTCTTCCACATTTCATGCTCTTATTGTGAGGTTGATGTCTCTCTAATCTACAGTTGTGGACATAATATCACAAGTGTTACATTTCAATATTTTCCTCAAGCAACTAGAAATTCAGTTTGTTATGACTAGCCTTATCTGTAAATTCCTAATTCATGCTTGCTTATGAATCATTTTGATTGATTGACATGGACTTTGTCTATACTTTGCTTCATATATAAAGTCCCATCAAATCTTATGGTTTTCACCTTTCTTATGATTCCAGATTCTTAGATTGATATGATTGTACCTATTTATTCTTTTTCAATATATGTTATGATGTTTGTAAAAAACACAAATAGAAATTCTTCTCTACAATGATTATATTTAGGTTAGTTTTTATGCTTCATGGATTAGTATAGAGGTTCTTATTTGTAGATGTTTTTTTGCAGTTGCCACACAATACAATACATATTCGAGAATCGATGATTAAAGTTGAGAAAGATGGTCTTCTTTCTTGCGAAATCAAGAAGTCATTAGAAATATGTCAAACCAGGTTTGATTTGATTTGTGAATTTTGTTTGATTATAGTTGTATGTGAATGCATCTAATTGAAAAAGAATGTTCAGTAAAAATAAAATAGTTGTGAAATGTAAGCTTAAAAAATTATCATAAATATTATATATATAGAAAAATAAAGCTTATAATCAAAGAGAAATACAGTGGGTAAAAGTAGTTGATCAATTATTAGAGAGTAATAGAGTTATTGGTTAAAATAAAATAATAAGTAGGAAGTTGTGATTCCCCTAGAGAGATTTGGTTTGCATAAAATTGCAAAAATGTTAAAATTGTTCCATTGAAGATGTGTTTATTGATATATATTGTCTAGCAAATGTGTTTTACAGGAATTTTACGTATAATCATTGTCTGGTAGTGCTATTATGGAAATAACTTATAATTTATGTTGATTTGTGTGTCGTAATAAGTATAATATTACTCTTGATTATTACTTGGTGTTATGTTGTTGGTCTCGCATTTTGGAGTGAACAAGAGCCACCGTTATATTAAAACAAGTACATTATTTTTTATGCAGGGTTGGTAGCTATGTTTAATACTTACTTAGTACATTGATCAAGTGATGTTTATTTATCAGCCTATAAAGCTTAGCAATACAATTATTTTTTTGTATTGAATCAAATTCTGAAATTTCCTTGTTTTGTGAGCAATACTCTGGTCTTTGCCATTATGATCAATGCCATTTTTACTATCTTTAGTTACTGTCTTTGTAGGGCCAACAAAGAGGGCTTTCCAATGCAGATGACAAGGCAAGGGTTGGAGCTTGGATGAGAGAGAAATGGTGAAAAATTTGCTAAGACATGGAAAAGATGTTTGGTAATGGAGGGATGTGCATGTCAATGAAGGAGAGCAAGTTTTAGTTGAAAATGAAAAAAGATTCATGCTAGTGTAAAGGAGCATGCCTCTCCAAAGAGGAATATGAGTTGAATATATTGAGTGGAAAAAAGCTAGGTATTTGAAGGGAGTGCACCATTGTAAAGGAAAGCACCAAATTAAGTTAACAGTAAAAAAAAGTTACCTAATGTAAGAGTGCACATATTGTCATTGAGGTGCAAATTCAAAACCACAAAAAGTGCAAGTCTATGGAAGGGAGCATGCCACTTTGTTAACATTTTAATATTTCTTTTTTGAGATAACTCTAACTAGAATATCATTTGAGGTAAAATGTGATGTCCCTAAACAAGACTCCGTCAAGTATTGTTGATATTGAGAAAGCTCCTTGTATTATCTTTATATGTGATTATAAGTTTGTAAGACTTAAACAATGGTTCAGCCTTACACATTTATTCATTGGAGATAGTGGTAAGACAACTCTATTGGGAAAATATATGTATATTGAAATTTAAATTAAAGATTTAAATTTATTTGTTTGAGCCTTCTATGTTGTATAGAGAGGCTGAATGAAAAAGGAGTACAGCGATTAAGGAACGGATTTTATAATTAATAAAGACTTAAGTATATTTACTAATCAGATCAGCTGTTAAGAAGAAGGTACAATTTACTAAGCAACACGTAAAGAGACATTACAGGCCAACTCCATCTATTGCAGCGAACAGATGTCAGTTTGAGAAGAACTTTAATGATATGCTCAAGTATGTGTGCAGTGATATAGGAGAGATTATATCGAAGCAGACTTAATATATTGTAGATTTCATTAAAGACAATAGAGCAGCAATAAAACACATATATAATACAGTGATCTTGTAATGGTCACTAAAACAAGTTATGATCAGTTATAATACAGAGTTTGGTCAGTTTGTAAATATTCAAAAGACAGATCAGTAAGGCGCGACTATGTTCCATGTGCGATTTGAAATGGTCTTCAAAAGATGAAATTTGCTGGCTGATCTATCAAGAAGAAGACAAAAAATGCTCACTATATATGATGGCCAACTCATTTGACAAATACTAATAATTGTGAATGATGAAGAGCAAGTAACCGTTGGTTGAATGATGAAGAGCAAGTAACCGTTGGTATTCGTAACATGGAACAACGAATCTATTCTCTGTTCACAATACCGCAACAATTATTTTCTGAAGAATGGTGACTTTATTAAAAGGATTTGTTGGTTGAAAATTTTGTACACTTGGGGAAATATACAAAATTGTGGTTTCAACCACAGCACACGAGCAAAAACTCTCCTAATTAAGGGAAGGCTCACCCTATCTAACTAAAACTGAAATAAAAACAGGATGGTACAACAGTCTTCCTTCTTTCTTTAAGAAAGACAATATCTTTTTCTCTTCACAGAAAAGGATAGCGATTGAATATGAACAGTAATAACCACTTTTAAGTAAAATGAGAGAAAGGAAATGAAGTTTCCTGAAAGCGCAAAGACTTCCGTCACTTCCTTCGAGACGGGACAACAATATCAAGCTCAAAGGCTTGACTATTGGAAGTCCTATCTACCCTTTGCTATACTAAATTTTACAATGAATAAAAGACGACAGCACAAAGACTGGAATAATTTATTCTTTTAACACAAAGACAAGAACTAATGCAAGCTCAAAGACTTGTTGCTATTTCTTATCAAACAATAATTTTTTCTCAAGAACAGACGTAAGCTCAAAGACTTGCTACCCCTTCTAGAGATTTCCTAGTTTAATTAATCTTCTCTACTTGCAGCTCAAAGACTTCAAATCAGATTGGACTAAGCTCTTTTAGAAACACTTTGCATAGAATAAATAAAAAGAATGAAACTCAAACTTGTAGCTCAAAGACTCAAAACTTGAGTAATCTTTCTTTATTTTTTCTCAAAACCTTCAATTCACATACATAAGCTCAAAGACTTGTTGCTGTAAATTTGGCAGAGTTTTTGCTTGCTTTCCCAAAAGATAAAGATTACAAAGGACCCTCGCTTCTATTTATAGAAGAGGAGCCTTGAGAAAAAGGTGGGAGGATCCTAACTAACTTGAGAAATTCCCTCAACAACCAGAACCTATTCAACAACTAATTATGACTTCATTAACTAACTAAGACTTATTCCAACTACAGTTCTAATCGGACACAACTTGTAGTTGCCTTACCAGTAATTACAAAAATGCAAGTGATGACAACTTGCAATTACAAAAATGCAAGTGATGACAACTTGCCGAAAGGGAAACTACAATTCTGAAATTACAATTTTAAAATTTTACAACAAGTGTTAAAAACACTTAAGTTGCAACTCTTGAAGATACGAACAATTCGAACTTCTGAATAACTTTTTGCAACTCATCAGGATCTGGTTCATAAGTGTTCATAGCCACCACCCTAGTTTTTACGATGACATCATGGCATTGGCATAGCGTGGAATTCCCTTTTTCCAATGCTGACCGGATTTCCTGCAACTCAGTTTGATACTTATCAATATTTGAATGGAAGCGACTAAGAATTGGTCACTTCTCCATTCATCATGAATCTTGAGTTGTAGGTCTGCAAGAACTTCTTCCTCGGGTAGCAGTGCATCATTCTGATTTAAAATGTCGTAGGATGCCTTTTTACAATGGGAGTTTACATCTTGAAAGACTGCTCCACGCAACTTTAAGGTTTCATCTATTTCTTCAATGAGTGATTTGAGAACAAGAGATTTGTTCTCCAGAAGTTCCTCATATTCAATGTACGTGACTCTGGAAGGAATTACGTCATGCACCTGAAGAACGCTCAACTGATGTTGAGGCATCTCTCACCAAGAAACTAAATTTCCCTCAACCTCTCCAAACTTAATTTGAAGGCACCCAAGATTTGATTCAACTTATCTTCAATGATCTCCAATTTAACCATCGTTTCAAATACCTGTTTTATGACTTGTGAACATAAGTCATGTAGTTGATCAACCCAGGTGTCTAAGGCTTGAACCTTTTGGGTGGCTCTCTCGATACCTTGGATTTGTTCGCTGACCCTGGAAGAAATAGGTACTTGGCCTTCTCCACTTGAAGGTTGAGTAATACTTTGGATGGCTGCCATAAGTCTTTGATTCTCTACTTCCAGTTGATCTTTCTTGGTCAACACCTCATCATACCGTTGTACCAATGTAGCCACTGTTTGTTGAGCATCGTGCTTGACAACCTCATGAGTCTGCTTACCGAGTTGAACTTTGGTGATCCGATAATCAGCTGCTTGCATTTCTTCAACTGGTTTATCTGATATTGGTTCAGCAATCTCTGCCACTCTGATCCGGTTTTCATCAATGATGACCCTTGAAACTGTGTTTGCCCTCTTAACAGCTTTAGGTTTTGACTGTTTCAACTGTTGGTAGTCGAAGGGATCAGGTGAGATTACCTGCTTCTTTCTCTTTGTAGTGAAGGAACTGAGCCATGGAGGTAAAGCCATTAACTTTGATTCTGGGATAGAGGGAGAAGCAGTTTCTGTTTGAATAACAGTGGTGACCTTGGGAGAAGTGTCCGTCTGGATAGCCACCATAGTCTGTTGAGTGACGACAGGATGTGATGAAGATGTCATGAACTCATCAAAACAGGTCATAGAAGTATCAATATCAGACACAGGTACATATGAAGGATCTTTCGAAAAGATATTCAACAAATTTTCCTGAGGATGGCCATGAGATGGTTTTGCTGCTGAAAGTGGGAGGACGTTCTGCGGAGATTCTGAAACTGAAGGGGTAGATTGAGAGCTCACATCTATCACAGGAGGAAACATGGGTACCTCAATGGGAAGTGAAGAAAGAGAATTATGTGGAGAATCTGTAGAAAGGGACTGAGAAGCATTATCAGATTGAGTTTCTTCCTCTGAAGCTTCAGGATCAATCACATGAATTTCTAATTGTGGCTTCTCCTTGCCTTGAACTGTTATTTCCTGAGGAGGAAGCACCATTGCACGGCTGACTCACAATTTAATCCTCGTACTAGAAGAGGATGCACCTTCTTTGTTGTCTAGTTGAATTTCAGACTTCCGCCCAAGAGGACCTGTAGAATCATCTTCTTTTCCAACCTTAATCTTAATGAGCTTGACACCATTATTCTTTAGCCAGATATTGGTATTGGCAAGAACTGACTGAAATCTATCCAAGATAGAATTGCCTTCCTTGTGGGACCAGTGGATTGAAGGAAGCGGAGCCTCATCAACATTATGATTGACAAACTCAGGATCAAGAACGTTACCATCATCAATCATACCTTGTGGCACGTTCACGAGGTTTAGATCCACAATCTGTTCTGCAGTGAGTCGGTAGTAATCCATCTTGCGAATCTCCTTTTCGGTACGAAGATCAGTCCAGATATCTTCTATCCGGTGTACATGGATGAAGGTCTTCTTGATCTTCTCCTTCATGCCTTGGTAATCGAAATCAGCTCTAGGTTTGAATCTTTTGAGTCTGATTTCGTGCAACTCAGTCTCCATAGCCCTGGCCTTGATTGAAGTCATTAGAGAATATTGACCAATCTTCAATGGGTTGTTGGAAGAAATACCCATGCCAACCTTGTGCTTAACTGACTAGTGTGTATGCACAGCCATGATTTGCCTTCCCAATTCCATGAGAATAATCTTATCTGTTGGCTACCGTGGGAGCATGTAAGGCTGCCCACCATAGCATCCAACTCTCATGTAGGTAAAAGTTGGAAATTGGAGAAACAAACAACCATATTCTTTCACCTTTTCCCATGCTTCATCTGAGACTCTTTTGTTTTTCAGGTTCTTGTCAAATTGACACAAATAATGACCAAAGAAAGCGTCCTGAACCCTTCTGAAATGAGACCTACTTGATCTTAGAGGCAACTGATCATAGTATTCCCAAACCGGTACAAGCATGCGGTCACCCTTGGTGGAAAGACCTGGGAAATGTCTAAGTGACGCAGCGATATACACGAGATATGAATTCATGTAGAAGGTGAAGGTAGTAGGGACGACTGCAAGTTGTTCACACAAAGCATCACTGATGATTTCACCCCAACAGATGTGCTGAGACTGCCTTACTAACATAATAAATTGGTACATCTAAGGTTCAAAAACATTGGAATGCTCCAATCCCATCATACGGCTAAGAAGAGTAATAGTATCACCAATCTCATTCTTGAAATCAGACCGATATAACTTTGCCCATCTGGTAAGCGCAGTGCAAGGTTCATGAATCCATTTGTTGATATGACGCTTACAGTCTTTCTCCCTTTGGCAAAGTATTCAGCTGCACTTTGCTTAGAGATCTCTATATAAATGGTTTCGGAAGGTATTTTAAAAACCCTCTCTATAGCTTCTACATCCAAGCGAATGATCACTTCCCCGTCATCATTTCTAATGACTCGTGTCTCTTTGTCAAAATGATGAGCACATGCTAGAATAAATTCTAGTTCTAGGGCAGCAACTGGAAAGGATGCGGCATGATGGATATGGCTGTCCAGCAACCGTTGCATATCACCCTCCTTCGGATCTTCAATCCTTTGTATGAATTTGGAAATGTCAACATGCCCTATCTCAGTATCCTTGATATGATCAAGGGAGGAGGAGATCTGTGACTGCGGAACTTCATTCTGGTATTTATCATACCCGTATTTCATCTCTTTTGGAGTGAGAGATGATGATACATCTGTCATCTGGACACAACTGGGAATGCTGCAATGTAAATCCAAGAGTATCAAGGCAATATCAAAGTCAGTATCTTTAGACATTTTCAGTCCTCCAAATGAGAAAGTTCAACTTTCGTATTTTGGTTTTGTGAGAGGAGATATAAGAGGTGGAAAAATAAGCTTTGGACTTATTTCGGGTTTTGAAACATGTTTTGCAAGTACACAAGAGGGAAGTACAAGCGCGCAATCGGGTTTTAAATTCCGAAAGCAATTATATTTTCAAGACACGAAGCATGAATAAATGGAAGGAGAATGAATTTTCAGTTTGGAAGTTGGGAAGAACACATTTGCAAATGGTTTTCTAAATCCAAATGCAAACTTATTTACAAACTGAAAATCGAAGGAATGGACGGAAAAAAGGTATTTAGGCATGCGGGAAATGACGAAGATGATAAGTATGGATGATGGAATTGGGAGCGGATAGGTAAAAATGAATTTCGAGAAGATCACTTGGAACTTCATCATGCCAAAATGTGAAGGACTTTCAACTTGCAATCTGGATTTTAAAACCCGAAATTGGGAAGAACTTGATTTTTTCGTCATTGAAACTTGATTTTTGAACTAAAGAAGGTTAAGTCTTTATCCAAAAAGGGAAGAACGCATCTTGAGGTAGAACTTTTCACACTTGCAAATTTCTTTGCAAATTGGCAAGAACATATTGGGAAGAACACATTTTCCTTGTTTTGAAACTTGATCTTTTGGATCAAAGAAGGTTAAGTCTTTGTCCAAAAAAGGGAAGAACACATATTTTCCTCTTACTTGCAATCGGGTTTCTAAAACCCGAATGCAAGTAAAGAAGGAGAATTTTCAATGGGGAAGAACAACTTTTACTTTACAAATTTCTTTATAAAATTGGGAATTTCCTCTTATAAACCCAATATGAACATGAACAAAACCAAAACTTAAACAAAAAAATGCAAGGAAAGAAACAAGAAAGAAATACAAAAATAAAAATTACCTTGAAGTCCAGAGCTAACGTAAGGGGAGATTACAGGATGAAAAATTTGTTTGCCACATACGGTAAACGATTAAATGTAGAAAGTAAATGCACAGAACATAATGGAAATATATTAAATAACCAGTCTCCGTATTAATTCAACAGTCCATGTACATCAAGTGCTTATAACATTACACCCAAATACCACTATCATGATGCCACTTCGAAGGAAAGGTACGCAATATATAATACCCAAAGGGGTGCGACCAACCGTCGCATCCAATTGCCCTTCGCAAAAACCAGTGTTCCATGGATGCTGGCGACGAGGAGACGGGGGGACGGTATTCGGGGATGGGGGGACAAAGGGAAAAAGTTTTGGGGACAGGTTTCGGGGACGGGGGAACTTGGGTCTGGAAGGGGGAAACACGTTTCTGTGGAACACTGGTGAAAACTAACTGACTACCGAAACTCATAATTACCGAGGACAACATAACATAATACGACAACATGACATAATGATTATTCCCGACAACATCATCCCCCCCCAAAAAAGAAGTCATCTTCAGATGACTTAATACAAAATAGAGATGACATTAAATAGAACCAAGGTATAGAAGAAGAAAGGGGCTGGGGGGCGTTTCTGAAGGAGGTAGTTGCACGACTGATGAAGAAGATGTACGAACTGCTGATGCCAGTCGAGCCCGGAACTCATACACCTGCTGCGTCCTCGCCTGAAAAGCCTTTTTTGCTACCATTTGATGCTCAAGTGCGGATTTTACCATTATTGTTTCCGCAAGGAGTTCTCTTTTTTTTTCTCCTTGACATCACAGTCCTCCTGTGCCTAAACCAAACTTGTCTGCAAAACACGCTTTTCAGTCTCAACCTCCAGCAACTGCTACTCAAATGATACTGTCTCCATAGCCAATTTGTCCTCGATAGCCACTGGCGTTGTCCTCTTGGCATCCAACTCCTGGGTACACTGAGCTAAGTCTCACGCTAGTATTGCCTCCAACCTGGTGGTCAGCTCCTCTCGAGCCCTCTGTGTATCCACCAAGGCAACCTCTCGTCCAGTCGAGACATACTCCGTGTTCCTCAAAGCATACCATTCATGCTTGGAAGTGGCCACAACCCTCGGGCACAAAGGCTAGGAGACGCCTCAAATCCTCCATCACACTTCCCAAAGTTTGATAACTAAACTGAATAACTCCTTGGTGTCGTATGACTTCGCGTGCCTGCAATGCTTTCCCTCGGTCTCTGTTTGTACCTCCAAATCCGTCTCCCTCTACGGCTTATGGCTTCCCACCAATGCTGAGCTTCAGGCTTCTTTCTCACAGTACGAGACAACCCAACACTTACCATGCCTTCTTTGATGCCCTTCGGCCAACTCAAAAGTGTATTGTAGCTCAAAAATAAACTGGGGGTCTGGGGCAGCGCATGGCGCACATCATTTTTTGTGATATTTTAAGATGCCAAAAACTTGCTTCTCAGTGTCCTGGCTCTAGATTGCATCGAATGATTTTAAATCTGGTCGTCTTTTTTTTTTTCACGTGCCATCACCACCTTTATCCCTGCCGTACCGTGGTATTTTCCCTTTCACCCTCTTGTAAAGCATCGTGGCCATGCTCCTTCAGGCCTATGGACTGTAATGTCTCGAGTGAACCCGTACGGTGGTTGAGAAGGACATACGGTGGACAAATACCTGCTGAGTTCCACCCTAGGCCGGTGACCTCCGTCGACGGTGGTGCACTGTACGGGGTCCCACCACACGGGGCCTCACCGCACGGTGGTGCACGGTACGGTGTACCACCGCACGGGGACGGGGCCTCACCGCACGGTGGTGCACCGTACGATGTCCCACCACACGGTGGTCGACTGTGGTGGTTCCACCGCACGGTGGTCTCTCGTGGTGGTTCCACCGTATGGTGGCCCCCCTACGGTGGTTCTGGCCACCGATTTTTTTTGTTTTTTATCTTTCTTTCTTTTTTTTTTTTTTCAACTTTGCAAATTTATTTATCTATTTTTTTTCAATTTCCTAATCTAATTGTCCAGAGAGTCTTCGGCTTGGGTCCCGTGTCTCTGGGATCGCCCTTCATCCTTCTCGGTTTTCCTCGCCCGAGAGTCTCCCGCTTTGGTCCTGTGCCTCTCGAGTCGCTTGCCCGGCCTCTCGAGTCCCCTTCCATCCTCTCGGGTCGCCCTCCGGACCTTCGGGTGTCCTTCCGGCCTTTCAGGTCCCCCTCTGGACCTTCGGGTGTCGTTCCGGCCTCTCGTGTCCCCTGCGCGCTTCTCGTGGTAGGGTTTCAATTTGGACCCGTTGGTGGCCAAGTCTATTTTCAATGGCCATCCGAAGACCTGGAACCATAAATTCTTCAGGAACCACGGTCTCCTTCTCGTACATAAGAAGAATTAGAATAATAATAAAGATTTTGAAGGCTGCGGCCTTCCACGTAGGGTTCTAGTCGTTGCCGACACGGATGATCTTGGGATTATCTACGTCATTGAGGTTTAGGGCATCTCCCTTCCAATATTCTCTGTATTCTGGCAGGTACACCTCCTCTGTTACTTGCTCTAGCTCCTCTACTTCGGCCTGTAGCTTTGGAACATTTCGTAATCCTCCATCTGCCAGTGGAAGAGCCTGTTCAATGACCCCGTCTCATCCTCAGAGCACTCTCCTAGTTTGAGAGTCCCTTCCTCGTTGGGCCTCTGTAGCCTCGTCCTTCGTCCCTCAGGTCGCCTTCTCCTTCACCCTCCGATTCCGAAGATGATGCCAGTTCCTCACTAACCAACTGCGTCCCAAGGTCTATGATAAACTTCCTTCCTCCATTCTCCATAGACAGAGTGTTCTTCTACCAGTTGTGGGTGGCCTTGGCTGCCACTAGCCACCCTCTCGCTAAGATCGCATTATACCCTTTTTTCTTTAGTGAGATTACCATGAAGTCCAGTATGAAGGGTTGCGCCTTGATGGTAACTTGCTGGCCCATCAGTGTCCCGATGGGTTTGATTCGATGGGTTTGATTGCATGTTGATCTGCTCCAAACAAATTGAATGTAGATGGCCACAGCGTCAGCTTCCCTAGCTTTCGCCAGGTTTATTCTGGAAGAACATTCACTCCTGATCCACCATTGACGATGGTATTGGGTAGAATGGTGCCAAGGATACCCATCTCCACAATGGTCGGGTTCCTTCCAGTGTTAACTGCCAGCAGCCCGGGGTCTATTGCAGACCCTCTAGGAACATCTGTGCGGTGGTTGGTATTGGTGCGTGGTTGGGAGAGATTATTCAGCAACGTCGTTCGTAACTGAGGCATCGTCTGGCGGAGGTCGTGTACCTTCACGGGCACCTCCAGTTTTAAAATTTGGTGTAGTATAGCCTCCTTTGCCTCCTGTCCGCTGGAAGTACCCGCCATACCCTTTGCCTTCGCCCCCTCTCGTATCTCTTTCTCAATTTCTTCTCGTGCTTCCGATACCCTTTCGCTTCTCCGTCTCCGAGTCTGGGCACATTGCTTGTCTGGCTTGGGCGCGGGTTACGGCCAACACTTCCTCTTCTTTGATTTCCTCGATATTGAGCAAGTTGATGCCGGGCTTCGGGCAAGTGGCATCTTCGTGGTCTCTTGGTCCGCACCATTTGCACAAATATTGTGTGGCCTCTCCCTTCAGGCAGTCTCGGGCGAAGTGCCCTCACTGGCTGCACACTCTGCATTGTACCATCGGTTGGCCTTTGGAGTCGTATTGGATCTGGCTCCTTGTATTGTTATTGTTGTTTTGTCCTCCCCACGGGTTAGTTGCATTGTTGTTTGCTTGCGAGCTGTCGGTATCGCTTGATGTAGTTGGTTGTTCTTGCGTAAGCAATACTTGTTGGTTTCGTGTTTTCATGTTGTAGGGGCATTCCCTGGTGGGATGCCCCATCAACTGGCATATATCACAATTGACCTTCTTTTGGCAGGAGCCTTTCGTGTGGTCGTATGTCTTACATTCCGTGCACCAAAGCTCCCCTTTGTCAGTCTTGCTCGAACCTCCCTTCATAACCTTCAGCTCTTTCATCATCCTCACCATGTCCTTTTGCAGGGCTTGCACCTTTTTGCTAGACTGGCCATTGCTGCTGCTTCCCTCGGAAGAGTCATCACCCTTGGACGAGCTATCCTTCTTTTTCTTCTTGGATGTCTTGGTCTCGCTCTTGAGATCCATCGCTCTATTATATGCATCTTCGTACGAGGTTGTTGGAACAATTTTCATCTTCTTCCGGATGGAGTGTTCGAGTCCCTCCTCGAACCATCTCTTTTTCAACCTATCTGCTGGTTGACTCTCCATTTTCCCCAACAGTTCCTTGAGCCGCTGACTATAGGCTCGGACAATCTCGTTCTTGTTTTGCTTTGTGCCATAGATTTCGGCTACTATTTCATTGTCGTCTCTAAGGAGACGGAACTCTATCTCGAACTCCTCCTTTAGGTTGGGCCATGTGCCGACTTTGGCCTTATCCGTATCGGAGTACCAATTGATGGCGACTCCCCTTAAGGTTGCTGGAAATTGTGTTACCCATTCGTCCTGGTCGACAATGCCGTTCGTTGACCATATGGTTTCGCAAGTGCGGCAATGGCGGACCGGACCTTCCTTCCCGTCGCCGTTGAACTTTGGCAGCTTTTGCTTACTTGCCATCCCACCGCTAGGTTTCGCTCCTCTGGTGCCTTGTGTGCTTGTACCTGGTGATCCTCCGCCTCCGCCTCCTGCACCTGACCCTCCACTCATGGGTCCTCCAGAGAAGGTTGCTGACCTCGAACCGAACAATTTGCCTCCCGTACGGTACCCTTGTGCTCCCTCGGCACCGTCGACCGTACCATCACCTTCGGTCATCTCCCTCCGGTTGTCCTCCAAAATGGACAAGTTCTTTAGTAGGTCTCTGGTAGCATCGATCAGGTTTAGACTTAGCCTTGTTTGTTCCACCAACTCTTCGCAACTTCTTACCCTATGGTAGTATTTTGGCGAACTCTAGAGTTCTCCTTCGGCACCCTCCGTGACTCCTAGGTTCCCTTCGGGCAACCCTACGATAGCGTAGAGAGTGTAATTCTCTCCGTCTATCTCTGCCTCTGCAACCTCCATGACACCTCTTGGGTTCCCTTCGAGCAACCCCTCGGTCGGTCATCCCTCGGCAAGCTGCCTTAGCCTACGCCTTCATTCTATTTGCTATCTAAGATTCAACGCTCTTTGTGCCACTTCCCATTCGTCACTTTGTATCTTTTTATTTTTGTCCTTATTTAGTATATTTGGCATAAATCACTCCCGTACATAGCAAGCACACACCATGTACAGAAAAAAAAAACTTTTTATTATTTTCCCTTTCGGCCACAGTTTATATCAACATTGTGTCGGGATTATTACAGGGTTCAATTTCCTCTTTGCCTCTTGCCATCACGCTCTGCGTCCCAACGACGATTGTTCCGTTTGCGCGTCGTTGGCCTCTAGGTTAATCTCACCAACGGGTAGGCCCATCGTGTCCGTACGCCATCCGTTCCTTCCTTTCCCGAGTATGTCTAGGCAAGGGCGCCAAATGTTTGCCACATACGGTAAACAATTAAATGCAGAAAGTAAATGCACAGAACATAATGGAAATATATTAAATAAGTAGTCTCTGTATTAATTCAACAGTCCATGTACATCAAGTGCTTATAACATTACACCCAAATACCACTATCATGATGCCACTTCGAAGGAAAGGTACGCAATATATAATACTCGAAGGGGTGCGACCAACCGTCGTGTCCAACTGCCCTTCGCGAAAACTAACTGACTGCCGTAACTCATAATTATCGACGACAACATAACATAATACGACAACATGACATAATGATTATTCCTGGCAACAAAATTTGCTAAGACATGGAAAGATGTTTGGTAATGGAGGGATGCTCATGTCAAAGGAGAGCAAATTTTAGTTGAAAATGAAAAAAGGTTCATGCTAGTGTAAAGGAGCATGCCTCTCCAAAGAGGAATATGAGTTGAATATATTGAGTGGAAAAAAGTTAGGTATTTGAAGGGAGTGCGCCATTGGAAAGGATATCACCAATTTAAGTTACTAGTTAATGTAAGAGCGCACGGATTGTCATTGAGGTGCAAATTCAAAAGCGCAAGAAGTGCAAGTCTATGGAAGGAAGCACGCCACTTTGTTAACATTTTAATATTTCTTTTTTGAGATAAGTCTAACTAGAATATCATTTGAGGTAAATTTTTTTTTTTTTGTTTATAAAATTATAAGAGGAAAATTCATTGAGATCAAAATTAACTCTAAACACCATTCTTTAGATAAAATATACGATTCTTCACAATTTTCTCTTGGGTTGCATAAATCAAATATCTGCATTTTTTTTCTGCCTTGAGAATAAGGGTCAGACTTGCAACAATCATTGTCTCATAAGAGATTTTATGCATGAAAACGTTTAACCTGAATGCAACAACACCATTTCCCACCAGGCATAACAAAGACCAACAATTTGATATACAAGATTTGAAAAGAATAGCTACTTCAGCATGGGGCAACACATGATTCAAAGAACTAATCTGCTAAGTCATTGTAACAACCTCCAAAGTTAAATTAAGAAAATAGTGAATAATTCATCATTTCAAAAATAGAATTTGCAATGAACCATCAACTTCAGCTGAAAGGAAATAATAACTAACTGCTTTTCATCAGAAAACAAAAACTAACTTATTCAACTGAAAGTAGTTAAACTATAAGAGCAGTTAAGAAATATTCTTCATATTCTTGAACGAGAAAGAGATTTCAATAAATAACTTTACTCTAAAAAGGAAAAGAATAAGTTCAGAGATTACAATTCATTGAGCTTCTTTGAGATAACTTATAAAAAGCCTCGGCATTATCTAGAAGAGGGAGAGCATCATCAAGCACTTTTCCACCCAACCATAGACTTGGCAATCTGCCAGACACCTTCCAATTGGAAGTGGCCCTTCCTTTCACGAGGGTAGCAAACTAAGGATTAGACCTAATTGTCATCTTGCTATTTGAGCCTGGTGTTTAGAATCTACACGTAACTAGTCGGTCACACACTATAGGTACCTCCTAACTAGTATGACCTTCTAACTAGTTGGTGTATCTGGTTCAAGCGAACTGACGTTTGCATGCTTAAAGTAGCACCACCTTGGCCAAGATTTCAAAATAAGTGCACACAAGTGCTGTTAGACTTCACGACCCTTACTCAACTTGTTCAGATAGAAATTCATTATCATATAAAGGCTTGTAGATAATAGGTACAATCTGACCCATAGTGAATACATCAATAAGATACTGATAACCTGACAATTGATATTGTAGACTATATGACACTATACTTACAACCTCTGCTGTTTGTACATTTCCATTGGCCCAGGATTAACAAACTCATTTAAAAACATCAAGAGAGCTGAGGTAAGATTCTCATCAAATTACTATAATTACAAAACAGTTCATAATTATGTTTAGATCGAGCATCTGCATTTGGTATTCTAATACCAGTTCCGACATAATGATAGGCCCACTTTTGAATTCTTGGTCTTAGTCAGAATTGAAGCAAGGTTCTTGGGACAATTCACATAGTAATGCTCTTAAGCAATGACTAAACAAGATAAAAGATAATGATGCAACATGCATGATCCACAGTGCAGTCAAAAGAATACACTATATATTATCAAGAATAGAGTCCATGAACCACTGCTTTGTCATGCCATTAACAAGGCAAGCAGACGACCTTTCGATTTGTAATTAATCTTTCATAATAGAAATTTAATCCTCAACAATGCACTAATTGATAGTAAAACTCGTTCAGCTTTCATGACTTTACTATCAATCGTAACAAAAAAATAGTGCTTTCATTCAATCCAAAGTAAAGAAGTATAACATGCCTGAGTTTCGGCAAGATTTGACAAGAATGGTTCCTTTGATGACAACAGTTTCCACTCTTATACAAAACTTCTTGAAAGTTCCAACGCACTTCCTCAAGGTTGAGTCAAGAGTATTAATGGTGCGAACTTCCCAATGAAAAAATATGAGCTAGAGAAAAGAACTCGCTTATGCAGAAAAATGCCTTCCATCTTGATTGATGGTGGCTTACAACGAATGCTTGAGAGGTGGCGGGGAGAGTGGAAGTAACGTCTCTACCCCACCTCCCTAATCGATAAATAAGCTTCGGTCTTCCTAGCTGATAGCATAGTTCAAAATAATAAATAAAGAAAACACAATGAAAACATATATATATTCATATACGCGTATGTGTATGTACATTACTCAATGATTTGAATATACGTATACATATACGCATATATGTATAAGCATGTATGTATGCTATATTTTCTTATATTTGGATATACACATACAAATGGATATTAATAACATAAATGAATATGGCTATCCAAAAGATAATTAATAACAATTCAATTTGATTATAATATTAAAATTATTTATCACATGGAAAATAACACATTGGCAACTCACAATGATGAAAATAGAATATGATTGACCGCCTACTGATTGACAAGTCCAGATAACTAGCTAGAAGGTCAAGGTGACAACCAACTTAAAACAACTTAACTTTTGACTTTGGGCTCGATTGCAAGTCGATCTCTTCTGAAGTCTGCAATCCTCTCCCTCCCTGTTGAGGGTGTAGCTTATCCCGCATCCACTTGGTTATATGAAAATAGTTAGACCAATCTTATCTTCTCATTAATTACATGAATAAATATGCATAAAGAAACATGAACATAGCCAACATAATCATTCATGTCTAACTATAAATTTAGATTTTAGATTACTCATTCACATAAGAATGCAATAAATTATCAATGTTTGGCCATGCAGACATTTGCATCATTTAAAATAAAACCTTTGTTTTAAAGAGGGATGTAACAGTCATATACAAAGCTCCCATGTAGACGAGCAAATCAAATTAAGCTTGATGGTACTATTTGGTTGTCATTTAATTAATGAATTCACAAACACAATAACACAAAAAGAAAAATAATCAATGGAACATACTTTTGAAACATAAGCATAGCATCAACTATCATTAAAAATTTCTTGTGCTCAAAGCACTTATTGATAGGTTACAATATGCCCATTTCTGCAGACTTATGAAATCATTATTTTATCTAAAAATTTAATGTTTTAAAGCACAAATGCTTAAAGCTTTCTTAAAAGTATGGAATAAATTATTTTAGAGAAATAAGTTAAAAATTATTCTAACAAAGGAACAAATAAAGACCAACTAAAAGCAACCTAAAAATAGGTCCTTAGCCCTCTATTGGAAAGTGAGACCATTTAAATAAACAACTGCCACAAAGCGCTGTAAGTTTCGTGCATAAGTCTCTACTGTGGCTTAAAAGCAACTTTTCACTCTAAAACTCTAACTTCACATGAGACTTCACCAAGTAATCTTGGTGACTTGAATCTGATGTGATCAATGGAAACAGGGGTGTAAAATGCAAGGTTCTCTTGTGGATGATTTTACCCATCTTAGCTGTTTTGATGCATTGGCAAAATGTAAAACCATTTTGTAGGGTTCTTGAAACTGAAAACTATGGTTGAATCCCTTGAATCAAAATATAAAGAAACACCTAGGCACTAAGTGGAGCTTAGCTTTTAACAATCTCGGCCATTGAACAGCTGGATATGCTTATTTGGCTTGGACATATGCTTATGCGAAATGTGCAATCTGCATTACACACTAGGAAACTTGTGACTGCGAAAACATATATAGAAACTGAATGGTGAAGCTAGGTGTTGACCATGAATTTGCACCATTCATGAAATGCCAGATGCTTAAATGTTGTCCTTAACTTGCTATGGGTGTTACATAACTGTTTTTGATGTTTGGGGGCTTACCAGACGGTCTAGAACATGTCATAAACTGTCTAGGCAACCATTTGTGTTGCTGTTGTCACTTAAACTTTGAAAAATTGACCTCAACCTGTAAGGTGTGTAATTTACCCATTCTTGCCACATTAGTCCTTGTTATTCATCCTGAGGTCACATGATATAGGTGCATCTGCCATATAAATTGTCGTTCAATAACATAAATGCCTGTTTTGGTCAGTGCTGTCACTGTGTAATGTCACCTACTAGGAGGCTGCCAGTTTACCAATAATTAACATATATCATTAAATAATATTATGCCTTAAATTAAGCTTTTGAGATTAGAGAACAACTAATTCTTCATAATACAATCACTAACCAATTATATTTAGGGTTTATCCTTATTACTTACCTAACCCTAACGGATGGGGAATTATTGTGCTAGGGCACTTCAAAACAAATCTACAAGCAGGCTCCCTCAAGGTTCAGGAACACAGCTCCTTACCCCATCTCGGGACTTCTCCCTCAAGGTTTCTGGAATGACCGTCCATACTTCATTTTGGGACTTATCTGTCTTGTGAGGAATTACTCCACCTCTCCCTACACAAACCAACCTATTTTAACGAAGGCATTAGCGAAAGATCAAGGACTAGACTGTTTAATATATTGGTATTTCATGTACTATGAATGTATAAAAAATTATGTATGACTGTCATACATAGTGCAGTCTATATTAATATTACTATTAAATTCTGCATAAGAACATTATCAGGCTTCATATATTAAGCATACATATTAAGCACATCCCCATGCATACGACCAAGAACAAGGATGTAACTGCCTGTAAATTAATAACAGTTCTGATCTGATCTGATCTGATTGATGGTGATGTCACTAGATGCTTTTGATTCCTTTCCTTTATATCTCTTAATGTGAGGGAGAGGTCACTCCTATTCATCATGTGTGCCCTTTGGCAAGAGACACACACTTTCACCGTTAGCACCCCTTTGAAAGAGTGCAACTCTTCATAATTTCTGTCCTTTGAAAGGTACACAACCTTTCACAATCAGATCTGCACTTCTGATTCCCCAAATTATTACTCCTTCAAATGAGTTCTCTTCTGCCTTTTATACCTCATATTTGGGGGAGCCTTTTGACCATTCTAACTTAAATCATATATTAATTATTTTTTTTTATACTTTAATTTAATTTTGATTTTTTTTCTTTTGTATTTTAATTTTATTATTATTATTTATTATTAAATTATATTTCAAAGTGGGGACATTACACACTGAAAAGTTTGTTCATCCTTTCAGACACCTATTTTGGTCAGTCAAACAACTGAGCTAGCTTCTAGGTGCTCACTTTTGATGCCTTTGCCACTTCCACTTGATGGCAAAGTGCCCGAGGCACTCACTTTGACTTTTCTTGTCATCTAAATCTTCATACTTCGCAATATCATTTATATTTGCAGCAGATTCAATGATAAATTATGCTGATATGCCAAACCTCATCAATCAATGATAAATTATGCTGATATGCCAAACCTAATCAATTACGATAGCTGATATGAATATTAATGGCTGATATGAGCATGGAAAGCTTCACACGTCTGAATAAAAAATGCCGATTTAATTAGATAGCAGGCATGAACAGTGATGTTCTTTATTACAGCAACAACTAAAACGAAAACATCACATAGAGCATTAGAGTTAGGTCTGGAACTCATAGCAAGTATATTTTTTTCCTTGTAACACTAAACTAGGACAACATCTAGTCACAAGTTGACTAGACAAATCTCAATATTGATGAATATTAGTAGATATTGTCACAAAGTGCAACACTTATAGTTAACATATATTGTGAGCAAAATCCATCATATTATTTATTATAAATACATATCATACTGTTTGGGCACTGTAGTGACATTGTAGCAGTCTTTACTGGTCTATCTGATAAAATAAATACATGAATTATCATAGTTCCATGGAGTTTGCTGATGGGGGGACGCGGGGATGGAGGGACGGCTTTCGGGGACTGGGGGATCAGCTACATGATTTTAGGGACGGTGGGGGAATAGTCTTGTTGGGTAGCGGTGATATTCGGAGGTGAATTGAAATCTTCAAGGTAAAATCTGTAATATTGTAATGTCCCTTTTTGTAAATTCTTTGGAATTAGGACTATCGAATTACAAATCAATTGCAAGGGACTTCTTCTAATTTAAAATCTTATCAAACATGAAATTCCTTAATAAATCTTATGAGAATGATAATTACGATAGGTTATATAGGTGTATCTGATTATACTACTGATATCAATATGATGTTCAAGTGTTATTTGATGTGATGAGAGTCTTGATATACGAATCTGCGATATACAACCTTGAATGATTAAGATGGAGTATCTTGCTGTCTCTGTGAAGATTATGCAATGGAAATCTGATCTATATGTTATTGCGATCTGCAATTAGGAAGTTATCTCTGCTATTCCTGATATGGCGATGTGCAATATGCCGTGAGCCTTCTCCTTGTTACTTGTAGCAATAATGCCATAATGCTGTTTTTGATTTTGCTATGAATATATGCAAGTGTGATGGTGCTGTTCCAGGTTTCTGACTCTGAATATATGCAACCTGAATTCATGCCAATAAGGCTATTGCTCCAAGAGCGATCCAATACTCAATGTAGATGCAAATAAAAACCAATTCCATGATGCCTCTGACTTGATGTTGGATACTCCTTTTATACCTTTATCTCCTAAGATCGTGCCCTTTTGGAACAGCTATTTCTTGAAGTGTCATGTCTTGTCCTTCAATGACCATTGTTTGTTAACATAGAAAATTGTCTTAATGATAATCGTTAATGATATCACACTCCTTTAGATAATTGCCATCCATTGTAATGTCTTAGTCATAATTAATATGAACCGATGCTATGTTTGTTTGACTAACAGACCATATAATTGGGTTTCCTCTTATGGTAGCATTGATATGGATTGCTTAATGCCTTAATTGCTTATTCCTTGGTCAGCGATATGAATTTCTTACTGTATGTTATAATCATCCTTTGATGATAGAACTGATAAAGCTTCCTCTCAAATTGATAATAATTCTTGGATTAGTATGATGATTGTTTGACCATGTTACTTCTATTTTTCTTATCTTCTTTTTTAGGATGGATGTTATAGTGGTGATATTTTACTATGATAAACAATCCCTTATAATCAATCTTATTATCTATTCTTCACTTGATGCTGTAATATCCACTACACAGAGGCTGCCGATTTCTGTAACTTAATAACAGTTCTGATCTGATCTGATCGATGATCATGTCTCTGGATGCTTTTAATTCCTTTCCTTTATATCTCTCAATGTGAGGGAGAGGTGACACCTCTTCATTATGGGTACCCTTTTGGCAAGAGACGCAACATTTCACAATCAGATGTGCACTTCTTATTTAAATCAGTTCTTCACTTGTGATTCCCCAATTATCCTCCTCAAATGAGGTTATGTTCTCCCTTTTATATCTCATGTTTGAGGGAGTCGCAACTTTTCATTTGATGTTTTTGACCATTCATTAACTTAATTAAAATTTAATTATATTTAATTATATTCTTTTATATTTTAATTTAATTTTATTATTATTATTTATCATTAAATTGTATTTCAAAGTGGGGACATTACAAATATAACATCTCTATGAGTGCTCCATGAAAGCAAACTAGTTTTCATGAAGTCAAAGGTTGCAATCAGTATGTAATTACATGCGCCATATAACAAGTGGGGAGGCGACAAAGGTGGTGGTGTTGTGAAAGAACATTTCCCTCAAGTCCCCAAGTCTTAGAAATGTCCTCCAATTGGGGATGTGGAGTTTTTTTTTCATGTGGGGTAGGGGGGAGGAGGGGAAGGTTAGGGGCACGTGTTCCCTTGGAATAGTGTGAATTAATATTAGAGATGACAATGCATACCATACATAGAAGTAATATATATCTTTATTCATACATGAAATTATTTAAAAAGAAGACCAAAAATGGTCAGCCAGAGATTAGAGTTGATCTGACTAGATCTTACCTATGTTACCCTGATTTGTTGGGACGGGGGTATAGAACGTATTCTTTTTTTTGGCCATTTTTGGGGATGAAAGGGGATAGCTAAGGAGACAGTTATATAAAAAGTAGGGAGAATTTAAAATATATAAGGAAATTTCAGATATTATATGATAACATTGATAAACCTAAAATCATTCGTGATATACATAATACATAGCAATTTAGTTGAAATTCATAAATTCATATACATGATGTAACTTAAAACTATAGTTAATTCAACTTGCTTTCATACATTCATAAATATAGCTTATTAAATCACTGCCAATATGCATGCAATACAGTGAAACACAGGGACGTGTCCCCTATCCCAAAACCTCCTGTCAATGCGCCCTACCCGTTTATGGGATGGGGTGACGTCAAGGGGATGTCCCCTTGCCATCCTAGATGTTGCCCAAATCCTCCAAAATGCCAAGAAATGTTTCGTGGCGATTGGGGATGTGTTGTTGTTCTTGGGACGGTTGGGGGACGGTGGAATATCCTTCGCTGTCCTGGGGATGGCTATCTGTCCCCTGCATATGGGAACACTCCCATGCTTTAAAAACATAGAAAACGCTTTCGAAAGTTTTTTTTTTGCATTGTTTGTGACCTGGGGGGCCCAGAATGAGATTAAAAACCCAAAATTGAAACCTAAAATACCAAAACACAAAACCAAAAGAAAACAATAACCCAGCTCCATATTTCACTTTCATTTTCTCTGGTTTTGCTCCTTGCTATGAGAATTTGCTTGTTGGAGAAGAGATGGGCATGCTCTAGAGGAGAGATTGGACTGATTAGAGGAGATGTTTGACTGTCTTTTTTTTCGCTTCAAATTTGAAACAAGTTCCCATCTTCAAGATTCAAGCTACAGCCAAGGTAGGTTAAATTTTTTTTATAGTTTCCTGAGTTTTTTACTTTGCTACTGAGTTTGTAGATTGAAAGTATTTTCATTTATTTGTTTTCAGACTGTCAATCATAAACAGAAGCATACAAAATGAGCAGTAACAATAGTGACAGTCATGAGGGTAGTGAGAGTGAAAATGAACTGAACACAATGTCAATAGACCCTTCTACTGCTGTAGAAAATCCAACCTCAAGTTCTATTGCACAAGACCGTTTTGCATGCCCTACACCCTTTCTTCAAAAGTTTGAAAAAGGCCCTTTGAACCCCAAGAAACTATTGCTTCAGCTTGGCACAAATATGACTGCGAACAAGGGGAATAATACAGGTGGGAGCAAGAAGTGGCTTTGTCATGTTTGCAACACTCATTAGCATGGGAGCTATACTAGGGTTAGGACATCTAGTGGGTGAGAGTGGAAAAGATGTTAGAGTTTGTGAGGCAACAACATTGGAACAGCAGATTGAAATGGGAAAGTTGGCTGGAGTAAGTGACGACAAAATCATTACAATTCACAATAAGAAATGACCATCTATTGATCTACATGCCTCTTCTAATGTGTCGGTTGGAGAGAGTGGTGATAGAGGGTAGAGTAAAGCAAGTGAGAAAAGCTCAGTGGTGGGGTTAGTGAATGTGCAAAAATGTTAGCAAGATGATGATGCAGTGGCTGATTTCTTTGATACCGTGCTCTTCCATTTCATTTGGTGAGGTCACTTTATTTCAAAACTATGGTGAGAGATATATTTACAGTTGGACCGTCTTATGCCCTCCCCTAGAGAGCATAGATTGCATGCTTCCCTTCTTGACAATCAATATTTAAAGCTGCCATGATGATGGAGGAGATGAAGCAAAAACATGGGTTAGGAATGGCTGTTCCATTATCATGGATGGGTGGACTGGTATTTGACATAAGCCACTCATTAATGTTATTGTTACATGCCGTGCTGTTTCATACTTTATTCGAGCTATTGATTGTTTTGGAAAAGTTAATGATGCCCATAGAGGAGGTTGGGCCTTCTAATGTTGTGTAAGTTGTGACAAATTCAAATCATGTTTGTAAGCTAGCTGGTTTGATGATTGAGAGTGCTTACGAACATATTTCTGGACATGCTTTGAAAGACATTGGTAAATAGATTGGGTGAAGGCAACAATGACAAAGGCTAGAGACATACAAATGTTTGTATGTAACCATCACACTTCATTTGCACTATTTCGGTCTTATTGGAAGAAAGAATTGCTCAAACCTATTGAGACTAGATATGCTAGGTATTTTATTTTGTTGGAGAGGATGTTGGAGGTGCACGATGTTCTACAATCCACTACGTTACCCCAAGTTTCCGGGACAGGGGGATGAGTTTCCAGGACGGCAAATTTTTTTGCCAAATTTGGGGACGGGGAGGGGGGGGGGGGGGGGGGGTGGCAAAGGGGACGGCTATATAAAATATAGGGAAATTTAAAATATATAGGAAAATTCTAAATGTTCATATGAAAACATGGATAAAGCATGCATCTATACATTATATTCATATGAAAACATGGACATAGCATGTATATGATACTATAAAAACATTATAGAATGCAAACATCAAACATACAACATTATCAATAGACTCAATACTCAATATGCACTCATAATTCAGAATTTCAATTCATTCACATTGTCAATATGCATATCATAATAGATATTAAAGAAATAACATACAAAATGCCCAAAGGCTACACTGCTGCCATATTGTTTCATTGTCAATTGCTATATGGAAATCAAAATAGTATTAAGTAAATACTAAAAAGCAAAGTATAATACTGCCCGTAATCTGCATCTCCTAATATTGTATCAAAATCAGAGTCCTTTGAGTCTATGCCGTTGTCCTGGTCAACGTCCACCTCATCCAATGGAATCCCAACCAATCCCTGTGATGTCTCCTCCTCATCAACCTGGGCCATATCTTCCAGATCAACATCCCATTGTAAACTTGGAGTCTGTCGATACTCTAGAGTCTGACGATCCTGAAGTCGAAGAGCACTATGCATGGGCACTAGCTTCTCCGCTCGTCTAGAGGTAAGTCTATTCCTCTTGATAGAGTGGATAAAGTCATATGTGGACCAATTCCTCTCTGCAGCAGAGGAACTAGCAACCTATGAAAGTAAGCGAGTGGCAAGCAATTTCAATTGTGGTGTACCCATCCCATGCCATGTCCACCATCCAATAGAGTCTCTCTGGGCTAATATAGCTATGTGCAACCTCGGCTGTGGTTTACTCAATGTAGAACCACGAAGATTTGTGAAGTCAAGGAATTGTGCACGAAGTATGGAAGCCTGCTCCTCTATATATATCTTATCAATGGCTCGCGTGAAGCCATCTAAAACCTCATCATCGTCACATGGAGGCACCCTTCCATCCCTTGGTGCATACCATTTGGGATTCAATGCATAGGCTGCCATATGAAGCGGGGTGTTCATTATGTTACACCTCCGTGTTACAATGGGCCTAATATGTTGCTCATAGAACCCCCAAGTAGGATCCTTAGCCAAAATTGTTTGCTTAATCTTCCCAAGCATACTATGAAAGTCTCATATATCTCTCCAAGAGTAGGAGAGTCTGTATCAGCATATCTAATGACATCTACAATAGGTGAGATGACAGAGCAAACATATCTGCAAGTGCAAAGTTCAAAATATTAAAATTAGAATATGAAAATCAGCAATCTAATATTTAATTTTTAAAACAATCAACAATTTGATAATAAAATCAGCGATGTCTTACCTCACAGTGGACCACCAATTGTCATCAAGAATCTTTTGTTTGGCAGATTTTCCTTCAGTAGAGTTTGATTCCCGCCATCTACCCCACTCAGGATTCACCACCATCAATTGTAGAGGATCATGCACCTCAAGCATCCTCTCCAACAAGATGAAGTAAGTGGCATACCTACATTCATTAAAATAATAAAAAAACTAAGTGGCATATCTATATTTTATTCAATGAGAATTAAATTAAATAATTGGAAGTTTGATACAAAATTAAGTGGCATTAACAATTTAGCATGCCTTGTTTCAACGGGTTTAAGGAACTCCTCCTTTGAAAATGATCTAAAGAGAGCAAGTGAGGTGTGGTGGTTGCAAATGAACATTTGAATGTCTCTAGCTTCTGCCACCACTTGCTTCACCCAATCTATTTTTCCTATGTCTTTTAATGCATGAACACAACATGGGGTCCAAAAGATGTGTTTGTAAGCACCCTCCACCATCAAACCTGCTGATTTGCACACACGTGCTGAATCAGTGATCACCTGTACAACATTAACAGCCCCAACCTCCTCTATGGCATCTCTCAAAATGCCAAACTGGAACTCTGTATCCTTACGCTTCCCTGAACAATCCACATTCAAAAAATAGGAACCAGCAAAGCATGTGACAATGACATTGATGAGTGGCCGATGTCTAACATCAGTCCACCCATCCATCACAATAGAGCAACCTGTCCTCATCCAAGATCGTTTCATATCCTCCATTAACACATTAACCTTGGAATACTCTTTGTCTAAGAGAGTAGTCCGTAGCTTATGATCTCCAGGGGGTGTGAATGTGGGACTGAAAGTGGCTATATCTATGACCATTTGTTTGAAGTAAGAGGAACGTGCCACATGAAATGGAATGGCATTAGCATAAAAGAATCTACCAACTGATGACTCTGTAGCTTCACGTCCTTTTATATTAAACAAAGCTTCTACCGACCTTCCCTTATCACTACTCACCTTCCTCTTTCCTCTTGTTTCAGTTTGACTACTACCAATAGTGGATGTCATAGGCCTAGATGCTTGTGAAGATGCAAAAGAAGGTGTTAGGACTACCCCACCTTGTTTCCCCATTTCTGCCTCCATATGCAATCCATGACACTTTATCCTCTCTCCATCTGTTAACTTTGGACAAGCTATGACCCCATGGCCTGAAACACCCAAGAAGTGAGACTTTACCCTTGTGTAGCTGCCCCTAAATTCTTTCAAACAAACATGACAATCCCACACCCTACTCCCTCCAGATTTTTTTTCCCTTCATCTCTAGACCTAGGTGTAGCAAATTGGAGAAGATGTTTGTCTTTATTAAAAGGGCCCTTTGCATATGTTCTCATACTTTTTGAAGGGCATTTAAATATGTTAGCTTGCTGTCCACACTTCTCTCAGTCTCAACACTTCCCCCTGTATTTCCACCAACCACTTCCACTTCATTGTCACTACTACTGTCACTCCCATTGTTGCTCATTGTTTTTTATTTTGATTCTTTGAATGAACTGATAAAATAAAATAAAATCAGACATTTATCTCATAATATATTAGATGCGAAAAGATTCTCAGAAATTTTTGAAGTTTTATTTAAAATTTAAAATAGATAATCTTAAAACTTAAAACTATAAATAAAAATAATAAATTTCAACTCTTTATCCACTGGGAATGACAACGGTGAATAAACAGAAAAGTTAAAACTAAAACCCTTAAAAAAAAAATTACATACCTTGCCAAACGTTGCCGACTTGCAGCAGCCTAAAGACCAAAAAGAACGTTGAAATCCTCCTTAACCCTAGGCAATGCAACCACAAAATCTCATACTCACCTTGCAAACACAGAATCTCCGACCAGCTGGAATGTTTTCGGTGCCCTGCAAATTGCCGCCCTGCGTTTTCTTTTTGTTTTTTGCCGAATCGCCCAATGTTCACAGCGATGAAATAATACACGATATTATGATTATATCATACGATATAATCGTATATGATATATGATTATATCGTATGATATAATCATATAAGTAATAACTCTTAAGTGTTTAAGACTTATGAATTAAATTTATAAATTATGAATATTTTATTATTTTTATTTTCTATTTATAATTTTAAAATTTATTTTTATTAATTTTAAATTTTTTAATGTTTGATATGAATTATGAAACAATAAAACATAGATATAAAAATTCAAAACCATTAACATTTAACAATTAATTTAACAATTTATTATTTAATATTTTATTATTTAATTGATTTTCTATTAATAAATTTTAAAATTTATAATATGAATTAATTTAAAATTATAAATATTTGATATGAATTAATAAATTTAATGTTGTCTTTTAATTTTTGATAGAGGGCCCATGTTAGAAAAATATAGATAGTCGTATTTTGATTTCATAACTATTCAAATTCAATAATAAAAAAATTGATAGTCGTTTTTAAAATTTTTTCAATATAGAGGGCCCATGTTAGAAAAATATAGATAGTCATATTTTCAATAATTTTTAATAACTATTTCGAAAATTTTTAATTGATAGAGTGCCCATGTTAGAAAAATAAAAAAAAAATTGAAAGTACGACTTTTTAAAATATTTTTCCCTAGCCCTCGATGTGGGGGACGTCTGGCTGTCCCTGGGACGTGCCAATTTGTCCCCAGCCGTCCCCGGGACGTACGAACGTTTCCCACAGCTAGGGAAACCGTCCCCTCGATTCGGGGACATCCCCTCAAAATTCAAACAATTTGGGGATGCGGGGGGGGGGGGGCATCCCCTGGCCGTCCCCGGAACGTCCTCGGGATTGGGACGGGGGTTTTCGGGTAGGGGACGCGTCCCCGAGTTTCGTAGACAATCCATGGTTGTTTTTCCAGATTTGAAAAGGTGGCCTCAATCAAAGATAGATGAAGGGAAGGTAGAGAGAGAGTACTTGATGAGTCTTGGTGGGCCAATATCAAGAAATCTGATTTTTTTTTTTGAATTTGTTACACTTTGTATTACAAAACCTTTTATTTTTAAATGTTGATTGTAGGTATATTTTCTCTATCACATCATCGACTGTGGGGGTAGTCCAATATTTAGATATAGACTCTCCTAGGCTAGGAGAGATCTATGAAACTTTTTGATATCATGCTTGATCAAATGAAGCAAACAATTCCTCAAAAGGATCTTGAATTGCAATTCTATGAGGAGCTTATTAGGCCTATTGTCACAGAGGTGGAACACAATGGACACCCCTCTTCATATGCTTGCCTATGCTATTAATCCGAAGTGGTATGCTGTAATGTCCCCTTATGGTCAAATTTAGGAAATTGGGACAATTATCTATCAATGATCAATTGCAAGAGATTTGTTTCCTCAAAACTTATAAGAATCAATTGCAAGAGACTTCTTTCCTCAATAATCTCAAATAATGCTTAAAGTAATAATAATAGAAGTTGATACCACTCCACAAGTGATGCTTAATACAATTGATATCATGCTGATGTTATAAGATATATGAAAACCAAAATGGCTGCTATCCCTGATATAACTTCAAAACATATGCAAGATGATTTGATCTATTTAATAATAAGATTTCATGCTATCTCAGATATGGAAGATGGATAAATTGTTTCGCTTTGCTGGCTTTGACATGTTTGCCATTGATGTCAATAAGTGTGCTTGCAAACCACGGTATGTAGATAAGTTTAAAGACACGGCAAAATCGGTTTGTTGTTGATATTACAAGGTGGTAAAGCAAAGACATTAATACTTGCTGATAGCACTTCATTTTGGTTCAGTTTTGATTGTATTAATCAATTATGACAGCTTGATTATAATATCACATGGTGTAAGTTGTGGTTGTGTTTGAGATAGTAAAGTGTATTTTAGTTATCATGAACACAAAGTATCAAAGCTCAATCATTGGTAAAGCACATAAGCATGTAGATTAGTTTATGAATGTTGTCTAAAATCTGCAATAGCAGTGTTGTGCTTTGCCTTCAACATGACAGTAGCTTTAATTTGCAATCATTTCTGATCTTGTTATAGGTTAACGAGTTAAGGAAAGTAAATGGACAGTTATCATTCACATCATACTTTTATGATAGATGTTTTTGTGCTGATACAACGAAGTTTTGATCTCCTATAGCACAGGCGATAGGATAAACAGAGTTAAGCGACAACAAATTAAATGACATATCTCTGTCGATATTATTGCAAGTGTTTAGTGTCTTAACAAATGATAATCATTTCTTACCATAATACTCTTGAAGATTGTTAATAAAGTCACATTCTTAGTTCATATTAATACTGGGGTTTAAAAGACAGCTTAAATGTCTTTTTAACGACTAGTTTGCTGATTGACAGTGACAAAACTTTCCTCTTCTTTGTTCGGCAAAAAACACAAACTTTGTGGTGTTGAGAGGAGTGTGTGTGTATAATAAAAAATGGGAGGGAATGTTTTTGGAAGAGTAGAGTGTTGTACATGAGAATATAAAATGATCTGTGAAACAAAAGGAATATTTTTTTTTAAGAAATAGAATGATATGTTTAAATGACTATTGCAGATATTGGTTATAAAGGTCAGAGTGATTTAAAGATAATGAGAAGGTTGTTGACTAATGAACACGATCAAAAGTGAAGTATTGTGTAAAAGCTAATATTGTCAATGTTATTCCTGTTTTGTTTTATATTTGATGCAGTGAGGGTTTTGATAATAATAGTGTGTGTCTGTTTAGCATTTTATATTCTTATTTTTGAATTGATTGCAGAAGATGGAAACAAAACAGTGATGACCAGAACATTTTGAAGAGCAGTTTGCCATTGTAAAATTGTAGAAAAGAGATTTGATTTTTGAGACAGTTTAATGTGAATGATTGAAGAATGGCAGTATATCAAATTGCTTTGTATTGGAACAGAGTAACCCTTTGAATTTGTAGTTTCTGAGTTTTTTTGTTTTTGTAAGGGTTGGTGCTCCTAAAACTTGTAAGGGGTTGGTGCTCCTACATTTGTTGCTTTGAACTTTGTGAGTGAGGCCTAATATATAAAATTGGTCATAGTGGTTTTTCACCCTAGGGGTTTTCCACTCGAATATTGGTGTAATGGTGTTGAATTTGTGTTTTTGAATCTCTTGATTATTTCATTAAATGTTGTTGATAATTTCCTACGATTTGTTGCAAATGCAAATATTATTGTGTTAAAGTTTTATTGATTAAAGATTTTTTTTGTTTCATTGATCATTGATTCACCCCCCCCTTCCCAGTGATCCTAGTATTCTAACAAGTGGTATCAGAGCATAGGTTCCTTGTAGAGGTTTAACAATTGAAGGTTGGTCCTAATAGTGGAATACTGATTGTCATGGCACAAGAAGGGTCCTCAGTTGCTAAAGCCCCCTTATTTGATGGAAATGATTATGCCCTTTGGAAAGTAAGAATGCAAACCTATTTGGTCTCTCTAGGAGTAGATGTTTGGTGTTCAATTGTAAACGGTTATAGTGTTCCGGACACTATTCCTACTGATGTTGATGGCAAAAGACAGTATGAAACTGATGCAAGAGCAAAGCATGCCATACTCTGTGGTCTATCAAAAGATGTTTTTGTTAAAGTTATACATTGCAAATACTCCAAAAAAGTATGGGACAAACTAAATAGTATTTATCATGGAAATGATAGGGTAAAGAAAGCCAAGATCCAAACTCTTAGAGGAAAGATTGAGGAATTAAAGATGAGCGAAGAATAAAATGTTGCAGATTATCTTCTCAGAATTGATGAAACAATGAATGCCATTCGTGGGCTTGGAGAAGAAATGGAAGACAAGGTTGTAGTAAAGAAGGTTTTAAGATCTTCGCCAACCAGATTTGATTCTAAAATATCTGGCATAGAAGAAGTAAGAGATATAGATAAGTATTCCACGGATGATTTGCATGGAGCACTTACAACATATGAAATGAGGGCATGTAATGAAGAATTTTCCAGTAGAGAGTCAACATTCGAGGCTGATAAAAAGAGTAAGGCATCTTCGGATTCTAAGGATTTTGAAAGTTGTAGAATCTCATCTTGCAAGAAAACTTAAGAAGGGCTCAAGAAAGTATAACGGTAAACTTCCTTTCAAATGTTTCAACTGTGGGAGGATTGGTCACTTTGTAGCCAAATGCCTTAATGGTGATTCCAATGATGATGAAGACAACAATGATAAATAAGGTAAAAAGAAGTTCTTTAACAATAGAAGAAAGAACTTTTTCAAAAAGAAGAAGAGTTCATTTGTAGATGTTTTTGACAGCGATTCTGAAAATTCTGCAAGTGAAGAAGGTAAGTTTTTGTTTATGGCATTTGATAGTACTAATGTGGATCAAGATGTTGTATATGAAATGGATAATGAATCTGAGATGGTGGACATTGATCTTGAGGGTGAGTTGTTGTGTGCACTCAAAGAGACTAGGAGGTTAAAGGAGGTAAATATTCAAAAAGATCAAGTCTTGAAAGAGAAGGAAAGCTTGGTTAACAAAACCAAGACTATGGAACAATTGATTGCTGACTTGACACTGCAATTGGACGAACAAAAGAGAATGGTAGAAGTAATGAAGTTTTATTTGACATCCAAGGATGAAGAGTGTAACAACTTGGAGGCTGAAACTGTAAAGCTTAGAAAGAAACTTGGAAAATATGACAACACTAGATTAGAAGACATGCTGAGCAAATAGAGAAAATCAAATATTGGTACTGGTCTAGGTTTTGAAGTTGGGCAGAGTTCAAATGCCTTTGATAATAAATCATTGCATGACATATTCAAACCTGAAAACATAGGTACAGATTTGAACAGTCAAGTAAAGGACAACAAAACTTTTCAAAATTCTTCAAAGTCTGATCAGAAGTCTTCTTTGAAGAGGACAAATCCAAATATGCATGTAAGAGGTCAAATGAATATGTTCAAAAGTTCATCATTTGCTGGTAAAAGGGTTCCTTTCAGATTTAACTCATACTTTGTTGGCCATTGCTTCTATTGTAATCAATTTGGGCATAGAATGAATGACTGCAAAATTGTTTTGGGAAGGTATTCAAGATTTGGTTTTGGAAATTCTTTTTATAAAATGAGCAGTCTAAGATGTTTCAATTGTAATAACATTGGTCATGTGAGGAAAGATTGCAGGCATGTAGCTGGAATGCAAAATGAGAAGCATGTTGTTGATTCTGGAAAAAGTGTTAAATCAAACATAAAAACAAACAACATTTGGAAACCAAAGGTGATAAGAAATATTGGTAAGTTTTTATTTTTTAAGCTGCTTTTCATACAGAAAAGAGAGATCTATGGGTGATAGATTGTGGTTGTTCAAACCACATGACTGGTGATAGGAAGAAATTTACTAATTTGGATAGTTATGAAGGTGGTTTTCTAAGTTTTGGTGATGATTCCTCTAGACAAATTAAAGGTGTGGGATCTCTGTTGTTGAATGAAAATATGTCTATTCATGATGTATATTTTGTTGAAGGTCTAAAGCACAACCTTATGAGTGTTAGCCAAATTTGTGTTAATGCTTATAATGTATTGTTTAATGATCAAGGCTGTGAAATAAAAGGAAAATCAAGAAAGGTGGTTGCAGTAGGTAAAAGAACCAAGGGAAATGTTTATAATTTAAAGGATTTCACAAGTATTAATAATCATGATAGTATTTGTCTTATGGGAAAGGTAGAGGAAGGATGGTTATGGCACAAAAGACTTGGACACTTGAATTTTGACAATCTGGTCAAGGTGAGCAAGCATCACAATGTGAGAGTTATGCCACTCATTCATAAACCTGCAAATAGTGTTTGTGAGGGATGTCAACATGGAAAATGAATAAAGACAAGTTTTGCTTCAAAAGAACATTCATCTGCTAGACCTTTACAACTTGTTCATAGTGATCTATTTGGTCCTACTAGATCAAGGTCAATCAATGGAGAAAAGTATTTTATGCTTTTTGTAGATGATTATACCGGAATGACGTGGGTAACATTTTTGAGACATAAATTTGAAGCTTTTGATAGGTTTAAGGTGTTGACTTTCTTTGCCCCTTATTCTCTCCCACTCCGACTCATTTAATTCCCTTCCATCATGTTCCTCTAACCCCCTCATAGCGCATCTCTTTGTCTTCTCATTTCCTTACCGTTTCCACTCAGCATGTCTTTCGTCCTTCTTGTGTGCTCTAAATTCATTGATTTCAGTCAAAGTTTTGCATGTTTGTGTTTCTTCCTTATCATCTCGTCCACCCTCGTTGACAACCTTTTGTTTCTTATAGTGTTTTTGTTTTTCTCCATTTTGGACCCTTTTTTTACCCTTAGCTATCTTCGCTTTGTCTTTCTTATTCTATGTTATTTTATTGTTGTTTATCTTCTCTATTTCTTTAGCCCGTTCTCTCTATTCTTCTCATTCTAACCTCTTCTTTACTTTATTAATTTTTATTTTGTTAATTCATCTTATTAATTATTTTTTCTTTTAAATTTGTTTAAGGGAATTTATTTTTTGCAATTATCATTCTCCTAAAGTCTTGTTCACATCTTTGGAATATCTGGAATGATCTTCATAATTTTTATTGTGAAGATATGTGATGTCTCCAAATAAGATTTTGTTAATTATTGTATTGTTTATTTGAGGAAGCTATTGAAGATATGTGATGTCCCCAAATAAGGTTTTGTTAATTATTGTATTGTTTATTTGAGGAAGCTTCTTGTATTATCTTTATGAATAAGGAACAATGAATGGACCTATGACAATGAATTACATGTTATCATCTTATATGATAACAAGATGATGCAATGACAATAAAAAAGAGATGGTGATTATGTATCAAAGACAAGTTAAAAAGATTTGTTTATATTAAACGAACAACCAATGGAACGATCAGAAGAGTAGTTTGATAGAATCATTAATGGTCGATATCGATATTACAAGCAAAGACTTACAGCCGACTTTAAGGTGCGAATGCAACAAAGGAGCAATTCAAATGAAAGAAGCAATGATTAATGTGATCTTATCAAAAAGTATCGGTGAGTTAATCAAATGAAGCTGACAAGTCACCGCCTTATTAAGAAGATACAACGATTCCATAAGCCATCATAAATCAGCGAGTAAGGAGCAAGATTATTAAAATAAATAATGCAATGGTTAATATTAAGGAGTCGATGATTAGAATCATCTTGAAAGGACGTGATTACATTTCAGAGGGCTGCACTTACAACAGTAATTAAAGAATATGAATAAATAATTAAGGCAACGTTCAGAACGAATCAAATGAAGACTTAATGAAATAGTGTGATTTGAATGGATGCTTGCTGATTTTTCAAGACAAAGAGAAACTAATGTAAGAGAAAGCACGATGAAACAAAGTGCTGTGTCAGTGAAATATCAGTTGGTGCATACGATACCGAAGACAACGATCATTATCCTCTTTAAGACGGCGAGTTGCTTCTAGAATAAATAGCGATAAAGTAGTGTTTATTAATAAAAACAAATAAGGTTTGACTTAATTATAGTAAGCAGCGATCCAAAACAATAATTATGCTTACTTTAGGACAGTAACTAAACATTGTTTAGAGAAGCCCTGTGAAATATGGCTAGCGATTGTGATTAGTAAAATAAAGATTATGATGGGCAGTATAAGATGCAACGATTTCTATATCAAACAAAGGAAAACTAGGAGGCATTGATTATGATTAATAGAAGATAATGATTACATAAAGACAGCGATTAGTATACACAAACAGCCATAAGCAGTGATTTGTATGTTCATGTTAAAGGCAGCGGTTATATAAAGAACAGCAAAGACAGCGACTAGTTTAAAGAAAGGTTATAAATTAAAGGTGATGTCCTTTGAATGGGTTGTCACTCCTCAAAGAGATGCCTCTCTTCATGGAGGCTTGAGGATATAAAAAGAGATCAAGTATGGAGGAATAAGGGGATATGGTGCGTTAGTCAATGAAGCATATACACCGGATATATGAGAAGGTATGAATAAAGATCATGTACAGATATGAAAAGAAGAGCAATCCTCTTAATATTAAGAGGGTATATTAATTGGAGTTGCCTTCCTTAAAAGGATGTGTTATTTGATATGAATATCTCATTTAAAGATGTTATATATTTGCATTTGAGAGATGTGAGAGGAGGGAAAAAAAAATATTTTAGGAGAGTGGGTTGTATGTGTACTAGAAGATGGTTGGAATAAATACATCAAGGGGATAATATAAAAAGCATATGTGAATTTGATAAGCAGATTATAAGGAAGCAGGTGTGATCTCTTTGTATCAGAGTTGTTAGCAGGTTTATAGCAGTTTCAAATGTAATATAAAGTGCTTCATAACGAAGAGAATTGTGTTGCAGGCTTATAGTCATTTCATAGCATCTGAAGATCAAGTTGAAAGGGAGAATTATAGCATAAGTTTTGAAGAATCTATTTTATTACGACTCTAATCTGAAGGTTTAGTTGAGCAACAGCAATTTATAACATTGAGGCATATATTTTAAATATACAAATTAAAATAAGTTCAATCCTCCGAATTACTCTTAAAATTTTAAGTTAAATATTATAATGAAATGTCTTCAGATTTGATAAAATTATATTTATAAATGTATTACATTTTGGAATTGTCATCTCAGATCTAAATTAAGATAAACCCTACATTGGAACATTACAAGATATTATTGTTTATGCAGTTTTAATTTTTGTATTTATAGTCACTTTGTGATATTATTCAATTGTTTTCCAAAACCTTTTCTTTTACACATTTATAATATTTTTTATTTATTCAGTTTTGTTATATTCTTTCACTTTCCTTAAACTTTATTTAAAATTAATTTTCAATATTATCTTTTGGAATTTTTTTAATTTTCAATTATAACTAAAATATAATAATTTTATTTCTTTTAATAACTTAATGATTTTCTATAAAGACCCAGGATTTTCGTTTTGAATTTATAAGTTTTATGTTACTAAATATCCAAATGTCTTTTGAACTTTTATAATTATAGTCACTAATTTACTATCAGAGTAAGTCATAAAATGATAATATAATAACTTTGAAAATATTGTTTATAATAATTTTGTTATTTATTACTTATATATTTCATAATATTATCATTAATTTCTATAATGTAACTTTTATAATCCCTTTTTAACATATCTTTCTATTGGGTTCTAATACGATATATAATTAATTATGCTAGTTCTTATTTTGCTAATTATGTTTCACTTCCCTCCATTTATGGTAGTTAAATTTTAGATTTTATACTAATGTGTATTTTTGGTGTTTTCTACATAATCTTATAATATAATAATTATTATTAAAATGTTTTAAAAATTTGTTAGCATATTAATTTCAGTGTTTTTATAATTGTCGTCTCTTGTTTTGTTTTGTTGTGGCTCGTTTTTTTTTTCACTTGACAATCAATTTTAACTCTTTTATGATTTCTATCTATTTTTTATGTTTCCTTTTCTTTCTGCTTCTCTTCTTTAGTGATCTAGTTTGACAATCCTTTATATATTGTTGTTCTCATTTTGATGATGAATCATGATTTGTGATCTGAATTGTTAATACAGAAATTCATACATAATCACCAAAATCTTTTTAACTCAAAATTGATTTTTTAAGTGTTGTGAATGTTGATACTTGTTTTTTTTTATGAACTTATAGTCATGATAATATAAAAGAACATAATATATTTTGTAGCTTTTTGAAAGCTCACATGAAAAAGACTTCTAATAAATATGAAAGAGACTGCTACAATTTGAATTCTATGTATAAGAAGTTTTGATCTAACTCCCTTTGATTGAATCCCAGCAAACCTCCATACTTCAAACCGTACAATTTCCCAAAGTTTTAATTTTATTAAAAAACAAGATGACCCAGAAGTAAGACTAATTTTTGTACTTTGACACTCCTATGTAGAGCACTAAGATACCTTTAAGCTTCCCTGAACTAGAGTGAAAAACAGAGGCTCAGCTAATAATAGCAGGGATGAATAGAGGATATCTTCCTTAATGTAATCTGTTAACAACAGCTTGGACTTGGACTGACTAGACCGAGAGAGGATGGATGGCCTAGATTAGTTTAATGGTATGGATGGAAGAAATTGAAATTGCGTCATACTTGAAGAATTAAATAAATAAGATTCTGATACGAGGTAAAAATAGAGGTTGGCTTTGGAAAGGTTGTCTTTGTGGTCTTCTTTTATTATGTTTTTAATGTCTTCAATGTTATGGTGAACAATGAATTTAAATTCCAATTTGTTGTAGCTAGAAGATTCACAGCTATAACTTACTAACCGGTTTATGAATTCTTAAACTTATTGCTAGAAACCTAAATTACTTTATTTCCTTTAAAGAGAAGTTGGATTCTCTTCGTTGAATCTTTGAGACATGCTTCCCGACTTGAAATGGGGCTAAATTATCAAGGGTGTGTAACTGTAGCCTGAAAACCTACTTAGCTTGGATACCAATGTTGTCGTCAATTAGCCCGTTGATGATCTACTGTAATCCACAGTTAAAGTATGTCCTCCCGATAGATATTTTTCTTAAAATTCTCATGTTTAAAACGGTATAACTTTCTTGTCTGTTACATCAAATTAAATTCTTGCCTGTTATATTGAGTATATTAAATGTTACCGCAGAGTGCATTAATTTTAAGTTTTCTTGAGGCATAAGTCTTGCAATCATGTTGTGGATGCAACATGATGTTTCTATGTGTAGTTTCGTTGGTTAAAGCTTATGGGATCAGAAACGCAAGCTTTTTTATCGAGATCCGTAGTATACTTTGTTTCTTTCATGTTATACAGTCTTTCTTCTGTTTTTCTTGATCTTTCTCCACATTTTCTCTGGGATGCTTTGTAGAATTTAATGATGGAATTTTATTAAAAGATTGTTTTCTAGATTATTTTGACCATTTAACTATGAGAAGGTGGAGCATGCATGTTGCATCATTATATAAAAGTGGTGACACAAACTACATGCGACTGGGTGCATATAGTCTCTTGTGAAAATTATAAGATGAAAGCATAATTATATTTACTGTCATCATATTATTATTTGGTGTCGTTGTTACAGCTACAAGCCGAGGCGGTCATCGCTTTCACGCTATTTGATTGCATTACTGAGTTATGGTGGGGTTCCGGATGAAATCTTTTTTAGACTTGTACATGAAGCTTTTGATCAGATACAAAATAATCTCCGAGATAGATCGAAAGCATTTAAAGGTATTTGGGGTTATGTTATATGTTTCTTTGTTTTCATACAATGAAGTTTGTTGAAGTTTTAGATATTGCGACTCTGTCAACATGATGTGTTTCTATTCAATTACCGTTCTGGTTTGCTTTTTACTTGGTGACTGATTTTTATTTATGTTTGCAATTGTTCTAATCCTGTGTAAAATAATTTGAATTTTCATATAGCTTTTTAGTTTATATAGAATCAGATAAAAACCCTTTGCATGTGTGTGCAAATAAGAGAATCTTAGATTTCTAGTTTTAGTGAAAGAGTATGAGTATAAATCTTTAAATGATGACTTGCTATCTATTACGATGTAATAATGGTTCTAATGCATATTTTATCTAACTGTCGGTGATCTTTTCATGGTGTAGTTATAAAGGAACGTGGATATCTAGATGAAGATTATACTGTGCTCAGAATGTTATCATGTGGAATTCCACTAGATGAACCATTCTTACAATATAAACTGAAGCAATATATGCTAGGGGAAATTAAAACGTTCAAGGGAGGGAAGGTTCCTGTTGAGGATTCGTTCTATTTGATGGGTACTGCTGATCCCACAGGACAGTTAAAGAGAAATGAAGTTTGTGTAATTCTGTAAGTTTTGATCCAAATCTTACAATGTATATGGCACAAGAAAAAAAAGAAGAAAATTTCATGTGTTTGCATTCTATTCGTACCAATTGTTTCGTTTGATCAATGTTATGAATTTTGTATTAAATAAATTTTGCATGGAAATGCTAAAAAAATTGCAGCACCTAATGAACTGCGGAGATGTAGACCCATGTAGTGCTGCATGATAGCTGCACACAATTATGTAGAGAAGCTATGTTATCCATAGCCACTACCGTATATTGCTGCATTTAACATTGATCACACAGCTATTGAACGGGTTGCTGAAAGATTGATACTGTAAAGTGTTCATGGTCCTGGTGCGGCTGGTGCAGATGAAATCAACGGGCATAAAAAAACCATCCTATTTTCTTGTTCCTTTTGCTCCTTAGCCAGAGAGGTCTTTTCCTTATGTTCCTTCTTGTATTCCACAGGTGTAAGCACATCAAGTTTGGTGAATAGGGTTTCGTTCACTGTTCTATTTAACACTTTAGTAATGAGTATCTAAGTACCTGCAAACATAGCAGATGGGGTGTTGGAGGGAGGAATGGTGTTACTCCCCAATGCAGGACTTTGTGCAGGGGCGGTGTCTGGAAACACCAGCTCAATAGCTTGTCAGTGTCATTGTAGCAAGAGGGTTGGTTGAAGCTGTATGTATCCAGTGCAGCACAGAGTTTGATATGGGAGATATCACATTGTTTTGTTCAACAACCTCCTTTAGTAAGTAGTATTTGTGGAAAGTCACTATTGAGCCATATTGTTGAGCCATGTATTGCTCTTATTGAAAAAGGCTTTGTTAAACAGCGTTAAGGCTGTCAAGTATGATATGGCACAATTGTTTTGTGAAAATTGGTAGGAGGTTGTTGGAGCACTGCAAATAGTGGTTAAGTTCTCTTGGATTCAAAGTTTTGAGGAATTGACAAGAATGCTCGTTGAAGATGGAGAATGGGAAGAAACTAGCATGCTTTCATGCATTCTTGATTAGTTTAATGCAACTTTTCTTGGACACAAAAGTTCAAAAGCTTGGGCTTAAGGAGCATGCATTGATACGGGCATTCAATATTGAAAGTGCTTTGGTTAGGTGTACACTCCGTGTTGGGGTTTAAGGCAGACTATAGCAATAAACAATATTGAATATAATGCAGAATAAGAGAGGCAAACTAAAAAATCACAATAAGACAAAGATTCAAGGTTAAGGTAGGCTAGAGCCAATAAACAGTATTAAATATAATGTAGAATAGAAGAGGCAAAAATAGAAAATCACAATAACACAGATTTAATGTGGTTCACCCAATGTGGGATACATCCACCAGAGAAACAGCCATCCACGTCTTTTCCATTGTCTAGTGAAGAGCAACTTACGATATAATGATATTTCACATTATCCAGCCACTTATTTATCAAACCTTTTGGTGGTTTACAAAGGTTTGATTACATGCCAAAATAATAGCCAACTCCTTTATTAAATAATGGACAATTTTTGCTTTGAGGGTGTTGCCCCAGAAACTCCCCCTTGGGGTGGTACCCCGTGCAGCTCCTAGACCCCTACTGTGGGCTTTGCCCCCAAGGGGATTAGCCCCTTGGGCCTTATAAGAGGGCCTCTGTCTCCCATACACTCCCCTATTAATTTATTTGGGGGGACAATGAGGTTGAGAAAGTCACCAAAATTTAAGCCCAACAGCATGAGCTGTCGCCCAAAGAAACGGGACTTGGACTCGGCTTAGACTCGACAAGGCTGAATTGGACTCGGACTCGGGACTCGGAGTCAGACTCTGCTGGACTCCGGAAAGTGAAAAACTCAAGAAATTTAGAGATTTTTAAAGATTTAAAACTTGTTTCAAGCACCCTTTATTGAATACACCTTAAAGACACAATAACATCATCAAACTCGGCTCATTTGATTACATACACAAGTATACATCAATCACATAAGCATAAAGGCAAATTGTAGCTGAAGGAAATAACATAGATATATAAATATTGTCAAATGTATACAATATTACAAAACTCGTGGAATAAAAAATCCATGTCATCATATGATCATCATCAAATGTTTCATACAAATACCAAAGGTAAATACAACTACAAGCCTATGGCTCAGAGGAGCTAGCACGACTGCACCCTTCGGCGCCGACCCCCTGCGAAGGTGTCTAAGGTAGGTCCTGGATGATTTGACAACCATAGTCGCTCCCCGTGACACCATGCCATGCTCACCAACATCAGGAACATTCGTGTCACTATCTGCCTCTGAATCTCCTATTTGTGCTCGTGCTCTTCGCTCCTCCTCTACCATGGCTACAGTCTTAGGCTCTATATCTACCTGGTCGATCCAATTAGTGTCAGACTCAGAGGTTAAATTTTCCCTACTTCTATTGATGCAGTTTCCCCCCATATTTTTCGACGAGGGTTTGGGGGCAGCGCCCCCAAGGTGGGGTCAAGGGGCATCGCCAAAAGAACTTATTACTTAATAAAGGCGTTGGGTGTTATTTTTCTATTGGCTGACATGTTGTAACTCTAATTTTTCTCATTCTCAGGCAGAGGTTGTAGTGAACAAAGACGAGACCATTCATTTTAAAAAAACTTTTCAAAATGGTTTTTTTTTTGTCATTTTACGTAACCCAGCCAGTAGCCGAGTTTCAGGCACTGGACTCGCCGAGTTTGGCGAGTTTATGCCAAACTCGCCAACTCGGCAAGTCTGGCGAGTTTGCTCACCAAACTTGGCCGAGCCTGAGTCCGAGTTCCAAAGACTCGGCGAGCATGTCTCGGACTCGGACTCGCCGAGTTTGGCGATTTTCTAATCTGACTCACAACATACCAACACTCCAAGAAAGGAAATCAAAGTTGCAAGTTTAAAAGACTTTGATATTGAGGTCTGCTTCTAAAAGAAAGTTTTGTAGTTCAACAAATTTGTATAATGAGGTGTGTCTTTGACTATGTTCCATGTGGATGTGTCTGTTTACTTGGTTACTCTACTTTATAGGATTATGGAGTAAACAAAAATATATAGTTATAGAACATAGGGATATAATTTACTTGCAACATATTTAAAGATTATAGCTTTATTACTGATTCTCAGATCTGCAATAAGTACAATATCATCAGAATGGTCCCCAACTATGAACGTCAAGTACATATAACTAGTAGACCGATGTTGGTTAAGGTTACCAATCGTTGGTAACTACTAACTTACAACTAACAATTGGTTGGGAACTAGCAGCACAATTACAAAAGATAATTATTTATTCTTAGCCAACTATAACATAATTATTTGCTTTTTATTGACTACATCAGCCTCCTCAAAAAGAAAGTTGTCTTCCAGATGACACAAACAAAATTGGGAGCTGCACACAACAAAATAGAAGAAATTATCATTGAGAGGGGGGAGGATTAGAAGACGTCCCTAGATGTACTGAGGATGTAGGTGTGGATTTGGGAGAGGGCTATTGGTGAAGTTGCTGAAGACATTGGTTAGCCAACAACTGATGGTCTTGGGCTGCCATCACCATGTGAGCAGCCTCCATCAAATGTGTCTTGTCTTTGCCAACTCTTGCTCCACTTGAAAATTGCTCTTCATCTTCTCCAACTTCTACTCCTCATGTAGCTTGCCTTCTCACTGAGCTATGTGTCTATTTCATTCTCCTTGTGTGGCGGCTCTCTTGACTAGCTGCGTGTCTCTCTCCTCCAATTGGCTATCTTGCTCAGTCTTGGTCTCCTTGTAACTTGCCTTCTCTTTGAGCTTTCAGTCTATTTTATTCTCCTTGTTGTGTGGCTCTCTCGACCAGCTGTGTATCCCTATCCTCCAATTGCCTATCTTGCTTAGTCATGGTCTCCTCTAAGGCTGCCACTCGTGCATTCTCTTGAGTGAACTGCTCTTGAGACATCCAAATATTGTTGACTTACTCCTCAATCAAAGCCATCTATTTGTGCGAACATAGAAAAAATGTCTTTATAGTTGATGTCCATGCCATGAAGTGCTCTCAGCACTTGGGCATGTTTCCCTCCAACTATGGGTCGACGTGGGCGCTCGGCAGCCAACATGTCAAGTGTCGTCAATTCCTTCCATCCTTCTGAGAGAATGCATTTGAAAAATTTCCCCACACCCAACTTGCATGAATTGCAAAATCCTATCTCATGTGCTACCAAGGGGTCATGGCCGGTGTCAAGGTAGTGAGTGATGTCCTCAATCGCTTCCATAACCTTAGCCATAGATTTGAGTTATCCAATATATTGTTGTATTGTGTCGATTGTGTCGTATGGATTTGGTCAACCAATCTCTAAAAACATCTATGTTGGTTCAACCTCACTAGATGACAATTCCTGTCTTGTAGGTGTGGCTGGTAATTGTGGAGCCTTTGGATGTGGCTGAGTAGGTTCTCGCTCCATGACATCTTCTATAGACTGCTAAATTGTCTCCACGACAACCTGTATAGGTGGTTGAACCAACTTTGAATGCTTTGGAGGGCCTGATTGAGTATCAATTGCTGTAGCAACCTCTGTCTTCCATGTTGCAATGCTGTCGGTGAGTTGTCTTAGCAACTCTACTGGAACCCTCAATTAACTAGTCATCGGCTTTGGTGGCTTCATGAGATTGATAATGATGATCAAAGAAGTCTTCAAATGCTAACGGTCATGGTTGGTAGCTTCAAATACAAATCAAGGCTGTTTTACTCCTTGGCTGATCCTCAACATCTTGATGAAGCCATGGCAGCTTTGTGATGAGATGTACCCAATATGAATTTAATAAGATAAGAAATAATTTGTATAGTCAAATATTGAGTGATGTCATGTGTTCATATTGGGTAACACAAGTTGAACAACAATATCCACAAGACAAACATTTTTTCCACGTTGCTCAAGTTCATTGTGGTTGATGGAAGAAGATCCTAATGCTACACAAGTAATGCCATATGTTTTTGAGGAAGAAGAGATCAATTCAACATCTAAGGAGTGAAGTTATGCTTCAATTCTTACTATTGAGAAAGAAGTTTGTTTTACCGAAGAAGATGATGAATCTATTAACTTCTTTTCTTCATTCAAGGTGTTTGAAGAAATGCATAAAAGCATATTGGCAAAATAAAAATCACTCAAGTGGTTCAAACAATATCTATTAAAATCTAAGTTATTTGATTCGGCAACTTGAGGGTAGAATTGCGGCCGGATTCGTTACGGGTCCGGATTCAAGACTGGTTAGGCTTGGAATCGATTTGGATTCATCTGTCTTTAAAAATGTTTAAAGAACTGTTATCATTCTTGCGTTTGTCCATCTTCTTTGTGTCCGTTCGTCTATGGGTATTCGCTTCTGTTTAAAAATATTTAGTATTTGCGGCCATTCGTTTCAATTTTGGGTATCCACTTATGTTTAATAATATTTATTACTCGCTTTGATTTTTATATCCGCTCGTGTTTAATAATATTTAGTATTCGCTTATGTTTTTGTATACGTTTAGGTTATTTATTTATTTATTAATTGTAATTTTTTTAAATTCATACATGTAATATTATATAATATTATTTTATATATAATATAATAATATTAATATTTTAATTAATATTATTATATATATATATATGGACGTACGCATATCCGTAGCCAAGGAAATGTTTTTTTGTTGTAACTATGAATCTGTACCCGTACCCATATCTGAATCCGTACACAAATCAGTAACTTAGATTAAAATGATAGACTTTCCCACCAAATATTGGAGATGTTAGGGAAGCATTGTACTTAGATGATTAACAAGATTTCCTTCTTGAAGTTGATTTGATTTTAGAGAAATTCATTATAGTAGAAGTCTATATGGAGGAATCGTTACTAAAATTTGATATGTTTCTTGAACTACTTGAGAGTTAATCTTTAGTAGAGGAAACAATAATTTGCTTTTGAGTTTTGATTCATCCTCATCTTCAATAGAGATTTGAATGGTTATCAATGAACCCATGCCTTAAATGTTATTGTAGAAGATAAAGAATATCAAGGAAATGGTGAAAGAATAGAGCATGGGATGGTTGTGACTTATAGATTAATTGTTTCTTTGAACAATAATAATAAGGATATTAGTTCTAGAGGACATGTTTTGAGGAGAAAAAATTCAGTGACAAAGGTGAATATTTTCTTCAAGACATCAAGAAAGAGGTATTAGAATAATATTATATATTATTTACCTTATAATGGTCATTTATGTTGATAAGTTGTCTAAGCTAGTTTACTTAGCAACTTTCTATTTTCAACTTGTCAGTTAACGGTCGTTTCTTTTTAGAAACATTGTCCTTGTAATTATCTATTTAAGGAGACTTCCATCACCTTTGTAATTACTGCATTCAGTTTATTTAATAATAATGTAATATGGTATCAGAGCAAAAGATGATTTTATCTAGAAGTTTTTTGGATCGTTTTTTAATGAAAAAGTGGGAACTTTTGTTGTGAGTTTTCATTGCAAAAATTCAAAGTTCTTTTTCTGTGAAATCTTGCTGCTGTAAATTTAGAGGTTATTTTTTTGAAGGGTTTTTTGAAAGAAAAAGGCAGGTTTTTAAAAATCGTGGATTTTTGTGGTTATTTCTTCTAGATCGTGGGTTCTCTTTGTCTGTGAGGGGCACTTCTATCTTCTCTACGACGAGGGTTTGTTTTGTCGGCTTCTTTGCATTTTGTGGCGCCTGGTTCCTTTATTTTCTAGTGACGCCTTGCTTGTTTTCGCGATGACATCGCACTAGGTTTTGGCGCTGTTTTTCTTCCTGCGCGAGAAAGGGTTTGTGAGGTTGTGGTGGGCCTCTGCATTTGGTAGGGGTCTGTATTTCGTAACGTTTTTTTTTTTTTTTTTCTATGTGGATTTGTTCTTTTTAGAAACATTGTCCTTGTAATTATCTATTTAAGGAGACTTCCATCATCTTTGTAATTACTGCATTCAGTTTATTTAATAATATTGTAATATGGTATCAGAGCAAAAGATGATTTTATCTAGAAGTTTTTCGGATCGTTTTTTTATGAAAAAGTGGGAATTTTTGTTGTGAGTTTTCATTGCAAAAATTCAAAGCTCTTTTTCTGTGAAATCTTGCTGCTGTAAATTCAGAGGTTATTTTTTTGAAGGGTTTTTTGAAAGAAAAAGGCAGGTTTTTAAAAATCGTGGATTTTTGTGGTTATTTCTTCTAGACTGTGGGTTCTCTTTATCTGTGAGGGGCACTTCTACCTTCTCTACGACGAGGGTTTGTTTTGTTAGCTTCTTTGCATTTCGTGGTGCCTGGTTCCTTTATTTTCTAGTGACGCCTCTGCTTGTTTTCGCGATGACATCGCACTAGGTTTTGGCGTTGTTTTTCTTCCTGCGCGAGGAAGGGTTTGTGAGGTCGTGGTGGGCCTCTGCATCTGGTAGGGGTCTGTATTTCGTAAAGTTTTTTTTTTTTTAGTTTTTCGTGTGGATTTGTTCTGCACGAGGGCAGTGTTTTGTTTTTCATGGACTTGTTTCCTCTCTGCTCATGTTTTTGCTGCTCTGCTTGGGTTTTATTTGCACGGTTTTTTTCTGATCGTAAGATTTCTAGCGTGGTTTTGCTTGTCGTTTGTTTGCATTTTTCTGGCAGCGGTGCGATTTTTTGACAATCTTGGTGGCAGATTTTTTAGAAAAAAATTGCGCTTTTTGTGTACTCGACCCAAATTGGGATTTTTTCTGGTGATTTTGGCGCCCATTCTTTTATGCCTGTCGGCTTTGTCTGGGCATCGACTTGCTCTTTTGCGACCTGCATGATTTCTGGAAGCAAATCTTGAAATTTGGCTAGGGTTTTTGTTTTTTTTCAGACTGGTGTTTTTGGATTGTTGCCACGGTTTTACCTTTTTCTCCTAAAAACGAAGTTTTATATCTTGAGTCAATTTGTCTTGGGATTTGTGCTAGATTGGTTTGACTAATTTGACTTGAAAATCTGAATTTTTTCCGAAAGTTGTTTACTAGCTACTTGCTGAAGGTTTTGGACGTTTTTTGACAGAAAAATCATATTTTTTAGTGTTTAACCTCGTTTTTCGTGCATCACAAAACGGGAGGGATGGCGTCGTTGACCAACATCATGTTGGAGGCCAATCAGTAGTTCAACAACATAAACTACAATACTTAGAAGCAAAGGATGCTCTCCATTTTTGAGTACTGGTGTCCCGATCAAATTGTTTTGGGTAAATCTACTCGTCCTGCAGTGGCAGGCAAAGACCAGGACAAGTTTGATGAACGTAACAGAGAAGCAATTATGTTGATGAAACCATAGATGAAAAACTCGGATTTTGCAATAACTCGGCAAGGCCAAAAAATTTTAAAAACTCGGGACTCGCCAAAACTCGGCAAAAAACTCGGCAAAACTCGGCAACTTTATCGAACATTTGAAAATACATTTTTTTTTTATATATAATTCAAAAACACACATTTACACCAAATTTGTATAACATATATGATTTCCATGATATATAAATCAAATTTTTTTGGTAATACATAGCAACAAATGCAAGTATCATAGCATAAACCAAAAACCAAGTGCAACATATGTATAAGAGTTCAATACATATCAACGTATCATAGTGACAGTCTCATAGAGTTATAGAGTCATAGACCACAAAACAAGAACCTCTGAAATTCTGATTACATATCAAGTTCAAAGTTTGGTATCAATGAAATTATGAAAATAAGAAATCATAAATTGCGTCTACGACTAAAGCTCAAAATAGATTGTGGCCGCTGGGTGGGTGGTGCTGAAGTAGTGGCAACATCCTCAACACTAACAGGTGCCTCTTCTGCATGATCAACCTCCTGCTCCTCCTCACGTGCTGCCACTTCCGCATCCCATTCCTCTCCTGCCCTCTCCAACTCACTCAGCTGCTCATTAGTAAGGAATGGATCCAAATCATTATCAACATCATCAGGAGAAGCAACCCATTCTGCTGCATATGGATCAATGTCATCCAAGTCAAGTGCTTCATGTGAATCTTGCCCTAGCACCTTCTTCTCATGTAATCGAATGTTGTACCGCACATAGACAAGATCATTCAAGCGTTGTTGAGTCAACCTATTGCGCTTTTTTGTGTGGATGTTCTCAAAAACACTCCAGTTGCGCTCACAACCAGAAGCACTACAAGGCTGTGATAATATGCGGATGGCAAGCTTTTGAAGATTAGGCGTTGTGGCACCATAATCTTCCCACCACAAATCTGCAAGGATACAAAATGTGATTTATAACTTGTAAAGATTTCAATAATCTTAAAGAGAGAAATAAATGGTAAAAATTAAACATATGTTTTTTTTTACTTGGTCGTAAGGTGGCTCTCCTACGTTTGCAATCAGGTGAAGAAAACAATTCCCCTAAGGCCTTCTTATAACTCTGCAACTCATCAAGTATCAGGTCTCGAAGGATGTCATCATCAACTAATCTCCGAATGCATGTGTCAAGGCCAATTCTAACCTCTGCATCTGCTTTGAAACTCGGAGAGTAAAAAAACTTGGGATTCAAGAAGTAGGCAGCAGCATGAATATGTTGGTGGAGTTGATGGTTCCACCTCCGATCAATTATGCGCCATATGGGTTCATACTTGGTCTTGTTTGACCCATACAAGTGTTGAATCGCCTCTTTGGCCTTATCCATGGCCTCATATAGATACCCCATGGAGTTATGATCCCCATCCACCATTCGTAGCACCCTCACCAACGGTTCCGACACCTAGATATAAAAAATCTAACAAAATCAGCAGATTGAAATATTAGAAAATTAAATAATAAATCATCAATTAAAGTTTCAAAACTTACATTGATGATCTCCTCCACCATCTTGGCAAAATTAGTATCAAAAATGGCAATCACAACCTTCTCTGCTTCAGGCTTTGTAGCATAAGGACTCCCCAACCATCTTTCACTCACGAACATCCGCTTCAGGTTGGGCAATGTAGCAAGTATGCTCTGCAAGGTGAGGAAATTGGTAGCAAAGCGTGTGACCCCCGACCGCACAAGATCCTTACCTTCAGTGTGTTCTCTCATAAGATTCAGGACCCATGTGTGATTGTAGATGTATTTGGTGATATTCCTTCCATCTTCAACCACTTTCTTTACCCAACTTAGTTTCCCTATGTCCTCAAGGAGCAAGTCAAGACAATGGGCAGCACAAGGGCTCCAAAATAATGTCGGATGTCTAGCCATTAGAAGTTTGCCGGCTGCCACATATGCAGCTGCATTATCAGTCACAACTTGGATGACATTCTGCACTCCCACATCCATCACCACTTCATCCAACATGTTGCACAAGGTCTCCGCATTCTTCACTTCATTGGAGGCATCAATTGATTTTAAAAATACTAACTGTCCTCCTGAAGCAACTAGAAAGTTGATGAGTGTCCTGTTCCTACCATCTGTCCATCCATCAGAAAGAATGGTGCAGCCATTCTTTTCCCAAATAGTCCTTTGCTCTTCCACTAATGCATGAGTGTTTTGGACCTCATCCTGCAATAACGGTCCACTTACCTCGTAACGGCTTGGGGATTTGAACCCCTTACCTGCCACAGTCAACGCGGTGACCAATTGGTCCCAAGATGGACTAGAAATAGCATTGAACGGAACATCGTTGTAGATAAAAAATCTAGCACACGCCACCTTGGCTTGTTGGTGAGCCTCTTTATTCCATGCAGTGCCAAGCAATCCAGGTTGTGCACCAGGAGTGTTACGTGGAATAAAGAAGTTTTCCATGTTGCTGTCCAAAGTTCCCTTTGCTCGTATCCGTGGCCCAAGGGAAGAACCAGATGTCCCCACATCTGTATGTGACCCCATGGAACTCAAATCTGCCCTTGGGGCTGCCATTGCCTCTGCTGTTCTCTTTTTTGTTGCCTTCCTTTGATCATATGCTTCAAGCGTTGCTATTGCATCTCTCGTAGCCTCTTCAGTACATTCCGTACAGCTTGTGGTATCTCGGCATTGAATTTTTGCAAGGTGATATTTGAACCTATTAATGCCACCTTTTACAATTTTTTTGCAATGGTTGCAAAAAACATCTCCTCGTTTTGGACCTGGTCTCCCATGTTTCCAACAAGGGTCTCTCTTTTTGCCACCAACTTTAACTGTAGAAGCTGAATCCATTTTCTTTCAAAAAGATGTGGAAAAGAACCTAGCAAAAGAGAGGCAACATTTAGAGATAAATAACATTGTTACCAAAAAAAATCACAAACATCCAAAAATTACAATGACTGTATAACTGTATTTTATTTACAGTCAAAATAGATGACTCTCTAAAATTAAAATTTTTAATTGGTTGTGTATTTTTTTAAGTTTTTAACTTCAAATTTAAATTTAAATGAAATACTTTAATACACATTGACATTACACAGTTGACAGTCATTTCAAATGACTATGAGTATTTCACAATTGACTGTGTAATACATAGTCATTAATTACAATGTACATTAATGATTAATGTATTACACAGTCATCAGTCATTTGAAAATGACTATGTATTACACAGTCATTTCAAAATTTCAAATGACCGTGTATTACACAGTCATCAGTCATTTGAAAATGACTGTGTATTACACAGTCATCAGTCATTTGAAATTTTGAAATGACTGTAATGACTGTGTATTACACAGTCATTTGAAAATGACTGTGTAATACACAGTCATTTCTCATTTGAAATGACTGTAATGACTGTGTATTACACAGTCATTTCAAATGACTGATGACTGTGTAATACACAGTCATTTGAAAATGAATGTGTATTACACAGTCATTTGAAATGACTGTGACTGTGTAATGATGACTGTGTAATACACAGTCATTTGAAATGACTGTGACTGTGTAATGATGACTGTGTAATACACAGTCATTTGAAAATTTGAAATGACTGTGTATTACACAGTCATTTGAAAATTGAAATGACTGTGACTGTGTAATACACAGTCATTTGAAATGACTGTGACTGTGTAATACACAGTCATTTGAAAATTTGAAATGACTGTGTATTACACAGTCATTTGAAAATTGAAATGACTGTGATTGTGTAATGATGACTATGTAATACACAGTCATTTGAAAATTTGAAATGACTGTGTATTACACAGTCATTTGAAATGACTGTGACTGTGTAATACACAGTCATTTTCAAATGACTGTGTATTACACAGTCATTTCAAATGACTGATGACTGTGTAATACACAGTCATTTGAAATGACTGTAAATTGTAATTACTAATTACTAATGATTGTGTATTACACAGTCATTTGAAATGACTGTGACTGTGTAATACACAGTCATTTGAAATGACTAAGACTGTGTAATACACAGTCATTTTCAAATGACTGTGTATTACACAGTCTTAGTCATTCGAAATAAAACAATACAAAAAGATACCTGGTTGTGCGTGCAAATGCAAACAATACAGTCATTTTGACTGTGTAATACACAGTCATTTCAAATGACTGTGTATTACACAGTCAAAATGACTGTGTATTCGAAATAAAACAATACAAAAAGATACCTGGTCGTGCGTGCAAATGCAAACAATACAGTCATTTTGACTGTGTAATACACAGTCATTTCAAATGACTGTGTATTACACAGTCAAAATGACTGTGTATTCGAAATGAAACAATACAAAAAGATACCTGGTCGTGCGTGCAAATGCAAACCCTATGCAAATCGCGTGGCGTTTTTTGCCTTCCGGAGTCGCGCGAGCCGCGAAATGGAATAAAGACTTCGGTTTTTTTTTTTGCCTGCGACTTAAGTCGCGTTTTTCTCGCATTTTGTGCCGCGTTTCGGGCGGGTTTTGGCCATTAATGGCGATTATTTGCCAAAAAAATCGCGGCGAGTATATAAAAAAATCGCCCCGAGTATTTCCGCGATTAACTCGCGCGGGATTATGGATTGCGATTACTCGCGAGTTTTTGAATTGCTCGCCGAGTTTTTCATCTATGGCTGAAACTATCAGTCACCGATGAAACACTTCTAGAGGTGCCATCTGGCAAGACAACTGTGGAGATATGGACACATTTGAAAGATCTCCATGAGACTTCAAACAAGAACCGAGCGTTCTTTCTGAAGAACATGTTGTTTTCAATGACGATGGATGAGAAGATGTGTTTGCAGCATCTTATGAAGATCAAGGATATAAACGATCGACTAGTGGCCATTGGTTGCAAGATGGAAGAGGACATGGCAACGATTACGCTGAAGAGTCTACCACGCTTCTACGAATACTATATTGAGATGCTCAACATTACCTCTATTAATGTTGACCTGAAGTTTGAAGAGTTGTGCACTAAGCTATTGTAGCAAGCTCGGTGGAGACAAGAGTTTGGTAGCAACAGTGACATGGTCAGTATAGAACAAGCGTTTACTGCCAAGGATAAAGGCAAAGGCGAGTCCACTCAGCAGAAAGGACAACACACATCTGAGAACGGTTCCATGAAGAATTTCACCTGGCACTGTTGTGGGAAGCTTGGTCATATCCAGAGGTTCTGCAGAAAGTGGTTGGCTGATTAGAAGACCAACCAGGGAGAGTCTCAGCTACAAGCTCATGTCGCTGAGCATTCTGAGGAGTCAGCCTTCGTTGTGTTTTAAAGTTTTTATCTTGTGTAGGGTAGTTAGTTAATAAATTGACCATTATGGGAGGGTATTAGAATAATATTATATATTATTTACCTTATAATGGTCATTTATGTTGATAAGTTGTCTAAGCTAGTTTACTTATTTTTCAGTTTGTCAGTTAGATAGTATAGTATCTTTCTGTTTTTGTCTTTAGTTAACGATCGTTTCTTTTTAGAAACTTCGTCCTTGTAATTATCCATTTAAGGAGACTTCCATCTCCTTTGTAATTACTGCATTCAGTTTATTTAATAATATTGTAATATGGTATCAGAGCGAAAGATCATTTGACGAATTTCTAAAAATTCGTGCTCTCTACTTGGATTTTATCCTGAAAGATCATTTGACGAATTTCTAAAAAACATGGGAAATTTTTTCAAGAGTTTTCATTGCAGAAATTCAAAGTTTTTTTTTTGTGAAATCTTGCTGCTGTAAATTGGGAGGTTATTTTCTTGAAGGGATTTTTGAAAGGAAAAGGCGGTTTTTAAAAAATCGTGGATTTTTGTGGTTTTTTTTTCTAGACCGCAGGTTCTATCTGTCTGTGAGCGGCACTTCTATCTTCTCTACGACGAGGGTTTGTTTTGTCAGCTTCTCTGGATTTAGTGGCATGTGGTTCCTTTATTTTCTGGCGATGCCTTTGCTTGTTTTCGCGACGGCATCACAAGGGTTTTTGGCATTGTTTTTCTTCCTATGCGAGGAAGGTTTTTGGAGGTCGTGTCGGGCCTCTGCATCTAGTAGCGGGTCTTTATTTTGTAACGTTTTTTTTTTCCGTGTGGATTTGTTTTGCACGAGGGTCGTGTTTTTGTTTCCATGAACTTGTTTACTCTCTGCTCATGTTTTTGTTGCTCTGCTTGGGTTTTATCTGTGCGGATTTTTCTGATCGTGAGATTTCTGGCGTGGTTCTGCTCGTGGTTTGTCTGCATTTTTCTGGCAGTGGCATGATTTTTTGACGATTTGGGTGTGGTGGATTTTTTAGAAAAAAAGTTCACGGTTTTTGTTTACCCGACCCACATCGGGTTTTTTTCTTGTGATTTTGGTGCCCATTCTTTTACGTCTATCGGCTTTGTTTGGGCGTGGGCTTGCTCTTTTGCGATCTGCTTGATTTCTGGAGGCAAATCTTGATATCTGGTTAGGGTTTTTGTTTTTTTTCCAAACTGGTGTTTTTGGATTGTTGCTAGGGTTTTACCTTTTTTTCCTAAAAACGAAGTTTTGTATCTTGAGTCAATTTGTCTTAGGATTTGTGCCAGACTGGTTTGATTGATTTGACTTGAAATTCAGAATTTTATTTTCGAAATTTTTTTACCAGCCACTTGCTAGAGGTTTTTGACTGATTTTTGATAGAAAAATCAGATTTTTTAGTGTTTAACCTCGTTTTTCATGCATCACAAAACGGTAGGGATGGCGTCGTTGACCAACATCATGCTGGAGGCCAATCAGTGGTTCAATGACAAAAACTACAATACATGGAAGTAAAGGACGCTCTCCATTTTGGAGTACCGGTGTCTCGATCAGATTGTTTTGGGTAAATCTACTCGTCCCACAGTGGTGGGCAAAGACCAGAACAAGTTTGATGAGCGTAACAAAGAAGCAATTATGTTGTTGAAACTATCAGTCATCGATGAAACACTTCCAGAGGTGCTATTTGGCAAGACAATTGGTTTGATATGGACACATTTGAATGATCTCCATGAGACATCAAAGAAGAGCTGAGTTTTTTTTTTGAAGAACACACTGTTTTCAATGACGATGGATGAGAAGATGTCTCTGTAGGAGCATCTTATGAAGATCAAGGATATACATGATCAACTAGTGGGCATTGGTCGCAAGATGGAAGAGGACATGGTGGTGATTACGTTGAAGAGTTTATCATGCTGGTACAAACACTTTATTAAGACGCTCAACATTACCTCCACTAATGTTGACCTGGAGTTTGGAGATTTGTGCACTAAGCTATTGTAGGAAGCTCGGTGGAGACAATAGTTTGGTAGCAACAGTGTCATGGTCAATACAGAACAAGCGTTTACTGCCAAGGATAAAGGCAAATGCAAGTCCACTTGTTGTTAGGTAATTATGTCATGTCGTAATTAGAATGTTAAGTGTGTTAGGGGTCGGTGGTTACCTAGCGGTTGCTCGGTGCCAACTGTCGGCAACCGTCATGTAACCACCGACCCCTAACATATTTAACATTCTAATTACGACATGAAATAATTACCCGACAACATCACTGAGCAGAAAGGATAACAAACATCTGAGAACGGTTCTAAGAAGAATTTCACTTGCCACTATTGTGGGAAGCTTGGTCATATCCAGAAGTTTTACACAAAGCAGTTGGCTGATAAGAATACCAACCAAGGAGAGTCTCAGTAGCAGGCTCATGTCGCAGAGCATTCTGAGGAGTCGGCCTTCTTTGCGTTTTAAAGTTTTTGTCTTGTTTAGCGTAGTTAGTTAATAAATTGACCATTATGGGAGGGTATTAGAATAATATTATATATTATTTACCTTATAATGGTCATTTATGTTTATAAGTTGTCTAAGCAAGTTTACTTAGCAACTTTCTATTTTTAGTTTGTCAGTTAGATAGTTTAGTATCGTTCTATTTTTTGTCTTTAGTTAGCGATCGTTTCTTTTTAGAAACATCGTCCTTGTAATTATCTATTTAAGGAGACTTTCATCTCCTTTGTAATTACTGCATTCAGTTTATTTTAATATTGTAATAAGAGGAAACACACACATTGGGAGATCTAGTTGTGACTACTTTGTGTCATAAGACTGTGTATAACAAAGTTTCTTATTAGAGATGATTATTCCACATTTGTACTTTGATAATGATCTAGTGTTTGAAGATTTAAATCTTAACTATGTGTCGTATTCAGACATTGATGGTTGGTTTTTTGAGGAAGCAAATAGTGAGACGTAAGAAGTATGGGTCACACAGGGTTTACAATGAGCACCAGTACCATACTTGGGCTGTGAAAATCAGGATACTGGGATCTTTATTCAATGAATTGACGTAGTTCCAGATGAGAATTTCAATCATATGGAATACTATCCTTAATAATAGTGGATTGATGGAATCTTTGTAGGGTTTTAGCTCCATGATTCTTAGAATTCTCTCTACTTTTTCATTGCATTGGATTGCGCACATTGTTGAATCTAAAAGTTCAAGGTTTCTTTCATATGTATGACAAACAAGAATTGCTGACATTTTCAGATAAAACTAGGGTCAATGTCTTAACAAATCTTAATGCAACACTGTACTATAGACTCACTTTCAAGCGTGATTGTATGAAAGATGCCAACTATTTTCCTTCTTCAATTCTAAGTTTTAGGTCTGAAATAATTGTCTTTGACCAGGGTATGCAAACTGGTTAATGTTTTTTTTGTTGTTTTTGCAATTTGTTATTTTTTGAGTTTTGAGAATGCTGATTGAACTATTCTACTTAAATGAACAAATTCAAAACATATTTGACTGGAAATGAAAGAAATTTAGAATTTTTGAGTCCAACAACTGAAGCATGGATTGTATTAAGGCACATGGGTCAATTACATACCAATTCTATCAGCAATAACATTTTGTAAGGGGTCTGATACAGAAAATCAGAATGAATTATGAACTGATCAGCAACTTCAAAGCCACCAAAACCCTAACGCCACATAGGAACTTGCTGTTTCAGATTGAAGAATGGTACGACTAAGATTGTATCAGTAATTTGTGATGACCTCAGCCACCCTAGACCCGTGATCTGCAATTTTGTCTCTGTAATTTGTTCCCAGCTGGATAATTTCATGAAACCCTAACCTAGACGTGAAGGTAATCTGCAAATTTCCTCTATTCTAGGCTACGGCCTTGCACCAAGGGCTCATATAAGTCTGGAATAATGCAAGAATATGCCAGGGACTGCTGTATGCTCCCAAAATATGACCGAGACTGCCACTGATCACTGAAAATGTCCTCCAATCAACCAAAGATTAACCTGCCAATGAGAATTATGGTGAAATATTGCTGATACAAGATTGGGGTTTCGTCCAATCTCTGTATTCTGAGGGAATTTTCATTCCCACAAACTGAACTCCTCCTGCAACATGTGCCAGAGCTCTGATTTCCAGAAAATTTCCTATAAAAATGAAGTGCTGAATTCACAAATCAGTATTTCTTATTCTGACTTTTGCTGTCACAATGGTTTTGCCTCTGATTTGGCTCCTAACCGCTTGATAGAGGCCCGATCTATCCTTGTTGAGTGCTGATGATGATTGGGGTGGCGTCCAAACATCAAAGAGTTGAGGGTTTTCGTCCTCAATACTGCTTCCAAACCTGTATCTGCTGTTCCAGACTTGTTGCAGAGGAAAAGATGTGAAAAATAAATCTGAATATGCCTCAAATGGCTACGTTTTCCTTCTTTTATTCACTTTTTTTCCCAGCCCTAACCTTAATTTCGAATTAGGGTTCTCATTACATGTATTAACAATGTTTTATTCCATATTATAATGCCTTCGCTTGGTTGGAATTAGGCCAAGGGTCTATTTTATATTTTATCATAATATAAAATAGCCCCATTTTAAGTTATAACTTCTAGGTAATTCACTTTATAATTATTTATTTAACCAAACTTGGGAGATATTTAAATATCTCCCATTTTATTCAAAAGCTGCTCATCTGGACTCCGAATCAAATTCTGATTGAAGCCACCTGTCCATGGATGAACTCTGAGTGTTGCAGGCTAACTGGCAATGATCCCCCTAAAAAGTAGGAATCCTCCTAGAAAGTAGGAAACTGTCTCCAAATCTCTAGAAATGCTCAAAAGCGATCTCGCTATGCTCTGTGGCCCTCCGGGTAGTCAACCAGTCAACTGATAGTCCTCCTAAAATATAGGACCCCTCCCTAAAATTTAAGAGATGGTCTCAAATGATCCAGAATGGTTCCTAGACACCCCGAAACCAACTCTCAGTCATTCCCTAAAAAATAGGGATCCCTCCTAAAAACTAGGAACTGTCGTCCAAATGTCTGAATTGGCTCACAAAGCCCCTTGGAAGACTCCATGACTCCTGAAGGGGTTCCCTCTTCACTCCACTGACCTACGGAAACCAGATGATAGGCCAATCCTTGCTCAACTGCCTGTCACCTAGGAAGGGGACATTACAATCCTCCCTTCCCGGAGATTGCTTGCCCTCAAGCAACCTACACTTGCATGCTGAAAGCCAATTCCTGGATCCCATATCAATCTTAGAAATGTTGCTCCACCCAACCACTGCGCAACTCTGATATAAACATCTATATACCCGAAGTGAAGCAACTCATCATGGATCCACTAAAGGAATGCACCACAGGTGTCGATACCATGATCCCAAATCATTGTATTGTCATATCCATCCATCATGTCAATACTCATTATGCTGTTGCTGTAAATCTGAACATCATCTAACCGGCCGAGAACTTCACTCCAATTGAAGCCACAAGTACTACCAACAATCAATGCTGTTTGGAATTCATGAATGAGGCAATCTTCAGCAAGGAAAGTGCAATGAATACTTCTCCAAGACTTCCAAATAGCTGCTGGAACTTTTCCTATATTTCCACAAGTTAGTGTGCTCTCATTGGAGGTTTCTAAGTAAATGTTTTGTTTAGCCATGCTACCAACGAAGTCCCTCACATGCTGATCTCCATAGCCCAATGTAATATCTAAGAAGACTGAATCTCCAATCAATAAGTACATCGCTGCCCTATCATATGATAGAGGTGACAAAATCAAGGTTGCATTGGGAACACCTTCTGTGCCAATCAAGGATAACTCATTAGTGGCTGTTCCGCTATGAGCCTGATTATCAATTCCATCACCACCATGAAGAAAATAACCAATATCAGCTGAAAAATCAGAATAAGATAGCTCTTGTTTCTGCTTACCAATATGGTGATGATTATCATAAATGTGCTGAAGTTGAAGCTTGGCTTGATGAGCTATCAACTTGGCTTGCCTGGCTCTTGCCAACCATCCTTCATTCATCCTATGGGGTTGCTCTATATCAGCTATCCCAAAATGCACAAAATCTGATTTATGATGGGTTGTATTATTCACCTTATCATAACCCATGTTTGCACCATGTGTACCCTCAAATATAGAATGCAAATCACTATTCTCTTCTTGACCAAAGGCTGCCATATCTTGAGGAAGAGAAGTTATGTCACTACTGTTATGAACTTCGGAATTATGGTCATATCCTGGTGGCAAATCTTCAATTGATACAAGAATCTTTTTCTTGTAATATTTGTCAAAAGATCTGGTAGGCTTGACCTCCTTAGGTTCACTTAAATATTCATCAAAGATTATGATAACCTCCTCATTCACAGGACATTCATGAAATGTTAGAAGATTCCTCCTTTTTTGATATTTATTATACCACTTTGCAATTTTGATGGCTGCTAATTCATTTTCCCACTCTTCCATTTCTGTAACCATCCCTTAGCATATCACAGGCTGGCAGGAACTTGGCTCTGATACCACTGAAATAATCCAAACTACTGAATGGATTGCTGATTTGTTTGTTTAATTCAGTTCTTTGGCCAACGTATGCGTTTTTTTGGATTTTTGAGTTTAATGCTTGAAACTTGACAATGTAGAATGAATACAAATGCAATACATAAAGAAATACTGACTGGTATCAAATTTTCTGACTTCTGATTTATTTATTAGCAATGAATAATTTCGAAGAATAGTTAAATGCTATCATTCAAAGCCAAACTAACATACCAAGTGTCCTGAGCTTGCCTGGTAAGGCTTATTCTACTGCCTGAACTGAAGAATATGATGAAACTGGAGCTTCCACAATGAGACAACAACTCCAAAATGTTTTATTGACCCTAACATGAATTATCAAAATCAATTGACGAAGAAATATGCAGACCCAGATGTAATTCCAACTTCTTGGCAGGAGAAGCTCCAATTTGGTGTGCTCTTTACCCACTGATTTGCTCCTATAGCTCCAGTATGAATCAATTCTCCCAAACAAACACTGTAATTCTTCTTATTAGCCCCTAACAATGATTTTTGTAACAAAAATTCTAGTTAAAACCCTCCAATTTATTTCTTTGGTGTCCCAGGCTGTCTCCAAATGGTACGATGCAGCTGGAGGATGAATAACTGAACCAAATTAATAAAATGGAGTCTGAAATGACTTCTAAACCTGCTGTGATTTGAAAATCAGATTGTCTCCTTGCTGTAGCAGTTGCAAAACTCAGAAAATTGGCCCTTTTTTGCAAGATATGAGCTTCCCAGACAAATAAATGTAGTGTAGATGAGGGGGATTTCGTCCTCTCACCCAAGACCTAAAGGTTTCCATCTCCAAATTACAAAACTAACCTTGCAAGAAACGTTGCAGACCTGCAATTACCAATGCTCTCCAAAAAACAACTTCAATAATAATTGAAATGCTGCCCCCAATGTCTTTTTAACATGCCTCAAACCCTAATTCGAATTTGGGGTTAGGGTTGTACTTTTGGCATCATAAAACATGTTAAATTGTTTCTTTTTATTAAAAAAATATTTTCCCCTAAGTGGCTTGACCCATTGAGGGTCTAATTCCTCATTAAAAGTGGCCATATATTTAAGTTATAACCATTAAGTTATAACTTCTAGGGAAATGTACCAAGGGGCCACTTTATTATAATATAAAGTTACTTTTAAAACACCATTTAAATAATTTTTTTCTATTTTTAGAAAAAGTAACTTTATAACATGATATTATAAAGTTTATTTGATATAAATCCACTCAAGCCCAATTTTTGGCTAAGTATAAACCTTTTGCACCGAAAATCATCCCTTGTCTAGTAAATTCACCTGCGGAGATGGCTAACAGATGAATGTATGACTCCTAAGTGTTCACTGGAAAAATTGGGACATTACATTGTAGGATTGACTTTAGAGAACCTTTATATAAAATGATTTTGGATATGTATAGTCATATTTAAAAATCCGTAGGGTTTTTAACATTACAAGTTTGGGTTAAGGGAAACTTCGTAACATTTTTAGTCTAGGGATTGGTGTGTCTACTCTTAACAAGTGTTTCTTGCATTATTTGAGGGAACATCCCAAATGGGCTTAATTGAAAACTCTTTAGTTTAACTTCCAATGGCTTTTAAACTTGTTGATTTTAGAGGTGCCTTTTTTCTTGTTATGCTGAGAAGTGGAGGCTCATTTTTTTTTGGTTAGTTGCCAAAAGTCTAGCTTAATAGGCTAGGAATGTATGGATTATGCAGTCTTTCCTCCATCTCTAGACTGTATTTTATTGCGTAAAGGACTTTTGTGTACGAAGGCTATGTTGTGCATACTGTCTACGTGGAATGATATATTTTGAAGTGATCCAGCCCGGATCTCATAATGCAAAGTTCTGATTTTTTTTTTTGGAAATTTTCTGATTTTCTGATTCTTTGTATGTGCAGGTATCTGATTTGTTTGAAAGTTTTTGCAAATATCTGATTTTTTTGTTTTTTGCTGGGATTTGCAAATTAAATGAGAAGTACAAGAAATAATTGCTGGATATGATAAAGACAGGAAGTACAAATAATAAATGGAGGGAATTTTAACTTTATTGTGGTTCAAGGGAGAATTACATACCCGAAATAGGCGTGTGCAGGTCTCTTTATAATTGGAACATGTCAAATTATGGACTGATCTGTTGTTTCAGAGGTCTGATGTGTACTTGCAGATCTGATACAAATTCTGATCTGCCAAAGTGATGCCTTAAAAACCCAAGTTCCAAGTGCAAGATGTTGCAAATGGTCCTCCGGGAGTGTACGGCTGTCTTGGAAGTCAATGATGGTGATATATAGCGTGTCAATTAGTTCAGATCTACTCCTATAGTCAGAATTAACAAAGAATTCCTGCCCCTTTCACTGCTGCAAACTAAAAATGACTCCTATTGATTTCTTCCATGTAGTATCTTGCATGAATGCTCTTGGGTGATCTTTCACATCTGTAAGCACTCCATCCTCTGAGAGGTTCCGTTCTCAAAGTCTGATTTCTCTGCTGAAACCCTTGCTTCCGAGTTCCAAATGCAATGCTGGAAAATAACCTATAAAAATGATCTCAAGAATGCCAAAATGGAGGCTCCAAATGTTACTATGTTGGCCTCAATCCTGATCGAATTCCTTTGGGATGGCATCTTGAACCTTTTTTTTGGGAATATTCTTTCTTTTATCATCTCCTTCTCTCAACTTAGGCGAAGTTTCGTCATGGGCTCCTGATAACATTTACTTTAACTTCCCCTCTTTTAAACACAACTTCCCCTTACAAGGGAGGCGTGCCATGGTGGGGAGGTACTTTTAATTTATTAAATTTATAAATTCATTTAATTAATTCAAATTAAAATATTTAATCAAACACTTTAATATTTATCTTGTTTTATTCCAAACCATCATTGGACCACTCCCAACTGAGAATTGATGATACACCTGGTCCTTGGTTGATGTCTATAATTTGCAGGCCAACTCCCAGTCTTCCCCTAAAAAATAGGAGTCTGTCGCAAAACATTAGAAAAGGCTCACAAAGCCCCCTGTAGGTCTCCACAAGCTTTGGGAGGTCACCTACTGATTGCCAGTCTCCTAAAAAGTACGAGCCCTTCCTAAAAAAATAGGAAACTAGCTCTAAGCTTCAGAAACTCCTCACAAGCCTTTCCAAAGTCACTTGACTCCCTGAATGGGCGCCTATTCACTGTATTAGTCTATTGGAACCGTGATGATAGGCTAATCCTGCTAGAGACATCTGCGCTGAGGAAGGGGACATTTCATATTTTGTTTGCTAATTGAGGCAGTAAAATTTTTCACTAGTGCATTTGCATCTCTTGTCTAATGTTAGAGAGATATCTTAGAAAATACCACCATTAATTTATTAGTTTGGAAAGATATAACTTTATTTGTAAGGGATCTTGATCGAGAAGATTCCTATTTGAAGTTCAAACATTTTGGAATGTATGTTATTGTAAACAAAAGATGAAGTGTGGAAATAATAATCTAGAATAATGTGAAATGGAGAATATTTAGAGGTTTTGTTTGTTCATTCTATAGATTGAGTGACAACAAGAAAACGTATTTTATCGCTATTAATAACTTGTGAGACCATTAGTATAGAAGTAAAAATGCTAATGGCTTGAATGCTTGTATACTTACATTATTTTTTTGAAATTGAATCTACCTTTTTATTTATAATTGTCTTGATTGATAGGCAAGTAGCAGGAGTATTTAATGACGGACAATGATTTTTGTTGCATCAATTGTAGTGATGTTTATTAAGTCTATTGTTTGTCAAAATCTACAATCATTTTTGAGGAGATAACAATAGTTTTAATAGATTATCTTTCAAAATAATGTAAAGGACAATGGCTTGCATGTTTGTTTTTCTTTGAAATTGAATTTAGTTTGCTTCTTGTCTAGATTACTAGGGAACTTGCAGGATTGTTTTATCACTGACAATGGTTGTTGTTAAATCAATTGGAGTGGTGTTTATCAAGTCTTTTCTTTGGTAAAATGTAGAACCATTTTTGATGAGAGAACAATATATGTAAAGAGTTATCTTTCAAAATTTGAATTTATATTTTGTTTGTTTTTGCAGTTGTTTAATTATAGTCTATCAATAAGGTGTCTTAATTGGTCTGCTGAAGATTTTTTGTATGTTTATGCTAATAGTACATATGGAGAGTGCCCTTCTGATTATGTATAAAAGTCGTTACAATTTTTTTCATATTTTAATTGATGCAGAAGTCATTTACAACATCAATATCTGACTGGTTTTCATTTTATTTAAGTGATCATGGGCAGGTATCTGGCAAGGTATTGGTGTATAGGAATCCCGGTTTACATTTTGGTGACATACATGTGCTTAAGGCTGTGTATGTCGAGGATATTGAGAAGGTTGTTGGAGATGCAAAGTATGGAATTTTTTTCTCGACACAAGGACCGCGTTCACTTGCAGATGAAATTGCAACAGGCGACTTTGATGGTGACCTTTATTGGGTATCAATGAATGCAGAGGTCAGCTTGTTTGAAAACTGAATGCAAAAATGAACTTTTTTTGTTTACTATACAGAAAAGATTATATTCTATTTACATCTAGTACATTAATCGTTCTTTGATTTTTGTTATTTACTTTATTGTTGACATCCGTATCTTTTAAAATGTTAAAACTGTTTTACTTAGTGGTTTTGATGGGGGAAATTGTAATTAGGGTGGACTTTTGGTTTGTGTTTTAGCTACCTTTTGTAAATGAAACGTATGCAGATGCAAAAAATTAGAATTGCAATTGTTCAATATGTTAAGACATCGATGTTTCTTTGAATATGGAAACACAATGATACAATGTATTTATATAAACTGTGTCATCATAGGTTATTACTGCATACCAATCTGTATGACTTAACGTTGTCTATATGCCAGAGTCATTATAGAATGACCTAGGAAAGAAACAATTCGTTGCATTAAATTTAGGGGCTTTTGTTGTTGCAATGGCTTGATGAATTTGTCTTTGTTTGGTGATCCAACTATTGGTTGATGATATAAAAATGAATCGATGAGTAATGTAGACCTATCATGGATGCATCCAGCATTGGCTTTATCTAAATGTTCTACCAACTGAATCGATCAGGGTCGCAATATCTCATCTCAAAACTGCAGCGCCTATGATGTGCCTTTGTGTCTTCATTGCATTCCATTGGTTCCTCCTTGGATTGCTTGGTTAAGCAGGAAAGAATACTTCTTAAATATGTAATTTGTAGTGTGCTAGCCACCAAGCATTTTAATCTTCCAACATGTTGCCTAAATGAATTGGCATTGATAAATATTCTCCTTTGTGTTAATATAACAAGATGTCTTCTAATTTACAGGTTGAGGCTATAACAACAAAAAAATTCATCGAGATTGCTTTAGAAAAGCAAAAAAATATTATTTTTTGAATTAAGCTTGAGTTTTAAAATTTTCTCTAAGATTCATGAAGTTTAGAAAAATGCTACTTTTTAAATTTTATCTCAAATTGGGATTAAGTCATGGTTTTGTAGATTAAATTGCATGTTATTGCCATTTCTTACTGTGCCAGGATTCCTGCTTGACCATGGAGAAAAGATTGGTTGTATTAGAATGCGGAACTTGTTGGATGCTGATAAGTTCGAAGTTATTGCATTTTTTTTGCAAAGTCTTACTACATTGGATCTAGGTGGTTTTGCATTTGTAATGACCCTAGTCAAAGTCTCACTCAAATTCTCACAGTTAGGCACATTCAGTTCTGAGTTCAATTTACTGTTCACGTTTTGTCTCAGATTTGAAGATTTAATAAACAGCAAAGTGTACCAAATGCTGAAGCTCAATACTAATAGCAATAACCTGCAATTTGCTAGTAACTGTTGCTCCTTTATCTCAGATATGTGCAATTATAATAATTGATTACATCTTACAGCAAACCAATGCAAAGGAACTTTCTCGAAATCAGTAATTATTAGTTTGCACCTTATATACCGAGCCTGTCGATGAAATGTCTTTCCCAGTTCGATATAAACCAACAAATACTAGATAGCAACAATTCTGATCTTTATGACAGATTGAAGCAAAGACAGATAAGGAGGCAGAATTCAGACCTTCCATAAATCGACAACTGCAGGCATAGCGTTGAAAGTCGCTATTCTTAGCATGCAATAACAAGTGTCCCCGACTTGCAGTAGTGTCTTACACTATGTAAATAATATGAAGGTTCTTCACCAAAATAGAAAAATCCAGCTCTTGAATGAAGTCGTCTTCAGTCTCCAGGCATCCTTGAACTCATGGCATACCAGTCAGAGCTTGTAAAAGATACACAGTAACCCGTACAAAGCAAATGCCAGAAACTGTTCTAGCGATAGTAAAAGGAAGTCACGAATTTCAGCAAAGACTCGTGCTTCGAATGATTTCCTCACACCATCTTCAGCCTTGCACATATGAAAGATTTCTGTCTTTCTAAAATTAAGTGCACCCACTATTCACGATGCCAAACATTAGGTTAGTGGCAATAATCAATCTTCATGCCAACAATCATATTTATGGCTCCTTGATAGAATCCGTAATCACTTTGATAACTGCGGCCAAAATAATCCGCACAAAAAATAAAAATAAATCGTCTCCTTTAGTATTGTTCATACCAAAACATTAGAAATATTGAGGGCCTACGATAAAGTATTTAGAAAGGAGCGTAGGAGCGGCGGTTAGTTAAAATCATGGCTCTACTATTATAATATTGAATTAACCGCAGATATGAAATTTTCCACCCTTAAATCGGACTCATTAGAAGAAGAAGAAGAACTTTTACTGTCCACAAGGCTAAATAAAATAGCATATGGGACAGTCGGCGTTGCCATCATAAACCTTTGCATTTCGATTCTTTCTCTATAAAAGAGGATGATTTGCTCCCCTAATTTCTCAACAGCCCCCTCATCGAAAAGGGTATACCAAGAACCAACTGTCAAAACATTATCATAGTTGCTCTTGATGTCTCTAAAAGGATCACATTCCAAAATGAAGTGCCCTTCAGATTCAACTACCCTGGAAGTGCAAAAAATACACACCCTTTCTTCCCAAGTTTCTTTAGGCCTTTTCCACCATCGTGTTTCATATCGAAGTTGATGATAGTCAGTTCTGAATTGAGCAATAAGAATTTTAGCTCTCCATGGGATACAAGCCTTTATGTACGCTTTTGGAGAAAGATCACATGTGGGATTGAACTCTGCAATATATTAACTCTTTTTTCTACCTAGCTCATTACTGCAAGTGTGCTTACTAAATTTATCTATAACAAAAGCCTTAATCTCTTTTTTTGTCTATGAAGCATGCATTTAAATAGATATTCCATTTACTTATCCATCTGCTGTTTTGTCTCATGCATGTGTTCTTTCTTTTGCTCAAGCCATCGCCAAAATTTTTTTTAGCCATCTACTTGTTTCCATTTTCTCAATTCTTTTTTAATAGCCTATTAGATGCATCATAGCAATTGCTTCAATAGGGACTGCCCCCACTTCACTTAGCAAAATGTCATAATGAACTGAACTTCTAATTTTAATGTTGATTGTGATCATGCGCTATTAAATTTTCTCAATTTATTTCAACCTTGAAATAGAAGTGTTGCTAGCTCACAATTCACACCCATTTAGCACAACTGAAAGCACAAGAAGACCAAAAAGAAGTTGAATAGTTTTCGAATCCCAAAGTTGAGCCTCCCTGCGTATGTTTTGAAGAGGATAAAACACCTTCCATCCACCTAAAGTTCTCTTTTTTCTGCAGTCTTTCGAAATTAGCTGCTTGTTGAAGTAAAACCCAAGATATATGTCTTCCTTAACTTCTTCAAGAATATTGCCTTCTAAGTGAATCTCATGTTGAGTTTGCTTTCTGTTGATGGGGATATTCGGCACTTCCGTCAACATAGAATAAAATGCACTGAGTACATCCTATTTTCTCTTGTATAAAGAAACTTTGTATGCCTTCAGACTACCCAAACTAATTTCAAGGTTCCTAATATCAGGTCATGACTGAGGTTGGGAACAGGATAACTCAGGACTAATGTGATTTGCTAGTAATGACAAAGGGGACTTATGCCTACTTTACATATAGATTTTCAGGACAATCGTTGCAGACAACTTCATAACTCCATAGACCTTACTAACATCAGATTTTCAACACTTATGATGCTTTAAAGGAATGCTTCACAACTGATTTTAAAAGAAATAGCAAAAAAGGAAGGGTTAAGAAAACTAATCTAGCCTAAGTGAAATAATTACAAGGTAGTACACAAAACCTTAAAAAACCAAGCCCTTCTTTGCCAGTCTGACACAACTTAGCAAGGGCTGGTGCAACCTCCAAGGGGATAATGCAGATTTTTAGATCACTGAAATTCATATATTGAACTTCAAAAGACATACAACATTCCAATATAAACATTTAGGAATTGAACTAAAGTTCTTATAAGTTCATCCTAACCATGCATAGGAATTAACATTTAGCTAGTTCCTAATGGTATGAACAAAGACTTCATCTAATACTAACTCAGAAACCATTTCATATTAACATGCATAAAGAAAAATGAATAAATGGAAGAAGGATGAATCATGCACTCACATGAAATCAAACATAGATCATTCTGCAAACAATGTTTGTATTAATTCTGACAGAGTTTCTGCAACAATTCTGAAAAACTTCTTACCAAAATGAGAGAGAGCTTGCTCCTTTTTATAGATTCTAGGAATTGGATGAATGGCCAAGATTTAATTCATTCAATGGCCCATATTCATCCTTGAAAAACATGCACCATAAAAAACTTGTCTTATCCATCACAATATTTAAGTTTTGCATGAAGGTTCCAAAGTTTGTACAAATATTTATAGCTTTGTAGGAAGATTTGTTGGCATTAATGGTTGATCAAGTGTGTGAGGACAATTACAATAATTGCCTCCATTTGTTTCCATGGGGTATCAGATTAGATATGGTGATGACAATTAACATTTTGATGAGCATATGTCAACCTTCACGACCTAGAAATTAATATGCAGCACATGAAGATTTTGTAGTTCCTTTGTTTGTGGAAACTTTACAATGCAAGCAGCTGCTTGGTTTCATGCCAGTTGGGAGTTAGCGAGTGAAAAGTTTCTTGTGCACTTCAAGCTTGTAGAAAATATCTTTTTGGCATAATTATAAAATTTCAAGAAAGGCACAAGTGAAATGATGAGGGACTTCATTGGAAGATTCCATATCTGGTTACCAGTATTGTTGATACTCTTAATCCTTTTAGATTCTTTCATGCTGATTTCTAAACGCTTTCTCCTGAAAAGTGGCTTTTGTCTTACGGAATGTAACATTATAAAATGACACTTAAGGACATGCTATTGAGTTGCAAGATTAATTCATTGCTTTAGGAAAGATACAAGAAGATTCAATTAGGTCATTGGTTTCTTTGAATCTTTCACCATTCAGTAGTACCCATTTCCTTAAAGCAATGAGGATTCAGTCGTCAATTATATCAACAGTAGCTGTTATTTACCCACTTCTCAAATAAGATAGAGTTGAAATGTCTTTTTTTGCATGCTCATATTGCTTGTTCTATGCTTTGTGTGAACATGATGGAGAAAGTTGTTAAATTTTGTACCGTTGGTCGTACTATTTCATGCTTCCGATATATATATAAATTTGATTACATATACTAATATGTTAATGTTAACTAATGATAAATAAAACCAAAGTTAAGTTATTGCGTTTGATCAACGGTTACACTGTTCATAGTATCGGGTGGTAAAGTGATTCTCAAAAAAGTCGCACTCCTTCCGATTGGGTAAGTAAATGGTGACTAGTTTATATACTGTGGATAGGGGTTACGTAGGGAAGAGATGTGTCTTCCGACGTGGGAAGACATATCTCTTCACTACGTAACCCCTCATCCACTTATATAGCATGCTTACATTGAGGAGGATGTACACATCGTAATTAATAAGTGTGGTGCATCTTCAAAACACGCTATAGCAGATAAAATACAACTTTCAGATCATATCTCCATCTCTTCTATTTTAATCACAGAATTTTGAAAGAACTTAACATGGTATCAAAGCAAAGTTAAGGAAGATCATATTAAAATTCTGTAACGATCTCATAAACTTTCACCAGGCTCTTACTAAGATCACATTCCCATAATCCTAATGGCAATCGGAGTTAGGTTTGAAGATAGATTAGCTGGAGCATCAAATTTTGTATCTTGGAAATTCAGGATCATGCTTGTTTTGAAAGAAAATAAAATTGACTCCCATGTCAAAAGTGAAATTCCCGAACCCTCTAATGATACAGAGAAAATTCAGTGGAGCAAGGACAGTGAGAAGGCCCTTAAGATAATTGTGGATTCAGTAAGAGACCACATTGTACCAGGTATTTCTAAATATGAGACGACCTTTCAGATGTTCAAAGCACTAGCTGACATTTATGAAATCAACAACACTAGCAGAGCTCTCACCCTAAAGAATCAACTACACCATATAAAGATGAATAAAGGAGAAACAGTTACATCCTATTTCTTGAGGATCACTGAGCTTAGGGATCAACTATCCACTATTGGACATCTAGTAGACAACAAAGAACTTGCTATGATGGCTCTAAATGGACTTCCTACCTCATGGGAATTGTTCATTCAAGGAATCAGTGCTCGTTCTAAATTTCCCAAGTTTGATAGATTGAAAACCGATTGCATTCAAGAGGAATCTCGGCTTGTCACAAGAGGAATAAAACAAAACAATGGTGATGAAGACATTCAAGTTCTAAACTCTAATTCCCACAAGAAGGGAAAGAAGAACTTTAAGAAAAAGAGGGACAACAATTCAAATGTGAAGAGGTCTTCAAAGAAGAAGAGAGACATTTGTGAAGTACGATGTTTTAGATGTGACCAATATGGGCACTATGCAATGAAGTGTCCAGACAGGATCAAACAACAAGCTTCAATGGCAGAAATTAAGAAAGGGAGTAATTCCGAGAAGCTAGTCTTCTACTCAGCCCTCTCTAGTCAAGTCACCTCCAGTTTCAACACATGGGTGATTGACAACGGAGCATCTCGACACATCACTGGATTTTGTGAGCACCTAGATACACTTGTGGAAAGTTCAAATGAAGAAGTGACAATTGGTGATGACTCAAATTATCCAGTTATGGGAATAGGAACCTGCAATATCAACATAAAGTCAGGCATATCCATACAGCTGACTGGAGTTCTATTTGTACCTGGTATAAAGAGAAACCTTGTCTCAGTTTCTGCACTTGAAGATAAGGGTTACGGATTAACCTTTATGGAAGGAAAGGTACTTGCTTGGCCAAAGAACTCCACCATCAAGAAAGTCCACACCATTGGAGTAAGACAAGGGAGCCTCTACAGACTTTGCACCACTCCACCTCGAGCCTTGATTCATGAGACTCCAGATTCGAATGAACTTTGGCACAAAAGATTAGGGCACCTTCATTTCCATGCCCTACCTAAGATAGAGAAGATGGTGATCGGCTTACGCAAGCTAAGTCAAAAATCTGAAGGAGCCTGCAAAGGGTGTGCCTTGGGAAAGAATACTAAAGGGTCTTTTAATTCTAGCAATAGTAAATCCAAAAATGTATTAGAATTAGTTCATTCTGATTTATGTGGACGCATGTCTGTACCCTCATTAGGGGGATTTTTATATTATGTAATATTTGTAGATGATTATTCTAGGAAGACCGGGATATATTTTCTGAGGTACAAAGAGTCTGAACAAATCCTTTCTAAATTTAAGGAATTCAAAGCTCTTGCAGAAAATATGACAGGTAAGAAAATCATAACCTTAGGAACAGACAATGGGGGGGAATACGCTTCTGATATGTTTAAAGATTATTGTATAAATGCTGGGATTAAGAGGGAGTTAATTGTACCTTATAACCCACAACAAAATGGGGTAGCTGAAAGAAAGAATAGGACTATAATAGAAGTTGCTAGGGCTATGTTATTTGACGAAAATATAGAAACCTCATTTTGGGCTGAGGCATCTAGGACAACTGTGTACATTCAAAATAGATGTCCTCATTCTCTTCTTGACAATAAAACCCTTGAAGAAGCCTTTACTGGCAACAAACCTGACATAAGTCATTTCCGAATCTTTGGGTGTCCAGTCTATATTCATGTCCCCAAAGAAAAGAGGTCAAAGTTAGAACCTTCTTGAAAGAAAGGAGTATTTGTTGGGTACAGTGAAACCTCTAAAGCCTACAAAATAGACATACTTGGTCAAAGACAAATTGAACTAAGCAGAGATGTCATCTTTGAGGAAGTCATAGCATTCAGGAGGTCCAAAAGCTCTAATGAATTAGAACACCAAGTTCCTCCTACAAGCTTGGATGAGGATTCCACCCTTGAGATTCAAAGGGAGACCCTTGAAGATGCTGAGCATGAAGTTCAAGGCTTACCTTTAGAAGAAAATTATCCCGAAACTAGGAAGAGACCACTTTGGGCTAAAAAGATGCTTCAAGAAGCTGAAAATTATGCTGCTCTAAAGGGGACCTTCAGAGAAAGTAAGAGACCTAACCTATTTTCCAGTTATACAACCTTGATGAGTGAGATCATTGATGCAAAACCTTCCTGTGTTGGAGATGCGCTCAAGCATCAAGTTTGGAAAGATGCTATGTCAGAAGAGAGTATCAGTCAATTCTGAAAAATAATGTCTGGGATATTGTGCCTAGGCCTAAAGGCAAATCTGTGGTATCTTCTAAATGGCTCTTCAAAATCAAACATGCAGCAGATGGCAGCATTGAGAAGCACAAAACAAGGTTTGTTGCTAGAGGTTTCTCATAGAAAGAAGGTATTGACTATGAAGAGACATTTGCTCCTGTTGCCAGATACACTTCTATCCGAGCAGTTTTGTCGATTGCAACATCTAAAGGATGGAAAGTCCATCAAATGGATGTTAAGACTGCTTTTCTGAATGGTAAGATTGAAGAAGTTTGTTTGGAGCAACCTGAAGGTTTTGTGATTCATAAGGTTGAATCACATGTCTGCAGATTAAAGAAAGCTCTATATGGACTGAAACAGGCCCCCAGAACATGGTATGAAAGAATTGATCACCATATCTTGGAATTAGGGTTTTCCAAGAATGAAGCAGATCCAAATCTCTACTACAAGGTAATCAATGGTGAATTATTAATTCTTATTCTTTATGTTGATGATCTACTAATCATAGGAGAGGATTATTGTATTTCTCAATGTAAGAAAGAATTAGCCTCTGAGTTTGATATGAAAGATTTAGGAATTCTTCACTACTTCCTTGGATTGGAAGTTTGGCAGCAGGCAGATGGTATAATCCTTAATCAAGGAAAATACACTATTGATATACTCGAGATTTGGAATGATGGATTGTAGATCCATGACCACACCTATGGAGACAAATCTGCACAAACTAAAGGAAGTAGCTACAGAATCAAAGTTTGCAAATCCTACCCTCTACAAACAAATTATTGGATCTCTGATGTATTTGGTAAACACAAGACCTGATATATGTTATGCTGTTAATGCACTAAGTCAGTTCATGTGTGAACCTAGGGAAATACATCTTGTTGCTGCAAAACATATTCTGAGATATCTTCGAGGAACTATTGGTTTTGGTTTGAAGTATAAACATGTAGACCTTGACCTACATGGATTCACTGATTGTGATTGGGCTATAAGTGTAGTTGACAGGAAAAGCACATTAGGATGTTGCTTCAGTTTAGGATCAGGAATGATCTCATGGATATGTAGAAAACGGTCTTCAGTTGCTCAGAGTTCTACAGAAGCTGAATACATTGCAGCCTCCATGGGAGCAAGAGAAGCAGTATGGCTTCGGAAACTGCTTGTAGGATTGTTTGGTCAACCCTTAAATCCTACTATCATCTACTGTGACAATCAGAGTTGCATCAAGCTTTCAATGAATCCAGTATTTCATGACAGGTCTAAACACATTGAGATTCCTTATCACTATGTTCGAGATATGGTGGAAAGGAATGTGATTCGACTGAATTATATTGGTACAGGTGATCAGATTGCAGACATTCTTACCAAGCCTCTCTCCAAGATCAAGATTGAACACTTTAGAGATAAACTTGGTATGGTTGAAAATGTTATTTAATTTTGAGAGATAGTCTCATTTATTCTGATATACTAATATATTTAAAGATGTTTAGTGTGTAAACTCTTTTATTTGTCATGTGTGTGACTCCATGACTGCATGGGCCTTCTGTGAACATTATTGAAGGGTGTCGACTTTTCAATAATGAACATTTGTTTCAAATTGATATTGTAAGGTGACGATTTTACAATTATCAATTTAACTATCTTGATGGATATCATGTGACTTGATATCTGTGGACATGTCATGATAGTATATATATCTCTAAGACATTATGGTAGATATCTGTTGGTTGATATCATTAAATAAACCATAATTATGATAGAGATCTTCATGGTGAATATTATGAACATAATATTCGTGGACATGCCATGAAATCATTATCAGTATGGTAGGCATCATGTGACTTGATGCCAGTGCACATACCTTACTTGATAACTATGAGTTATGGTGAGTATCATGAGACTTGATATTCATTGCTGAACCATATCTCTGAATATCAATATGGTGTGATATCTCCTCTCTTGACAATCAATGGATGAATTGTGATGTTTTCTCTAACATGAAATGTGTCCTCCCTAGTTAAGAGGGAGTGTTAAATTTTGTAACGTCGGTCGTACTATTTCATGCTTCCGATATATATATATATATATATTAATTTGATTACATATACTAATATGTTAACGTTAACTAATGATAAATAAAACCAAAGTTAACTTATCGCGTTTGATCAACGGTTACACCGTTCATAGTATCGGGTGGTAAAGCGATTCTCAAACAAGTCGTATTCCTTCCGATCGGGTAAGTAAATTTTGACTAGTTTATATACTGTGGTGAAAGGTACGTAGGGAAGAGATGTGTCTTCCCACGTGGGAAGAGATATCTCTTCACTACGTAACCCCTCATCCACTTATATAGCATGCTTACATTGAGGAGGATGTACACACTAAAATTAATAAGTGTGGTGCATCTTCAAAACACGCTATAGCAGATAAAATACAACTTTCAGATCATATCTCCATCTCTTCTATTTTAATCACAGAATTTTGAAAGAACTTAACAAAAGTTGTCCTAAGATGCATAGATTCACATAGATTTTAAAATTTCAAATGAATGTTAAGTATTTTTTGGATGGTTTTGATTGTGTATAAGACAAATTTGATGGCAGGTTTGTGATGGGATATACCCAATGTGAACCCAATAAGATAAAAAAATGTTTTGTATAATCAATTATTGACATTGATAATCCACTAGACATGATCATTTACCACAAATTGATATCCTTGTTGCAATAATAAGACCTTGTATGGTTGTGGATGCACACTCTTCTTTAAATCAATATTCTTTACCAATTTATTAGATTGCAAATTATATATAGTACTGCTATCAATGATAAATTTGTGACGTTTACTTTGGATTTGCATATGGTTCTTAAGAGACTCTTAGTTTGCATTGGCTTATTCTCCTTTGTATTTGGCATCAAGAATACTCTTCTCATCATGAGAGCTAATTCTTCTTTGGTTCTTCTATGTTCGAGTGGAGTGATACTCTCTTCGACTAGTTAAGTGATATGATTTCTAGCTACTTTCTTGTATTGGTGCGTTGATGTACTTGGTAGCATTGAAATGCTCTATGACCTATTTCTCCACTTTTATAACATTTTTCTATGAATGATATTCCTCTTACTCTACAATTTTGTTTTTACTAGAAGTATTCTTTCGAGAAGTGCTTGTTCCTCTTTCATATGTATAGGTAACTTCATAGTTGGTAGACTTAGACTCGGCGAAAAATTGGAGACCCAAAAATTTTGACACGAAAAAAACTTGGCAACTTAAAAAATTGCTTATATTTCTTTGCAAAGACACCATTTTTACAAAATCCGATGACATGATGAGTCCATAAATTCTACAAAAGTGTTTTCTATTAAAGTTGATTGATTTGAATGCAAATTGAGTACAAAATTGCATCAACATGCAGAAGTCGGATAGCTGATTAGTCTTATACAATAGAGTCATAGATAGCTGACAAAATGAAAATACAACATTTTACAGCTTTGTCTTCCTTTATATAGTGAAAACTTTGGGAGAGGTTGAGGAAGTAATCCTTGGAGCTTGTTGTGGCTCCTCGCTTGGCATAGAAGGTTGTGGCTCGATCTCCATCTTGCTAGTAAATAGTAATGTTTCTTCGTCAGCCTCATCAATGACGTCCAATTCTATATCTCCTGCTCTACCAACATCCTCCAATGCCTACCACTCAAAATCGAGAATCTCATCTTCTATAAACAATGGAGGCTGTTCATCCCAGTTTGTTTAGTCGCTATATGGATCAATCTCATCCGAATGAATGAGCTCCTTTGATTTGTTCTCTACCCTTGTGTGTAACTAAAGGTTGTATTGGACAAAGGAAAGGTCATTGAGGTGTTTTCTAGCTAACTTTTTCCTTTTTTTCATGTGAATGCTTTGAAACAAGATCTAATTGTGTCCACAGTTGGATGCACTACAAGGTTGGCACAAAATGTGAAGGGCAAATGTTTGGAGATTTGGGGTATTTGCACCCCAATCTATCTACCAATAGTCTACAAAATAAAATATTGAAGAGTTAGATAGCAAAGTCATAATATTTTATCAAATTATCAATAGATGTAATTTTGAAATTTGTAATTTGCAAGATTCATGTGATATAAAGACTCATAATTTTATACTTGGTGTTGAAGTGTTTGTCATTAGGTAGCTATCTATGAATGAAAGGGCCTACCCCCACCAATCTTGTAACTGTGCAATTCTTGGAAAAAGAGGTTTGTCACCCCAATGTGGGGTGTCTTCCTCTAAATGCATGCTGTGAGGCCCTGAGTCTAAGAAGGTATTTGAATAGAAAATGGGATTGAGGAATACCTTGTTGCATGGATGGGTTGGTGGAGTTGATTGTTCCACTTTCTATCAGTGATCTCCGAAATGGGATGAAACTTGAGGCATGAGGTTTTGATCTCCATCTACAAAATGGAGAATTCCAACCGAGGGCTCCGATACCTACAATTTACAAATACAAAATGATTAAAGTTACAAATTTATAGTGAAAGAGCTCAATGAAAAAAAAGTTAATTTGAATCTGAATTGAAAATTCAAAGGTTATTTTGGTGATTAATGTAGCTCTTTGTGCAAAAAGGTTGTCAAATACTATTTGTGCAACCATCTCCATTTTAGTCTTCTTCGAGTATGATGAGTCTAGCCATGCTTGATTCACAAATATTTCTTTCAAATAAGTGAACAAACCAATAATGCTTTGCAAAGTTAGGAATATCGTTGCAAACCTTATGATACTAGATTGCACCAACTCTTTCCCTTGGGTGCCATATCTCTTCAAATTATGAAGAAAAGGGTGATTGTAGATAAATTTTGTTATTTTTTTGGCATCATCTACAACAGGTTTAACCCAATGAAGTTTTCCTATGTCTTGCTAAAGAATGTCAAGGCAATGTGCTGCACAAGGTGGCCAAAAAAGTGTTGTTTGTTTGTCTTGGAGCAATCTTGTAGACACCAGATATGCTGCTGCATTATCAATTATGATTTGTACCACATTCTCTATGCCCACCTCTATGCTTATATTTTTTTTGACTAGAGTACCTTTTTATTTTCATTTTGAATAATTTTTTTTGTCTGCTAGTCAACTTAATTTCCACTTCCAAATCAAATTGGCATGTTTTCTACATGGAACTAACTCTTAGTATTCTCATCTCATCTTGAATGATGAGACTCAACTTCATTCACATATTTGGCTATCCTCTCTCTATACATTTGATAGTGTTGTAAAATAATATCAATATCTTTTCTATAATGGTCATCTTCTATTTTTAGCGGTCATCTTAGTTGTCGACTTTTTTAGCTATTTAGCTTTTTAGTCGACTTATTTAGCTTGTTTAGTTAGCTTTTAATTATTTAGCTTTTTAAGCTATATTCAGCCTTTTAAAGCTTTTTAGCTTATTTGATTTCACTTTAACGACTAGTTCTTATTTTAGAACTTCGTCTTGTAATCTCTACATATATGCTGTATATCGTTGAATATATTATTCGATTATTTTGAGCAATCAATTTTTCATGGTGTTGAGATTAGATCACCATATTTTAGAATTTATCCATGTAGCACTTCACACTCATCTGCCATTGTCTTATGTTTTGGACTTCTTCAATAGCTCATCTCAAGGTTTTTATTCTCTTTTTCCTTGAAACCATCTGGTTTCAGCAATTGATTCTCACTTCTCGATCATCACTCTTTGTTTCTAAAACTTTTTTTCTTCTACTCTGCCTCCCTCTGCAAAGGGTTGCGTGCCCCTTGAGTTTGGTTTGCACCATCTTGGCCCTTTGATTATCATGCATCTTTTCATATTTGAAATACTCTTTTGAGTCATTCATCGAGTCAATTAGGTCTTTTGGATTCAATGAGTTGAGAAATTCAAGAACTTCTATCTCAATGTCTATCCCAATCTTTGTAAGAGCTTTGAGGAACTAGTCTTTTTCTCAATCAAGAAGCTGCTTTTCTCCCCTTCTCTTCTATTTATTTTCTTCATTATTGCTTTTTTGTCTATGATTTTTTAAGATTTGCTTTGCTTGGAATTGCCGAGGCAATTATCTCATTTTTGAGTTCATTCTAGGTTTCCTTAAACATCTCCTCTACTTTGTTCACTCTAGGACTTCTTGTGAAAGGCAGGATACCATAAACAAAAGATACACAGCTCAAAAACCCAAACTGAGAAATCTAGAGAAGACATTTCACACAAAAATTCTTGTCAGAAAATTAAGTCGTCTTTGGTAGTACTTGGTGCCTCTCACGGCAACAAAAATATTAGATGAAGCAGACACTCAACAAGAAAAGTACTGCTCTGATACCTTTTCAAGTCTAGTAAGGGGATCAATTGAATAATCTTGGAAACTGGTGTGTTAATCATCTCTTGGATAATTATTTTTGTATTCATTTTTGATGACTTGTGTAATCATTGTTTTCTTATTCATTCCCTAATATACTGTTTTTCCTGCAAGTTAAGGAACTCTTTATATCAAGAATGACTTGCCTTTGCTTGTGGGACCACATTCTCTTGTTCAAGGCATTTGGAGTTGGTTTGTTTGCTGCAAATATCAGATGACCAATTTGGAAGAATGATTTAATCGTGGTGCATGTTTTGGCTACTGAAAGTAATGGCTCTGAGTGTTTGCTAATCTGTTTTTCTGCCAGATATGATGCTATTTGAAACTTTCCATTAGCTCTATCTAATTATAAATGAAAATTGTAATAAAGGTTTAGTGATCGTCAAGTGTATGATGAAATGTTTGTTAGAAAATAATACCAATTAAGACAACCATTTCATCTTTTTGATGGTTGGATTTTTGGAAAAAAATGATTTAGACGTAACATGATGCTGTGTGTCCTTTGGGATCAACACCATTAGGAATCATCATCATTAGTTGTGTTTTCTGCCTTGCTCTTGAAATTATCCAAGATGCTGCCGAATTCCTTTTCTATTGAATTCAAGTCTGCTATGATGATGTTGTTGAAGATGGAACTATGTTCTATTTTTCTGGTGAAGTCCACTGGAGGGTTTTTGTTAGTCTAATTATTCATCCAAATATGCCATTTGTTAAAAAATGAACAAAACAGAAACCAAATTTCTTGTCAACCTACCTTTATTTTTCATTCTTATGACACAATATTAAATTTGAAGGCAAATGCTCATGTTATCATCTTTTTTTAGATCTTGCATTATTTGTTTTAAAGAAAATTAGCATAAGGAAGTAAATCATCTATATATATCTCAACACTATCCTGAATAAGATAAGCTAAATGCGTAAGACAACTCTTTTGAAATAAGACTTCAAGATCTGGAATTTGTCTTACGAAGTAAGACTTCACATTTTCCTTCTCCCAGCATTAATTCGTAATATTAGCAGCAGTCCATAGTTACTACAACAAGCCATTTGGAATGAGGATTGCTATCAAATAACAATTGCTTCCCAGATTGGCCTTCTTCTCCCCTTATGGCAGTGATCTCATCTATAACAAATAGTTAGTTAGATTTGGAAATAAAGACTAGAGAGAAACGGTTTAGATGAATGAAATAAGGAAGGTTAGTTATGAATGGGCCAGAGTCAACTAATTAAGAGACATCTCCCTCACAAGCATCACAACCCGTGGAAAAGAAACCAAGAGAAGGCATGCAATGAGCAGAGGGGATGAATATGAGATATCATCTAGAGACTCAGTTCAATCACGGTAGGATCATGGAATCAGATCAGAAAATTAGATTAGCAATTAAAATAATAACAATAATAATAATGAAGGGCCGATTAGGGATGCGGTGGATCTAAGGGCAACTGCCCTTACAAACGGACAGACGTACCCTTTCAAAACCATACAATCCTTGGCCAAAGTCATGACTCCACACCAGTAAAAGAAGGAATATAAAGATGTCTTCCAGCCTTGAGAAGGCAGAAAAATGAAGTAGAATTGATATCCTGATGGAATATATATTGATGATTCATATATATATATCTGATATAAAAGACATTCCTGTAAAAGAATCTAGTTATAAGTTGTGCATTGGTCTATAGATATAATATCATATGTATTCACAATGTGTGAATCAGACTATATATATCAAGGGCCTGATCCTGTATTCTTCTGCTTATACCTGGGTAAGGATTGGAATGATTGTGTAGAGAAAGGCGGCCTAAATCCTCACAAGTGAGGCAATCCCGAGATGGGGTAAGGACAGGTATGCTGGAAACCTTGAGGGAATAGTCCCAAGATAGGGTAAGGGCCTGCATCCGGAAACCTTGAGGGAGCCTGCTTGTTGATTGGTCTTTAAGCACCCTAGCACAATAATTTTCCCTCCTCAGTTTGGGTTAGAGAAGTAACAGGGATAAGACCTTGATATAGAGGGTTCTGGAATTGTATTATTAAGAAGTAAATGCCTACTAGTCTAATCATTTAAATTAAGATGTTATAATATTCAATGATGCATTCAATATTGTAGGTTAATTGTTGATAAACAGGCAGCCTCCAAGTAGGGGACATTACATGGAAGTCTTAGTGGAATTGCATAATCCAGTGTGAAGGACACGATACGTGTATGCCCACAATGGACAAACAAATGTGGTTTTAATTTGATTCTCTAGAGCCATATGGATTATATTTTATTTGCTGAAACCATCAAGAATGATGAAATATTTATTTGCTGTAAATGTGTTCAATCCATGATAATGAATAGTAAGGGGTAATGATTTCTGCTTGTGGTTGACTTTTTTATGGTGAACACATACACAATTTATCTCTTTATTTTGGAACAATAAGCAATAGAGGGACCAACAAACTAGTGGAAATAGGATAAATAATGCCAACATTAATTGTTTTACAACTCATCTTTGACAATTTATAATGTTGTTGGATTCAGTTGTCTTTGAGGTTGCTTAACAATTCTACAATCATTTTTCATATAAATGTGATACGTGCATGTTTCCATATGGACTGCCTTTATGACTTGACAATCCTAGAAATAGTCATAGATGTGCATTTGTAACATATCAATCAATTGTGGATTTTGATCATCTTTCAATTGAGTATTATTGTTGAGGGTTTCCCTTGAGAGAATTTAATTGGCTGATTTTTTTTAGTTTGAGCAGTTCTGAAACCTTAAAAAATTCATTTTAATTATTGAAATTCTAGCTATCCTTGCTAGGGTGCAAATACCTTTCATTAGGTGTAATCGTCCAAAGAAAGATTTGTAATAATTGCCAAAATATGTTCCCCAAGGTGGCATTGGCTTCATTCTGCAACAAACGAGAATCATTAGATTCAGGTTGGGTAGTGTTGTGACCATTTCACACATCGCCCCATTAAAATGGGGACCCCCTCCTTTTTGCTCGGTTTTGCCTGTTTCTCTCTCTGCTTTTAGGGTTTTTGAGTCGTCTGGATTAGGGTCAAGCTTTAGGGTTTCCGTTTTGGTGTTTTTAAGCCAGAGTCCAGTCCAATTTTGAGAGATTGTTGAGCTTCCTCTCGTAGGATGCAATTTTGAAGTGGGGTAAATTCGTCGGGGGTCGAGTGGGTTGGTCTAGGTTCAGTCAGAATTTTGAATATAAATCCAAGTTTTGCCTAAGTGTTGATGATGGAATTGTGGAATTTTGTCTGATTGAATGATTTTGACCAAATTTTGAAAATTTTGATAATTGATTCCGAACATTGGAAAAGTCTTATTGTTGCCTTGTCAAGTGTTTAAAACTCTAAAATCATGATATTTTGGCCTGTGGAAGCAAAATCGCTCCTGTCCCTCAGCCAGGGACCAGGGCGAAAGTGATATTTTATGCATCCTGGTTATTAATTTGCTTCATTTGTCTTGTGCAGGGTCGCCAGGAGATGCGTTTGAACGCGGATTGAGACCTTTGAAGATTTTGAGATTTGAAAATGGCGAATTTTTTGGAGTTTTAGGACAAATCGCTCCTGTCCCTCAGTCAGGGACCAGGGCGAAATGTCTTGTCTGGACCATTCTGACTTCATTTTGATCAAGCTAAAACGTCAAGGACGTGATGAAAGATGGAATAAACATGATGGAACGCCAGGACTTAGTCATTTGCGAAGAGAAGTTGAACGTTTGCCCTCAAGGACAAAGTTTGCTCCTGTCCCTCACTGAAGGACCGAAGCTTAAAATCCAAAATTGCCTTGTCCTTGCAAGATTTGAACGATTTCGCGATTTGAGAGGAACAAAGGAGATACATCTTATCAGTTGAATATAACTTGAAAATGTCATCATGAGGAAAATGGACCATAGAAGCAAGATCGCTGCTGTCCCTCTCCCAGGGACCAGGGCGAATTTTAGTGGTAGCTCCCGTCCCTCTCTCAGGGACCAGAGCGAATTTCCTTATAAGGCAAGAATTAGGCGAAGATCAAGTAAGTTTTAACTTTGAGGCAAGCAAAGGAGGCGTAACGAACCCGTTGAAGATAATTTGAAGATTGTAAAACGCCAAGTGAGGCCTATGTTGTCCTAGGCGCTCCTGTCCCCTAGCCAGGGACCAGAGCGATTTCTTCCCTAGACAAATTTCTCGCCAAGATGAAATGAATTCCATGTCAAAGGTGAATGAAAGGAAGCATGACAAGTCCATTGAAGATAATTTTAAGCATTGGCAAAAAGTGATTGAGCCTACAAGTACAAGTTCGCTCCTGTCCCTCAGCCAGGGACCAAGGTGAAATCAAGGTTATCTAACATTTCCCTCCAAGTTTAAGTCACTCCAAGTCAAGGTACAAGGAGGCAATGATGTTTGGAATGCCTCGACGAAGAATGAAGTTGCAAAGATCGCCTAAAATGATGAAATCACCTAAGTTCGCTCCTGTCCCTCAGCCAGGGACCAGAGCGAAATCTCTAAGTATGCTTAAATTTTGAAGGCCACGTTCGTTTCAAACGTTCAAAAGGGAGCAAGGGACCTCATTTTATACTTCGAAGGCAATTGCAAGTCGATATAATCAAGGATTAGCACAATGAACAAAAAATCGCTCCTGTCCTTCAGTCAAGGACCAGGGCGATATTCATGAAATCAACCTTTTTCTTCCTAGACCACGCCAAGGCAAAGTTTCACAAGATCGAATATGTCTTTGGAAGGATGATGGACAAGGAACCAAACGTCAAAAGGTGATCAACTTGAGCAAAGATGCAAAATCCCTCCTGTCCTTCAGTCAAGGACCAGGGCGATATTCATTAAACTGGTCATTTCCTTCAAAAGACGATAGCAAGGCGTAGTCATGCAAGATCCGAAATGTCATTAGAAAGGTGATGAACAAGGAATTAATGTTAAAAGTTGACAATTTGGAGCTAAAATACAAAGTTCGCTCTTGTCCCTCACCAAGGGACCAGGGCGATATTCACTTAAATATCAAATTGGCCTTGCAAAGGACAAGTTAAGTATGCGTAGAATGAATAGATAAAGTTATTTCTTGCCTTGTGACATAAGTTGGCAATTAAAATGATCAAGGATCAAGGAGAAATACAAAAGTTCGCTCCTGTCCCTCACCAAGGGACCAGGGCGAAAATGGTCTAGGGGACATTCATTCAAAAGATTGAATTGATCAAGCTCAGGGTTCCCCAATTAAAATGCCAATTTTTACGTAGAAGAAGTGACTTTGAACGCAAAAGGACGTGAAAATCAAGAGCAAAATGAAGTTCGCTCCTGTCCCTCTCCCAGGGACCAGAGCGATGTGGTTTGTACCCTTTCACCTCTCATGTTTTGGCGCTAACACCATTTTCAAATTATTTCAAATGCTAAATTTCGATAAAATGGGCATTTAATAAGTGCGCACAAGACATTTAATTAATTAATTTTGCCTTTTAAAAAATCGAAATAATTAATTACAAGGCATTCAATTAATTAATTATTAATTTAAATAAAGAAAGAGCGCTTGGGTTTATTTTAAATGTTTTGCAAAGTCGGCCTCCTCTTTTTATTTAAAATTTTGTTATTATTTGACTTATTTCCAAGTCGGCCTATGTGCAATTAGAGGATGAGCGCCTATATAATGAGGATGTGATATCTCATTTCAAACCATCATATTCATCCTTTCATATGCGAAATATCAAGAAGACAAGGTGCGAATTTCATCAAGGTGATGCGAAACATCATAAAAGGGAGTGCGAACTTAGGTTGGAGTTGAGCGAATTTGCCATCATCACGTTGAAGACCCCTAAGGTTGGCGAAGTTACTAAGGAAGGTGTTTGCTTGAGGAAGATCACGTTGAAATCTTCAAAACTCCAAATTTTGTCTAGACAATCGCCTTATTTTGCATTTTTAGAGTTAGCTCGCAAGAGAGGTATGGCGAAGATCCCTTGTCTTAATTTTGAATTTTGATCGTCATAGTTTAAATTTTGAATTTTGAAATTTTGAAATTCCATTAGCTCAATCGTTTTTAGGAAATGATAACTCAAAGACTTATCATGAAGTTTCCTAAATTTAATCTCTAATATATAGTTATACATTGCAAAATCTATTACTTATTATGAAATGCTGTGTAGGTATTACGATGGCGACCCCGAAGGTGGGAGCATCCACCAGTCGTCCAACTCTTATGAAGGAAGATCAGAAGAACGAAGAATTGGAGACCAAGATCGTGTCGAAATGGAGCAACATTGGAGATACCAACTTGGGCAACTTCAGTACGAAGAAGTTTCGAGAGGTCCCTTATATTGGCAAGCCATCACCTGTCGCCAGGAGGATAATTGAAAGTGGCATCATTAAGTCGGCCGGCTTCCCTCCAGCAGTCCAGTGCCATGAGTTGATGATCGAGTGTGCTCGCCATTATGATCCTCAGTCCAGAACGATCGTGTCCAAGGAGGGAGACACTTTTGCTTATCTTTCAGAGGAGGCTATAAGTGAAGCTCTTCACTTACCAGAACATAAAGATATGATTTATAAAAGCTTAGAGGGAGCCAAGTCCATGTACGAAGATGATCCAGATGCTTGCCTAAGCATCATCAACAAAAATTGGTTACTTAAGAGTTGTCCTCGCCTGAGCAAGATCCCGAACACACCACATAGGATCGATTTCCAGGAGGAGTACAAAGATTTGATAACAATGCTCAACCGAGTCACAGGAGCTCCTCAAGCCTTCTATTTTGAGAAGTGGATGTTCTACTTCATCCAAGTGATAGTTCAGGGAAAAGGAACAATTCATTGGGCTAGAATGATTAGCCATTGCTTGGACGTACAGTTAAGGAGACTGAAGGCTACCAAGTCATTCCACATGAGTTCATACGTCATATATGCCTTGATCAGGAGCTTTGAATATGCAGGACTACCTCACAGAGGAGTGATTGGAAGAGGACCCGGTGACGTCAGAGTTTGTGATTCCTATGTCCACTTGCATCATCCACCAGGAAGTAACTACAAGTTAGTTAATGATACCTTCACGATGAACATCACCAGGACGTTGCAAGGCGGGATTCACAATAGGCTATCACAGGATGCACAAGAGCTAGTAAAGAGGTACGGTGCTTGGTTTATCCAATTTCCGAAATTTACTTATATTAGAGTTCATGGATGTCCTTCACCTCCATACATGTTGCCGAGATATCCGACAGACAGAATAGTGTTACTTGAAGTAACTAGACAGTTGGCAGCTTATGTGAAGGCATTCAGACACAGACATGGAAATGGAGTTCCTGTACCTATCATATTAGGAAATTCAGTTGAGGTATGTCCTAATGCTCTAGCCATGGATGACGCAGAGAAGGAGTTAGCTTTGTATTCATTTTCATTCTTTGCCTTGAGAGAGAGCTTTGATCCACATGGATATATAGAAGAGACAGTCGGTAGGAAATATAAGCATGAGTTTCAAATAGAAGATTTTATGATGAATCTCTTAGATGATCTTGAAGTGAAAAGAAAGATGCATTCTAGATTGCCTTTAGATTTCATCAGGAAATGCAAGATTTACAGAGTGGCCGACCAAGCTCAAGACAGTGGCAGGCATCTTCAATCATCTTATGATCGAGAAAGCAAATCAGTGAAGCTAGATTGGAATGAACCCGAGGTTGTGGATCTAGATGCCTTGATGGCTCCAGTCTTGTCTTGTACTCGCAGATGGGTTGATGTGCAGCATCAAAAGTTGAGAGAACAGGGCATAGCTATGACTTTCACTTTGGAGGAGAGACCAGTTGAAGGTGGGGCAAGTGTAAGCGAAGGTAATCCTATTCCCAGAAATACAAGTGAAGGCAACCTTCGAAGCGCAAGTGAAGGCAATCTCCATCCTAGAGGCTCGAAGAGGAAAGAAAGACCTGAGAAAAGGGAATCCTCCAAGAAGAAGCAAGAGGCCAACCGAGATCGTTCATCTGGCACATCTTCTCGACAGGAGAAGAGGACATTTGAGATGGAGGAATCCATGGAATCAATGGTGCAGAATGATAAAGAAGGACAGGCACCTCGAAGGTCACCAGGTGGATCTCTCCAAGATAATGAGTTGCATGAAGATAGGGAAGATAACGAAGTGACATCTCCTCCCAGAAAAGAAGAATTGCCTAAGGAGATTCAGGTTAAAGAAACAAGATCTGCCATCCCAGATTGGTTAAAGGAAAGATTAACGAAGGTAATTGTGGTCGAGGATGAGGACAATGTGATTGATTTGGAGAGTCTCGTTGGACATTCCCAGGAAGTGACAGAGAAGAGGAAAGCTACTAAGATGTCCAAGATGATCAGAGATGAGACAGGATCCAGAAAATTGCAGATAGCTACACCGGCCGTGGACAAGTATGAAGGTGAGATCCTTGCAAAAGAATATGATGTAGAGACATTTGAGCTTGGTCCACTCACAGCCGAGCAGACACTAGATGATGCCACCGATTCATTTGAGGCATTGAAAGATAAGCTTAGGGAAGAAATGGAGAAAAATAGAAAGCTTGAGAGAGAGGTCGGTGCATGGAGAACATACTTCAGCCATCTCAATCAACCTTTGGGACGTCAGGATCCAGCAGTATCTCCTACACAGGCACTTCCCCTTCAATCAATTGGTGAGGCAGAGAGATTCAGGAGTTTAGTCTAGCTTATGAGCTCATGGATTGACAAATCTCATACAGTCGCCATGGAATTTGCAACAAGGATGATGCAGACCATTCATAGGGCTATCCAGGTTCTTGAGGTCATCCACAACTTGATGATAACTGTAGCTGCTTTTGCTCATACTAAAGATGTTATCATTCCTGTCTTGCAAGTAATCAGACAAACATCAAGGAAGGTCCTGGCACAGGAAAAGATAATGGATGGAGGACCTCATAGTTTGCTTCAGTGGTCAACCTTACTCCAGATGAAGGAAGTTCTCTTGGAGGACATCAGTACTAGGTGCAATCATGTTGAGGAGGTTATCCACCCGATCCAGGACAGAGTATTTGAGGTACTACGTACCATTCTTGGCAGGAGGATCGAAGTTGAGACAGATGTGGATTTGCAGGAATTGGAGGATAAAGTCAAAGTCATCTTTTGCAAGGATGCTAATGTTATCACAGATGAGCAACGGGACTGGATGTTTGCTACCATGCTCCTGATTGAGAAGACTAAGGAACTTGAACCTGGTTGGGACGCTGCTCTTCTCCAGGCATTTGATCAGGTCATCCACTTGGAAGAAAGAATGAAGAATCTTCCCGAGATTCCAATTGCTGAGATTGAAGGAATCGTGTCTAGATTCATTGCATATGCTAAAAAGGAGCATTGGAAAGGGAATAGGATTCTAGATGAGAGGTTGTTATAGATGACATGGCACCTTAATTGTCATTGGTCTATGTCTCCTAGATTTTCGTGCCAAATTTAATAATTGGCTATGCATTTAATGTTGTGCAATAAAGGGGGAACTTTTGTAATAAAACCCTAATTAGGGTTTAGGTGTCATAATCTTGGCCTTTGATCTTCTTTTCGATTTGAACCGTTCATTGTAATTGAGGATGCTATATATATCCTCATTTCTTTTCATTTTGGAACTAGAACTAAAAAAAAAAATTAGAGATTAAGGAGAAATTAGAGAGATTAGAAGCAAGTTGTTTTTGTAGCAAGATTGAGCTTTGAGGGAAGAATTTCAAACAATTGTTGTACATGATGGCTTTGAGATCAATAAAATATTGAAGTTATGGTGTTTTATTGCAATTCTCGTGGTTATCTTCATGGTTGTTCATTTTCTTGAATCATTCTCAATCAAAGTAGTGTGTTAATTCGAAGGACAAAGTGTTGGACTTGATCTTTGGTAGGATTCGCTTTCCAAACCACTAGCTTCTTGCTGATTGTAGGAACGCCTTGCATGGTCGACTGGAGATATTTGAATCGCTTAAACCTTCAATCGTTGTTGTATCTTGGATATGTACCTTCGTGGTAGTGTCTTTGATACTTGACGTATTGAAAAATCATTTGTTACCTTAGAAGATCGCATCAATTTCAATTGAGTTGTTAATTTATGGCAATATTGAAGTTGGTAGAATCTCGCCAAGTCTCGTCTACATGGAGTCATTCTTAGGGTTAGACTAGATTAGATCTCTTGCAAACCTTGCCCTTTGATATTTTTTTGAGAGCTTGTTTAGTTTAGAAAATTCTTCGGAAACGTAAGGCCCCTTGATGACACAGCAATTACAACGACCACTGGTGCTTATCCACACGTAGAGACCCTACTTACAAGAACATTGGAGTCACCCTAACTGATCCTTCTTGCGATATCTTCAGTAGTTAGAGACTTTATTCAAGAGAGGATAAGATGCCTTTGGGTATTTTATTCTGTGTATGATTGTGTACAAAATACACGTCAACAGGTAGGAGGATACATGGTTAACTTATTTTTTTTGTTTCCAAAGAGATCATCCTATTTGTTGAGTGACAACTAATATATGCATGTATAGTGGGAAGCCAAGGTCTATCTTGGATAAATGAATAAAAGTCTAGGTTGTCTTTTGGTTGTAATGGTGTGTAATGAGGTCAGTATTTCGATGAATTTATCAACATACAGATCTCTTTTCGTAATTCTTCATTTTAAATAGTGGATCTATCAGCTAGTCGGGGAACTCTAGGAGTGTGGCTTAGATAGCCCTTGTTGGAGTTGGCTCATTGTTTCTTTTGTCATGATAGTTATGGCAATTGCTGAATTGATCAGAGTATTCTTAATAAATAAGTCGACTGATTTGAACACTAACAAGAAGACTTCCTAGATAAATATATTCCCATTTAAATAGATCGCTGAGCTAGACATCAACGAGGTGCACAAAAACCTATACAGTTTTTGGATCCTTCTATTTCCTTCTTGGTTTCCTTAGACATTAACTGGTGAACTATTTATGTGTGCATTGTGGCATCTTTAATCGGTTGAAATGATGGTATCTTATCACAACTGTTTTTCAGCTTGCTTATTTATTGAAGTTTTGATTTTGGTTCCACCCTTTTTTGATCTAATCTTTCTAGAATAGAGTTGTGAAAAGATGATCTTCCCTCTGTAATAGACTTTAGTTTTATCATGGGGTGTGTTGAGTTGGCTGGTGATTTGAACATTTGGTTTCTACTTTAGGTACCACTATTATAGGGTTAGCAAGATTTTCAAGTGTCATGCTGGAATAAATTTGTATACTAGTGAACATGTAATGTCTCCAGTTTTAGTAGTGTTTTGTGTGCAATTAGCCTAGTTGCCAAGCTCTTGCAGAGGCTAATAGATGTGTCTAGGAGAACTCCAAATTTCTTCGAGTGCACAAGTTCAGTGTTGCAGGGTTTTACTTTTTATTTTTGCAATGAGCTCGGTTGCTAGTGTGAATCATCATGTCACTTTCAGAAGTGATAATGAATTTTTTGGTTTTCAGCAAACTTCTTGAAGAGGCAGTTTATTTTTACAAGTCACCCGTTGGTTCCAATCATTGTCCCAAGTCTTCAATATCATATTGTTGTGATCAGAGTTTCATTTGGATGCCGTTTCAAGGCTTTCCACAACTTGGGTAAAATAATTTAAATGTTCACTTAAGTTTCTAATATTATATTATTACAATCATGACTTAAGTATAATCATTTAAAAAGGTGATGATGTGCCTCAAACGTGGATGCCTAGGGGAATTAAGGATGCCTCTAAACATGAAAAATGTTAGTAACCTTTCTTAAGGTTTTGTTTTTTGAGAGATGAATTATTATAGTTTTAAATTGGATGTTTTCCTCGAAAATGTTATATAAAGAGGTTGAGGGCTCATTTTGATGAGAAACTCGTGAATGATAGTTATGTTGCTAGAATGAACTTGAGTTTTTCTGAATTTTTTGAGGACAAAACCCCTCTCATTATTACTAGTTTTGGTGTTGAAAACTTTACTAGCTAGTTGGTGTGCCAGATCTAGTTTGCGGTTGCAGAAATGGAGGATTTAGATGTTTTTTGAAGTGTGTTGTGTTGTGTGTATTGCTTAATGTTTTTTTTTTGTTTTTTTTGTTTTTTTGTTTTTTATGTTTTATTGATATTCATCGAAATTGGACTTGTTTTATTTCTCCCAAAATGGAAACTCAATCTTCTCCTATGGGCGTGTTGGCATAGAACCTTCTATATGCTTCTCAAGTTCAAAATTTTTTCCAAGTGTTGAACTTATTCTCCCTTTGAATATAATTCTAAAGTTTGGAAGAATATAAAAAATATTCTAAGTGTTTGAACTTTGTTTTTCCAACCCCTTCAATCTTGATCAATCTTTTCACGTGCTTTTTGTCAAAATTGTCTGTTTTTCTAGCCATTTTCCTCTTCTCCATGATGAACTTGGTTATCTTCATGCTCATTCTACCTAGGCGGACTTGATTCTTTATTTCCCATGGTATCAAACTTACCCTACCACCTCCAATTCCTCCAATGTAGTCTTTATGATGTGTTTACATGTGTAGGGTGGACTTGGGGCTTCTTATGCCAAGATGGGGCAGACTTCATTGGCAATTAGCCAATATGCTTGGGCAGACTTTAGACATGTCCCGCCATCTCTTCATTCCTCTTAGGTGGACTTTATAACCTTTATGCCATCATGTGTTGGGCAGACTTCACAACTATTTGGATATTGTTACTTGGGTAGGGCGGACTTTGCTATTGGTTTGGACATGTTCCTCTTTGGCCTAGGCAGACTTGAGGTGCCCTTGGACATATCTCCTTGGGCAGACTTTCACCTTCACTAGACACTGCATTATTTAGTGCAGGTCGGACTTAAACCAATGTTTAGACCATTCTTTCTTTTTTATCTTCATGCCATGTCCTATCTTCTTCCAAGGTGTACTTTAGATAATCTTTGACATACCCTTCACCATGCTAGGCAGACTTTGACTTGTGCTATACGTTGTGCTACTCGGGTAGGTCGGACGTTATCCACTCTTTGAACATGTTTTTCCTTTTGCTTGTGGGTGGGCCTTAGGCTGCCTTTGCTATGCCTTCCTTAGGGCGGACTTTGAGCTCCATCTGCCATGCATGTCTAGGGCGGACTTTGAGGCTGTTTGGACATGTTTAAACCTTTGGCGAAAATCTTGGCCGGCCATCTTCCAAACTAGGGTGGACTTTGCTGCTAATTGGCCATATTATCCTTTGGCATGGCTAACTTTAGACATGTCTTGACCATCTCACCTTTTGCTTGGGTGGACTTAACATTACATTTGGACATTGCTTGGGGCGGACTTCAACCTCCATTTTCCATGCCTTCCTTTGTTGTTGTTTGATTTACCATATTTTATCCAGATCATCTGGAACAAAACGCTAGCTTGGGGTTTTTACCCTGCTTTTTACACTTGGAGACATAATTTTTCGATTTTGAAGACATGGGCACTAATGCCATGACTTGAGGGACCCAACCCTAGGTCTACTTTAAAAAAAAAGCAGAAAAAACAAAAAAACAAAAAAACAAAAAAGCAAAAAGCTGCTTCCCGAATTGGTCCCAAAGTGCCAAAAATATAAAAAGTAAAAAAGCAGAATTCCAAAAAAATAGGAAGGTATCAGAATTGACCCAAAGCATTTGCGATCTTTGTCCTTCGGGCCTTTTGAGTGCTTTGGTGGTGTGCAGACACTGATCGGGGCATGATTTTCCTATTTGGCTTAGATGACTACTCAAAAATTTAACTCTAAACTCTCGAAAATGGAAGACTTGTGAAATTGCAGATCTAAGACAAAAACCCTAAAAAGCAAACTACTGGGGGTCCCCATTTGAAATGGGGCGATGTGTGAGTGAAATAAGTCACAACAAGACCGTCTCTTAGGTACGCCACTCCATAGTGGATGCCTAACCCTTGCCACATGGGGCCAAGAGGGATGAAGCATCTTCTCTTGGGCTTAAGAGAGGTGGTGGTTGTGATGAGGGGGAATGGCGATAGGACACCTCACTGGGTACGGTACTCCATGATGGATGCTTAACACATGCCACATGGAGCCAAGAGGGATGTATCATCTGCTCTTTGGCCTAGGGTGGAGTGTACACCCTGTCCAACTAGTCTACCCTAGCGCACTAAGAATTGGATAATAAAGAATGGCAACTAACCTACAAATATGATTTTATCTAATAAATATAATACTAATGGAAAACAGTATACAAAGGTACTCCCATAAATTTAATTACCTATTGTAATGCGACCTCGAAGGAAAAATCCACGACAAGGGTGAAACAATTTTTTTTTTTTTAAAGTATGAACATAATAAGTGCATTAGTCCACATGGCACCATAACAACACAAGCGGAAGACTTACACCAGAATTCCTTAAGGGTTACCAACGAAGAATTAACCAAAAGATAAATTTCACAATTATGATTAATCCAATAATCCATCACTAACACAATGAACATAAGAAGCCATATGCAATAACAGATACACCACTGAAAGATTGAAAGGATACAACATAGTTTCTCTTCATTAAGCATTTTCACATAACATAAAGAAAACTGATAAATAACATCCCAAACTAGGATTACATTGCTCTTCCAATACATGGCTCTCAATATACATATAAAGTTACAAATTAACCAAATACAAGGTTACATAAGTTCATGATACAATGACCACATAGGTCTCCAAAGAATAATAATCTCCAAACATGAGATAAACATGAGTCACGAACCAAAGGAACAACAAGCCAATCCTCGCATGAAGGTACGAACAAGAACATCCGATGGGAAGTGGCACTACCACCCGACCATGTAATTCCCAAAATGGAATCACCCCACTGTGCTAGGAGATAGCAGAGGACCCTCAAGCAAGCAAAAAACATGACATGGTCGACAGAACAATACGACTCCATGACTCCACAATAATCCAACTGACTCAACATCACAAACACACATAAGTGAATCGACATCACACACATAAGTGAATCGACATCACACACACAAGTGAACCTAAAGAGAGAGTGTCATCACATAGCTTATGATGGTTACCATGGTTGGCCTCCATAGGTCCTGGCACACTGTCTTGGTAACCTTTCCCAAACCTCCGGTTCCAACTAAGTCTCATGCGGACCCTACCAGCCTTTCGTGAAGACAAGGTGGTCGGTTTGCCATTCCAGGCCTTCTCAGTACATTATGAGCCCTGTACAAGCACTCACCTATGCGCAAGGTACAATATCTTATTTAATATAATGAACAACCCACCTATTCAATTAATTAGATTATCACTTATTATCTGAGTTTCGATGGGTCATCCTGCCAACCTCTTTAGGCGCAACCCCCATTCGAAAGCCACTCTCTCAAGGACACTAAACAAACATGGTCAGTCCACGAGGACCCTATGGCGAAGCAAACAGCCATAACACCACTATCCAAATACAAGTGGTGAAAACAAGGACATACTGACTCTTGGTTAACCACAAGGCAAAGACACTACATGGTTAAGACAACGAGGTCATCATATATCACTTGGTCAAAGGTACCAAATATGCCACCACAGGACAACTGAACCACAGGCTAGAAATAACACAATATAACTCTTTGCAAGGAAAGCTAATTTCACTAAGTCCGCACTCAGACAATCTTTGAGAAAATCAGCATCATAAGCACTTGCAACAACATTGATTGAAAAGTAAATTAAACACTCTTCTATGATATTCACATCTATTCAATTTCCAAATCAATATTCAATCAAGAATGAAATCCACATCAAATATTCAACCGAATAAAACATGAATTCCTAACAGGCATTCAATTCATTTCCAGAATATATCCAACCAATTTGAATTACTAATTCATGCCTTGATTTCCATAGATAAATGTATTAAGCCACATAATAAAATTCATTTGGAAATTACTATCTTATTTAACATAAAAACCAACTTTTAAAAATAATTTCATTTTATAAAATTTAAGTTCATAGCACATAAAAATTTGTACCACGAAGGGTACAAGGTCATGCGGGGGCCAAGGCCAATGCGCGGTAGTGCTATTGCTACCGTCGGTAGCAGGCCTACTAACCGGTAGTGTTGCTACCGCCGGTAGCAGCCGCTACTGACAGGTAGCACTGCTACCAACCGGTAGCAGTCCTACCGATCGTTAGTGTTGCTACCGCATAGCAACACTGCCGATCGGTAGTACTGCTACCTGCGGGTAGTAGACACTACCGACCCGTGTGGTGGGACTAGCCCACCACAGGGTAAGATAAGGTCAATCAATTTTTTTTAATAAATACGTGCCTCCATAGCATATGAAACCAATGTATCATGAAAACGATTCATCCCCGGTTCATTTCATGGGCGTACACACACACACACACATAGTGCCAAATCCAAATTACAAAGGGATATTTACCAATAAGGTAAATGGTGAAATAAAATCACATAAGAACCCATTAAATAAAGATTTATGCAACAATAGAAGAATTCAACAGGTAGGAGAAGGGTTAAAATCAAATTTCCTTACTTCCCTACACAGGAAGAATTCCTTGCATTAAGCAAAAGGCAATATTCAATTTTGCCAGCATAAACCCCAAATCTAGGGCAAATAGATACTAGAAAGCACACATCAATCCAAATCTAATTCATTCTATTCCAAATAGAAGAGGTAAAACAAGAAGTTAATTTCCAAGAACAAAAACACACAGCAAATAGAGAAATGAATCATTTCTTTCCTATCTGCAAACATATGATATGAGTTTCACAAAATCAACAATAACAAACACTCTTTCTTCTGTTCCAATCATTCCACAAGAATCTACAAGAGATTTGTATTTTTTTCACATAGGAAGCAACTGAAAAATTCAAAATTAAATCTCAAACAAGAGGAGATTATCCAACCTTGAAGAAAATTAGCAAGCAAAATGATGGAAGAATCCCAATCCTTGCAAACCAAATCCAATTCCAGCTCCTCTTTCAGAATGGTTTTCCAAATTTCTCTTCCAAATTTTCTGCCTCCTCTATTCCCGTGAATTTCTAGGAATATATGGGGAAAATAATTCCAACCTAAACTCTCTAGGTTAAAAGTTTTCTCCACCAATCAGATTAAATTATTTAAAAAGTAAAAAGCAATTAGATTTACCCTTTTTCCAAAAACAATTCTTTTCCAACAATTAAAAAGCAAAGTCAAAAGGAAAGGTAAAAAGAAAAGCTTTTATTTATATTTTCTATTTTCCATAATACTTTCTTTCAGCATAAGCATTTAACATTTAATGGCAAGACAAATACTTATTTCCTTTTCACAATATAATGATACAAATATTCACTATGAAATAAGCCAATTTAACCATTTAATGCTAGCAACTCATTAATTTAATTAAATCAATAATCTCAAGGGCATAATAATTAACTAATTACGCCAACATAAAAATAGCATCATCTACTCAATTAAATAACCATTAAAATAAACGGAAACACGCACAACGAAGGATGATCAAATGACAACTCACAAATGACCAAACCCAAGCACTATGACTCGCATACCGGCCAGATGGAAAAGACAACCGACTGACAACACTCACACGAGTGTAACTGCGGGTCAAGATAGGGTCCAACAACTATCTCCTCCACTCCCATTGAACATATAAGGCACGCTTAGACCTGTGAAACCAGGTGGAGTCGATACCCCGTACCTACCCGGTACTTGTACCTGTAATGTCCTGCACCAAAGAACCACACGTGCATATAGACAAATATATATACAGACACGGTACACACACCGATGAAGGAGAATCGTGACATTCCCTGTCTCATCGGAGTGAGTGAAGGAAAATCATTCCCTTGCATCCCATACACATGCAAACACACAACATATAAATAACGCATCGCACATATAAGGTAAAAGTGTCAGTCCATGATAATGTTCCATAAAAATAACAATAACCATAAACACTAAGATACTGCATGAAAGCATACACCATAAATCCAGACAAAACATGAAATAACATCGCATATAATCTGAGTCAATATACAATAATGCTCCATTGAATAGTCAACTGAAGTCAATCAAAAACATACAAAAAGAGTCTGATCGACGAGGGGTACTAGACCTATTTTAGATTTGGGTAAATTTAGGTTAATTTAAAGTTTAACTAATATAGGGACATTACAGTGGTATCTAAGCATTATTCTGCCCGCCTGCGGGGCAAACCTACTTCGACAATCATTCTCTTAAGGCCAATAGTGCATTCCTATATGTGTGTTGAGTATGCTTAATCCATGTGTACTTTATATGAATGCTTTTGTCCTGTATGATTTGTGTTGCTTCAGATCTTATATGTTTTCAGTATCTGTGTTTAATATGTATGCCTTGTGACTTACATGTATTTATGTGTTTGCCTTGCAATTAATGTGTCTTCAGCATGTTTACTCCACTAGTACCTTTCAAATGTATACTTTATGCTTTACACAAGTATGCTGAATGCTTTACGTGTCTTCAAATGTGTGATTTATGCCTTACGTGTATTGCTACATGTAAATTCTTCATGCCTTATATATGTCTATATGTATGCAATGTGTCTTCAGCATGAAAACTTCATGGTTATTTTGTATGTGTACCTTTCTCATGAATGCTTGGTGTCTTGTATATATTCTTCATATCTTACATTCATTTATGTGTTTGCCTCATGACTGTCATGGTGTGTGTGACTTCCTAATGTATGCCTTATGTCTTGAATGTGCTTTGCATCATGTTTGATGGTTTCAACAAGCTTGTTCCATGTGTGTTTCCAAAGCACTTTCATCATTTTTAACACTCCATGATCATTGCTTGAGGACAAACAATCTTGAGTGGGGTGGAATGTAATGTCCCCACTTTGAAATAGAATTTAATGGTAAATATTAAGAATAAAATTAAAATTTAAAAAGAATAAAAATAAATTTAAATTGAAAATATAGAAGAATATAATTAAATATAATTAAAAATTTAATGAAGTTAATGAATGAACAAAAGGCATGAAATGATAAGTTGTGACTCCCCCAATTATGAGGTATAAAAGGGAGAAGAGAGCCTCATTTGAGAGGGGATAATTTGGGGGGGAATCAAAAGTTCAGAACTGACTTAAATAAGAAATGCAGATCTGGTTGTGAAAGGTTGTGTGCTTATGGTGAAAGGATGTGTCGCTTGCCAAAGGGCATACATGATGAAGAGGTGTGACCTCTCCCTCACATTGAGAGATATAAAGGAAAGGAACCAAAGCATCCAGTAACATCACCATTGATCAGTTCAGATCAGATCTGTTATTAAGTTACAGGCAGTAACATAGCTGATCATCTGATAAATGATCACAGTTATACAGTAAATATAGTGGATACTACAATCTGATAAATGAACATAATCAGATATAATAAGAATATAAATGTGATGGGAATTTATTCTATAATGATGATAACTTGAAATATAATTTGATGAATTTAACTTATAACGCTCAGGATGAATGTAATTTAATGCTGTCACAAAATCTGATATAACACAATAATATGGACAATATAAGGACTGATTAATATGATGCAATAATAATGCTAAACTAAGGGAACTTGTAACCCTTACAAGACTGTTATAAAATCATATCAATTGCAAACTCATTGCTTAATGTATGTGGGACCCTCTCTTAGGTACGCCCCTCCATAGTGGATGCCTAACCCCTGCCACATGGAGCCCAGAGGGATGAAGCATCTGATCTTGGGCTTAAGAGAGGAGGTGGTTGTGATGAGGGGGAACGGCGATAGGACACCTCATTGGGTATGCCACTCCATGATGGATGCTTAACACCTGCCACATGGAGCTAAGAGGGATGTACCATCTGCTCTTGGGCCTATGGTGGAGGGTCTCTTGGACACGCTATCCAACTAGTTTACCCTAGTGCACTAAGAATTAGATAATAAAGAATGGCAACTAACCTACAAATCTGATTTTATCTAACAAATATAATACTAATGGAAAACAGTATACAAAGGTACTCCCATAAATTTAATTACCTATTTTAGATTTGGGCAAATTTAGGTTAATTGAAAGTATAACTAATCAGGGGACATTACACAAAATTCCATCGATAATTATTCAAAGCAAATTGAAAATAATAATAAATACACACACACACATGGACCCACATGCGGACACACACTCACATGCAAACACACATGCACCTATACATGCATACATGCACCCACATGTGCACAAGCATGGACACTCTAACACATGTATGCACACGTACACAAGTCAAACCTACTACCGATCATTAATCGTTTGGAGTGGTACGTGCCTCAATGTGTTTGACATACAGACTAACACACACAAACAAAAGCTACTGCTGATCACCAATCCTCTTAAACAGTGAATGTGCTGACCTGATTTGCATTGATGCACAAATGATACAAACCTTCTACTAATTGCCAATCCTCTTGAGTGGTCCGTGACCCGATCAAATTGATTCGTGATAATAGAACTTTACTTCTTATGCAGTAACAATTCTTCGATCAAATTCAATGAACTACATGAAGATGGGCCACAATCTTATAGGTTATCTTAAAAAACATGCGTATTGAACAGCAAAATGATATTCCCATCAGAACTTCAGCTTTATCGAAAGGCAATTTTCGTGGCAACTACCAAACTTGCAACTTGAAAATGTTTGTATCTTGTGCAAGCAGTATAACCTATTGAAGCATGTCTTGAAATGCAACATATTTTGGAATGGCTATTGTCTTGTAAAATGTGGCTGTAGTATTGCACAGTGCAACAATTACCTTATGCAGCAAAGTTTCCCTTGCACAACAGAACTGATAACTTGTGCAACAAGGCTGTTTGCTTGCAGGACATAGGTAATTGGTGTGAAAGGATAGGGAGTCTTTTGTAGCAATTCTGTTTTCAGCTGAACCTTTAAATTCACACAAAAGTAGCTGTACAAGAGCAACTTCCTCAAATCAATTTGGGAGCATTAGTTTATTCTTTCTCGCTCTTCTTAGAAAACAATCAGAAGATAAGTGAAAATAAGTCTGTTGGAATTATGCTGTAATTGAAACGTAGTACCCAAAGGTTTAGAAAACTTGTGCAGCAATGTACTATTCCAGAGACCATCATCCATCTATTCTGGTTAAGTGCGAAAAATCAAAGTATTCTTTATTCAAGTTATATCATGCTGCAAATATTCTTCAACACTTTTTGGCTGTTCATATGGTAAGGGAAATAAATGCATGAATTAATTAGGTTTCTTTTTTAATATTATTCTCGAATGTTTATCAAATGTTGCTAACATTACTCATAATTATTTCACATCTCATAGCTTCCAGAGAAAGCATTTTGAGAAAAAATTATTCAAAGACATTAAAACTCATCCATAGTATCATTAATAAAGTAATACATCTACAAAATAAATTGCTTTGAAATTTGAATCGAGTAGTTGAACTGATCTCAGATTTATTTTATTAATTGAAAAGCACTATAGTTGATTTATTCTGCTGCTGGTTTCGTGTAGTTTTTACAACACTTCAAACCTGAGAAGGCATGGGAAAGACCTTCAGAAGACAAGGGAATGTCACAACCAAGACCAACAGATTTTTCACATGAGGAACTCGAAGAGAAGCTCATTGAAGAATTTTTCAATCAACGTTTTGCACCAAGGTAAGTGAAGTTTTGTGTGCTAATAGGTTTTTGTATTTGAATTAATGTCTGTTGAGTTAATGTTTCCTTATAATGTTTGATGAATTAATGAAAATGTAAGACTAATGTAATTATTTTTATAAAGATTGTGGAAGAGCATTTTGTTTTGTGATTTTGTTTGGTGAATAAAAAGGGTGCTAAAAACGGAAATACTTGTGTAAGATGACTTTTACTTTATGAATCATAGTATAGGAATGAACAAGTTCCATCAAGTGGATGCAATCATAGTTTAGACTTGGAAGACCACACTTAAGGGATTCCATCTTAATGCAATAATGTAAATGTGTTGTGTCGGCTAAGCATGATGTCAACAATGTTTTATGATCAATGCTTTTGGTATACTGTGTTTTAATCACTGTGAGAAACATTGAATTTGGTATTTTACTTATATAATGGCAGTCATTTGGTTGGATATTGGCAGGAAGGACAGTTAAACTGAGATTAGTTTGATTTAAACAAGTTTTGCACAGGATGTATCCCTAGGGGTATCGGCGACGTCCCCAATTCCCCCTATGTCCCTTGGACATAGAAACTTAAGAGCACATTTTAAACTTTTTCAGGACTCAACAGGTTAGAGCACATTCTCCAGCAATCTGAGACAATTCTGATTATTCAAATGATTCCTTCCTATAATGTAATGTCCCCTTCTCATTGATGCTCTTTCAGTGGTCCATTGCATCCAGCCTTACAGTTGCTTGAGGATAAGCAATTTTGGGGAGGGCGGACTGTAATGTCCCCTTCTCATTGATGCTCTTTCAGTGGTCCATTAGCCTATTCCTGAGACCCGTAGGCTAGGTGGAATGAAGAATGAGGGTCTGGCATTGATGAAACAAGGACTTACTATTTTTAGTAAGTCAGGGAATGACCATTTTGGTGTTACTGTCCTACTGAGTTCTCCATGTTTTGCCTCTGGACGCGATGATCATGCTTTTCTGAGCATTAATTCTTGACTTACTATTTTTAGTAAGTGGCAGTGTGGCACAATTCTATTTTTGCCAGTAGACAGGGTTCTGATTCTGCAGCAGTTTTGGTGGTCGTCCTGACTCAGTTTCATCCTAGCAGTGTTAATAATCAGTACTAGAGCCATATGCGAAATAATTGAATATTAATTCCTTATCCTAAGGTTTAATATTTAATTAATCTGATTATTGACGACTGATTTATTAAAAATTGGGATTAATGCCTATTTTTCCTAAGTTCTTGGCAAATTCATGTTTATTAGAGAGATATCGAAATATTGAGGAAGATATTATATTTTTAATAACTTATCTCTAATATTTGCCAAAGGTACGTGGGTCCTTGCTTTAGCGTGGGAGTTGACTTATGGGGAATAGCGCCACTCTTGGGGTCCACATGTAGTGGAGCGAAATGCAAAGGAAAAATGCTGAAATTCAAGGAAATGGCATTTGGGTTTGAGGTGTGTGGAGTTATAAGTATGAGACTTGGGCTCCCATTTTTGGATATCTTGAAAATTTGTAATGTTATGCTGCCGGTTTGGCGACAGAACTTGAGGCTTCGGAGTGCGTCTCCCTAGTGCTACCCCGGTTTCGTACTTGAAATACAGTACCTAGTTGTGCATTGGATTCTCCTACATTCTCAGAGTTTGCCATAGACATTTTTGGTGTTGAAGTGATTCTGGGGACTTGCTGGTTTTGCCTGTGGCTGAAGCACATTTTTGATCACACCTCTCTGCTGAAGCGACTGACGGTTATGGGTATCAGCTCTATCTTCCTTCCCAGCACTGGCGATAAACTTTGTAAGTTTATAGCATGTTTGTTTGAGTTTTGAATTTATTATGCAAAATCGAAATTCTTAGGCTAGGCATGGGTTTTCTGTTTTGCATTGGGATCTGTGCAAAATAAAAATGGGTTTGTTTGGGATGTGGCTTTGATTGGTTGCTATTGCATTTGATGTACGGTGGGATTGGGATTGATTTGAATCAATTCGGGTAAAAATTGAGTGAGTTATGAGTGTTTTGATGTTTCCACGGGCTGCTGAAACTGTACTTTCAGCCTGCAGATCAGTGTAACAGAAAATTACAGTCTTGTTGTAGAAATCTGCAATTATTCTCCTCATCTCATCTCAATATTGTAAGGTTGTTTCAGTAGTACTAATCATCCCTTCTTTCTGTTTTCAATTATAATTCCCACTGCATAAGTGGAAGAGGCTGGCTTGCCGCCTTCTAAGGTTTGTAATTCAGTTTTTGTACTCTGTCCTCCCGCTGAATAAGTGGTCGAGTGATAAGTTCAATAAAATGGTCCTCCCGCTGAAATATGCGGTAGAGTGATAGCTTAATGTAATGTCCTCCCGCTGAAATACGCGGTTGAGTGATTGAACTTCAGTTTATTGTAATTTTCCCTTGGTCGGTTTACCTCCAAGAGCTTTGGTTTCTATCCTGCTGGATAAGCAGAAGGGGCTGGCTTGCCGCCTATGCATTGTAATTTTCAGTTTGATTATGATTGCTAACGATCCCTGGAACACCGTATGCTCTCACCCTCCCAGTCTGGGCTCTCGATGAACAAAAGGTGGAAGGGTTCCCTTTCAGTTGTTTGGATTATTCCTCTAACCTTAACGGGTTATTTGTTGTGGATGAATTGTTATTGGTCTAAAAAACAAAAAAAAATTAGTGGGATATTACATGTAACCTGTAATAGAATTTCCAATCACCCTTCGGATATCTCTCACTGCTGCGGGCAATCAACCAAACTGTGAAGGATTTCGTCTCGACATTTCAACCTGTCAAACCTTGAGCTTCAGGCTGCAAACACTATCGATTTCAGACTTCATGAATGAATGAAAATGGCCTCCAAAAACTCTTTTATTTCTCTCCAACTTGCATTCAAAGTAGGGTTACAAAACTTTTAATTCTTTCACTTATTGAAAAGTTTTTTCTTTCACTTCATTAAGAATTCTTTTAATTCCTCCTTGGGCATCCACTTTATTTTTCCCATTTGTAACTTTTAATGAAGTCACTTTATTTAATATAATATCAAGTTACTTTATTGAATTATTATAAAGTAAGTTTATAATAAGTTTCTTTATTTTATTTAATTAAAACATTAAAGTTAATACTTTAATATTTTAATTTTTATTTTTGAAACCATACACTGGATCTCTTCAACTCAAGATTGATGATGCTCCTGGTCTCTTGGTAATGTCTGAATATAGCAAGCCAACTGCTAGTCTCCTAAAAATTAGGAACTCTCCTAAAAAATTAGGAAACTGTGTTTGGACACCTAAAAAGGCTCATTAAGCTGCCTGCAAGGTTGCAGAAGGTCCAAGTAGTGAATAGGCGAACTGCCAATCTCCTCTTAAAAAATAGGATCTCTTCCTAAAAAATAGGTGTTTGGCTCTGAGCTCTTGAAACACCACACGACCCTCTCCAAAGGGCCACAGGTTCCTTGAATGGGCTTCCTATCCATTGTATTAGCCTATGGAAACCTTGTTGATAGGCTAATCCTGCTAGAAATCATCTATGCCTAGGAAGGGGACATTACATCTGGTCTTCTTTGTGATAATTTTATGTGCGAATAAAGATATATTTAACTCTTGTATTTGGTATGCATTGTTATCAGTATTATTTTTTCCTGTATTTAATTTATCAGATATAGGAGTAACCAAGAACACATGACCAAACATTCTCTTGTAAGGAGAAAATCACTATGGACAAGTTATTAAATCCGAAAAATAGGAATACATAGGTTTGAGACACAACAATTGTGAGCTTTGTTGCTTTAAGGCAAGGAAAGACCACAATGAATATGAGGGAGACATATGGGATGCCCTTGGTTATTGAAAAGGTTCAAGTCATTATTACACTTTGGGATGTCCCAAGTAGCACAATCTAATGATTCAATAATTGAAGGATATCGTAATTGTGAGTGTAGAAATGGATGAAATCATGCTACATGGCTGTTATGTAGAACCAAATGGAATTTGGAGATGTGAGAGATCCCATTTGAGCTATTAAGATTCCCTTTTAAATGAGATTTATTGTCTATTTCAAACTGGGCCTCAAACCAACATTATGTCGAGATAGGACTCTTGCCTAGGAAATCATTGTTGTTGACGGGCTTCATACTTGTAACCCAAAACAATTATGGCACCTGTGCTTGAATAATATCTACAAGTGTAATAATCTATAGAGTAGATTTGAGCTCAAGTTTGCAGCAATTATTTATGGAGGAAGAAAGACCACCAATTGATTAACTTTACAGATTATTAGGCAATCTTTGTTCCCCAATGGATACGTAGTCTTTATGCTTACATTTTGCTGTCTTGATTGTGGACATGGCACATTCATTCATTGTGCCTTTTATTGAACACGATTATACTTAGGGGAGGGGTGGGTGAATTAGTATAATGACAAACTTTTACCTTTTTAACTTAATATCATAAGCATATATCTTAATCTCAAAGCACATTCACTGCATATTAATATTCACATGAGATCTAACTATCATACAACACAATATATATGTGGAAACATTAATGGTATAAAATCACGAAAAATTAATGCTTTTATACGAAATTTTATTTTACAAAGTTTGTAGGCTCAACCAACTAGAAACACCAACCCCATTCAATTCGTGAGATCTTTCCCACTAGAGGAACGAACCCTTCATTCAGTTCTTAATCACCAACTCACTAGAGGCACCAAACCCTCATTCTCTTAGAGGTACCAACCTGTTGTTCAAATTGTCTTCGCAAGAGCTATAACTCTCTTCTTCAAACTTTCACAATCTTCCTCCCAAATCTGCTATAACCTGATCATATATCTGCCATGAATATGATCTCAAACTCTTCATACAAATCTGCTGTAAAACTCCTTAATCCTTCTTGTCAAACTTGCAATCTTATCTTCTCATGTTCTTCTTATCAAATCTCTTCGGCAGAGATTAATTGCACAACCTCATATTTGTATTCAACTCTCTCGTAAAGATCTTTCTTTTGTTCATATGGTTATTCACACTCCAAAAGTAGATTTTGATCTTCTTTATGTATATCTTCAAAATATGCCTTTTATTGATAACTTCTTTAATTGAATAACATCTCACTTATATTTCATTTCATTTTCTTCATTGCTTCATATTCATTTCTTACACCCTTTTGCTTCACACATTACTCATCTTTTGAAATCCTTCTAATTAGATCTGCAAATTTATTTTTGCATGATATCTTCATTTCAGATCTACTTTTGTATTATATTTGTCTTTTTCTCTTCAATGTTTTCACAGTTAACACAAAAAATGCTTATCACATACCTCACACCCTTTGTGCTTTTATATCATCGATGTACCCTTTCATGAAGTGTGCAAACTCTTTTCAAAGAGTCGTTCCTTTTTTGTTAACCACCTTAATGTCAATTGCTGCACATTAATATATGTTTTAAACATAAGCAGTATCTTCACACACTGCTTTGGCAACTTTGATCACTATCTTTATGGATCATATAGTCACAGTTTTGTGAATCGTTTGTCTAATCATTTATTGTTTCTAATAAACACATTGTGAATTGCCTTATATTCTTCAAGCAAATTGTCTGTATAAGTTATAGAAGCGATGAATTGTTTTATTGCTGCTTACCTTATTGTATTTGATCCCATTATTGTGAATCAACTGAAATTGCATATCTTATTCAACCACTGTCTTTTAAATTAGATTGCTGCTTATTAGAGAAGTCAATAATTTTATTAAGTAGTTTCTAATAATGTGAGTCTTCTAAACCTTTCATGCCACTTTTTTCTTGCTACATAATCATTGGTGCACATAACAACCTTAACATGAATCTTCTTAACTAATCACTGTCTTCAATGATGATGATGACTTCTTAGTATTCGTTTGTTGATGTGAGAAACTTACACTTTCATCTAGATTGTATAACAGTCAATCCATACTGCTTCACGTGTAGTCTTGGGCCTGCCACAATTTTTCGCCCCCCATAACCTTGCTGCCTGAAGCCTTAATCAACTCTTTCTTCTATGGGTGCTAAGTGAAAACCATCCTTTTGATCTCTTTGTGAGAGTCTTCTCACTTTCCTTCCCTTCTTCTAGTTTTCTTGATTGCTGCTGTTGAGTAATTGTCTTTCATCTTTGTGCTATACTCTTGTATGAGAATTCTTTCCTCTCTTATTTGCTCTCAAAGTTGGGCTCTTTGACATTATCTTTATTAATTTTGGAATATCTCCAGCAACTCAAACAATAACTCTTTTAAGACTTTCTATCTTTTCTTTTTCCAAGTGTTACTCTCATTTAAGGTTTCCTCTATTATTAATTTCAATGCAATATACTCCTTTCTCTAATGCTATTATTGTTAATACGTTTGGAGTGTTCACGTGACAGCTTGACTCCCTTGCTCTTTAATGCGATTGTTGTTTTCATGCTTATGTTTCTCTCTGAATTCTTGACATCATTTCCGTCATTCTCTCTTTGTTTTAACTTTCCTCCTTTGATATTTATGATCAAGGAATGCTCGTAATACCTATTCATGCCTTTTACGACATCATTATATCAATAGGAACTCCTTTAATGTGAAGTTGAACATAAGCATCCAACTTTAATCTATCAAATTTATTATTCTATTGCCAACACATGCTTGTCAAATCCAAATATACAAGCGTACCTCTTTGCATTATTTTTATCCTTTTTATCCAACCATGATTCTTCTTTTTCTATAGTGTTCTACAAAATTTATCCTTTCAGTTGTCTTTTTGACATGGCTCGAAAGATAGTGCAATGATAAGCTTCTCGTGATTTGTACTCCTTAATGCCTTATCATAGATTCGTCCTTTATATTCTTCTCATTATCTTGGTTTTGTTTCCTTCTCCACACCGTAGTAGGTCTTCATTTTTTGTTTTTTCATGGTTTCCTTCATCTTGTACTCTCTAGGCACTTTCACAAAACCACTTCTGCGAAAACATGCTTTGTCCATAGTTATTACATTTTTAGCTTATAACACTATAATTCACTTGAAGAAGATATGAATTATAGTTTCTACTTGTCCATCCTTGATGATTTCTATTTTTGATCCATCTATCATATCTCACTTGTTTTCTACACTCTCATGCCTTATGGGCAAAGTGATTGCATGAGTGGTACTGTGGCAATAGATATAAAAGGTATTCTTGAACTTGAATGTATGAGCTTGTCTCGGAGAAAAGGAGTTCTTGAAATTGTCTTTGTTAATTTTAGGAGTCTCTGTCTTCTTGCTATCTTCAATCTTTGGATGGCGTTTGAAATTGTCTTCGAGGATTTTTGTCTTTCCTATATTTGTCTCTATAGTAGTTTGTTTGGAATCTTCTTAATTGTTTGATTTCCTTCATAGCCAAGTCTTGTCTTATTTGATGGTGATCTTTGACTATCAATGATATCAATTAGAATCTTGCAACTTTTTTAAAACTTGAGACTAGTATTTACTTGGGTAGTAGTTTCCTCTAAGTCCTCCTTTAGAGAAGCAATATTAACTTGTAACCTTTCACAATTTTCTTACTTGACTTTCAATTTGGTTCTCATTTGTTCTTCAATTATTCTCCCTTGTTCGATTTAAGGTTTTAGAAACGTGTTTATCATTTTGGATTAATGAAGAGTTTGTGCTAACACCTTGTTAGATTCATCATTCTCTTGAAGACGTAGCTCTATTTTTTGGTTCTTCTTTCCAAGTTTTTAAATATCGTTTATGGCATGATAGGGTTCTTCTTGAAAACTCTTCCTATCATCAGTTTTGTCATATGGGTCTCAATGTTCACTACATCCAAATAGGTTACTCTTTAAAGGAATTCATCATTTATCTCCAAGAGTATTCTATTTATCACTTCATCAGAAGTATTTGGTGCTTTTTTCATCACTTCATCACAAGTATTTGGTTACTCTTTCACATGAGATCTAATTATCATAGATCACAAGATATATGCGGTAACTTTAACCGGAGAAAACCACGAAAACTTAATGCTTTTGTAGAAAGTATTCTTTTACAAAGATCACAGGCTCAACCTACTAGAGGCACCAACCCCTCATTCAATTCGTGAGAAGTTAACCACTACAGGCATCAACCCCTGATTCGGTTCGTGAGCACCAACTCACTAGAGGTACCAACTACCAACCACTCATTTATTTAGAGGCATCAACCCCTTATTTGTTTAGAGGCACCAACACTTTTTTCAAATTGTTTTCACAAGATCTATAACTCTCTTTTTCAATTGTCACAACCTCCTCTCAAATCTGCTATATTCTGATCATAAATCTGCCATGAATATGATCTCAAACTCCTCATATAAATTTGCTATAAAACTCCTTTATCCTTCTCGTCAAACCTGCAATCTTATCTTCTCATGTTCTTCTTATTAAATCTCTTCTTTAGAGATTAATTGCACCACCTCATATTTATACTCAACTCTCTCTTGAAGGTCTTTGTTTTGTTCACATGGTTATTCACACTCAAAAAATAGATTTTGATCTTGCTTATATATATCTTCAAAATATGCCTTCTATCAAAAAGACATGTGTTTTGATAACTTCTTTAATTAAATAATATCTCACATAAATTTCATTTCATTTGGTTGATTGCTTCAAATTTATTTCTTGCACCCTTTTGCTTCACAAATTACTCATCTCTTGAAATCCTTCTAATTGGAAATTTATTTTCTCATAATATCTTCATTTCAGATCTGCTTGTGTATTATATTTGTCTTCTCTTTAATGTTTACACACACAAAAAATTCTCATCATATATCATCCACATACCCTTTCATGAAGGGTACAAACACTTTTCAAAGAGTCGTTCCTTTTCAAGGGAGACGTCCCTTTGTTAGCCACCTACATGTAAATCGGTGCACATTAGTATATGTTTTAAACATTAGCGTTATCTTTACACAATGCTTTGGTAGCTTTGGTCACTATCTTTATGGATGATAGTAGTCACTGTTTTGTGAATCACTTATCTAATAGTTTATTGTTTCTAATAAACACTTTGTGAATCGCTTTTTATTTTTCAAGCAAATTGTCTGTATAACTTATAGAAGCAACTAATTGTTTCATCACTGCTTACCTTCTTGTATTTGATCTCATTATTGTTATAAAAGAGCGAATGAATAAGATATGCCCCAAAGACAGGAAGAATGGTATCCATAAATTAGGGTACGTGAGTAAAGGAATTAGGAGATGTCAATGTCATAAATAAATGTAGTCACCAGAAACTCTGTTTACGAGGATGGGTACACAATACATGTCCCTACAATGGAGTTTCTTGGCAACTAAGAAAACTAACCATTCTTCCTGTCTTTGGGGCTTATCTTATTAATAAGATTGCATATCTTATTCATTCGCTCTTTTATATTAGATTGCTGCTCATTAATGAAGTCAATAATGTCATTAAGGAAATTGTTTCTAATAATGTGAGACTTCTAAACCATTCGTGCCCATTTTTTCTTCTTACATAATCATTTCTTCACATAACAAACTTAATGTAAATCTTCTTAACTTATCACTGCTGCAATGATGATAATGACTTCTTAATATTCATTTGTTGATGTGAGAAACCCATACTTTAATCTAGTTTGTATAACTATCAATTCATAGTGCTTCACCTGTTGTCTTGTGCCTGCACAACTTTTCTGTCCACATAACCTTGTTGCCTGAAGCCTTGAACAATGTCTGTGTATTCTTATCATCCTCAGATGCATGATGGCTCATGTAACCTGAGACATATATTTGATCACTTGTCTTCACATCTTCAGCTGGTTATTATATTTGACTAAACTTGGTGGTAATTCTCAAAGAACTTTTAAATATAGAGGAGCTGGTATAGTGTGGAGATAATTTTGAGGTAAGGAAGCTGTCACAAATCTTCTCATCTGTCTGGGTTGCCGGCATAACCAACTGAAGTGCAACCCATCTAATGAACTCACAGCTGTTAAAATTTGCATATTAATTCAGCAATTTAATTGTTTTTGGCTTATTGATACTGATATTTATTTTCTAGCATAGGAGCTTTGAATTTCCCTTGACATCTTGAAAGGCCTGATATAAGCTGTAATCATCAGATAAGTTGTCGCAATGCTTGCTCACATTATTTAGCTACGTGAATGGACAACTTTGTAAGGTGACACATTTTGCCTTCTTGTCAAGACTACTATCTTATTCCTTCGACATTCTTATTCATGTCATATAAAGCTGAGTTTAATAATTAAAACCCCTTATCGTGCATTATACCCAGATTTTCTACAAAAATTGTCTTCTGATGTGTAGTTTTATGGCATTTTATTCAGATTCCTACATAATATCTTAAGAAGTATCGTATAATTCATAATAGTACTGTCATAACTTTTATAAATTGCTTAGAAAAATAAGTAAACCATGCCATAAGGTATGTTTTGCTGGTAAAAAATGTTGTTTTGGCACCCTGTGATGCTTCAATAAATGGAACTGCTAAAATTTTACAACACAGCCAATCCAAGAATTGGCAGTGAAGCTTGGACAGTGTTCATGATATTTATATGTTAATAGTGCTGGTATCAGTAATATTTACTTTTCATAAAAGTGCAATCTATTATATTCAGAATTTGCCAACTGCTTGCATAAATTCATTTATATAGAATAACAGAATTTTGATAAGTACATTGTCAAAATGTGAAGTAGTGTGTGTTTGAATATAGTAATAAAGGAATGTTAGGTGTTGATACAACATAACTCTTTCTTACAGCAATGCAATAAGTGTAGCAGCAGACAGCTGGTTGGTATTCATGGACCGGCTTCTTACACCCAGAGTTAAAGATTCCCATGAACGTCAAACGTTAAAAGAAAAGATGCTCAGACTAACAAGTCTATATTATGAAGCTTTGGATGCCCCAAAGACAGGAAGAATGGTTAGTTTATCATTTGAATCATAGTCATGGAAGGTTATGCACTGAAAAATTGATGAAATTATCAATATCAACGTAGGGTTTTAAAATATTTTTTGCAACTAGACAAAGCACTTGAATTATGAGAATCCTTATCCATTTGTACCTTTGAAAAAGTCAATTATATTGCTCTCATTACAAATCTACTGGCCGGATTGAAAATTTGATTTATCCATATTTCAAAAAGTCTACTTTTATGCTGTTATCAGGGATATGGAGCTGTATTCTGAATGGTGCCAGATTCTTAAAATTCTAATTTTAGATTTTAGAAGTTGGAAATAAATTTTAATATATTAAATACACTTAGGTTATTAACATAGTTAGGAGATACATTGGTACCGATATCATTGCAGGGACAGGGATGCCTATAAAATTAGGTTTCTTGAGTAAAGGAATTAGGAGATGTCAATATCATACATAAATGTAGTCACCAGAAACTCTGTTTACGAGGATGGGTACACAATACATGTCCCTATGATGGAGTTTCTTGGCAACTAGGTTTATTAAATTTTTGGTTGAGTTGATGAGCTCATTAAGGTGTATATTTCTTGTAAAGAATGCATTTGATATAGAAGTGCATGACACTGTTTTGCAGCAAGTCTAAATTTACTTTTGTTATATCTTTCCTCATATTTCCCTTCTCAAGCTTATACAATATGCTTACATTTGTGATATGTAATGTCCCAAATATCACGTTACTAGAAATGCCCTAAGATATCGAGTGGGAATGGATTTTGTCAATTAGGTGAAATAATTTACATTTGTAACATTATTTAATGATGCAAACTCTATTGAAATGTTTATCATTTTTAAACAGAAAGACAACATGGATGCTTTTCTGTGGAGCCAAATCTAGCCAAGGATACACCTTTTTTCCAAAAAATATGTCATGAAAATCTCAAAATGTTTTTAAGTTCTTCTCTAGTAGAGATCAATTGTGGCAGAAAACTTGTGGGATATCATCCATAACTCAACATGTTGGAGGACAATAATTTCATATCAAGAAACAAGAATTCTTCATAACTTCATTTAATTGTGTTTTACTGATACAGGCCAACTTTTAAACTGAATTGAACTTTATTTTGTTCACCTATGTCTTTGGTTAGTGAACTCATTTTTGGTGCTGTTATTAGATATTATTTAGCCTTTCCCATTGGTGGTAACAAAAGTTCACCAACGATTGGATAGGCTGTAACTATACATACAACCTTCCTCTGTGTTTTAAAGGGGCAGTCGCTTGTATGATATAAGTACAATGGATATTTTTTTAACCTGAAAGCAGGAAAGGTGTATTTGCTGGAGATAAATGAATAAACACTGAGCACAAGTTCCCAACAGAATTCATTAAGCTATACAAGATTCAAATTAAGAACTCCCAGATTAGATTCCATAACCCTTTTCATAAGAAAGGAACTATCAGTATAGCAAAACAAAATTATATGTGAGCTATCAAATATTCTATACTAATGATAACCACAAAAGAAATAATCACAGAGTTCAACATAAGAAGAAAATGTGATCTTCAGAAACACAATGACCCAAAGTTCACCAGCTTCTGTATATTTTTTTCAAAGCTCAAAGTCTCATGTACGCTGCAGACCATATATAAATATTTTCAAAAGCCAAAATTGCAGAACTTTTTAAACTATTTCTCAATCAGTTGTCAACTTACACTGCCGAACGATCCTTTCTTAGTACCCCTCAATCTATTTGTATTAAAAAAATTGGAGCCGTCTTTCTTTAGTAACTGATTCTTGAGAAGGGAAAGCGAAACAACTTTTTCCAAAGAAATGATAATAAAGATTTTTTAATAACGTGAAAACTATCATAAGTTAAATATTTTTTATCTTTGTCCTCTCTTCTCTCGGGCTCTTCTGGTTCATCTTCAGCTTGGGCTTTGACTCTGTTCATGCCTTTTTAATTCCTGTATTTAGCAATCATAATGTAATGGCTTTCCATGTGGTAACAGATTCACTTGAATCTTCATCTGTCATCATGAAATTATTTATTTCTTTTCTGAAGGTTGCAAATTGTTTAGATAAGCTTTAGAATCTTTCCATTGTATCTTTATCAATAGATATCAAGCAATTCTTCTGTGACCTATCTTCCTAACATTTTGTTGAGAGCTTCAATATTAGGATTTGTTTCACTTTCATTCAACATATTGACATCTAAAGTTAGGCAGTTCACCTTGAGATTTATCAATGTTGAATCATAATTGTCCACTACTTTATTTAATTCTACTAAATATCTTTCGCTAATGAAGCTTTTCCTTTCAGTTACCTTTTGCAATTTAGGTATCTTACCTTCTTTTGTTCCGCTTTTGATGTTTTTAGATACCAAAGCATCAGCATTAGCCTTTTCAAGTTCTTGCAAATTTTGTGTTATGGTTGCAAGTATGGTATCTTCTTTCTCTGTGGTTGAGAGCTTAGATTTTATTCTATCCTTTTTAGTTTGAAGGCTCATATATAACCCAATTGCCTCACTGATTTATGGTGAACCTTCCACTATCAGGTATTTTGACCAAGCTTCTACCGCCTTACCAATGGCTAAATGTCTGTTAATTTGGTCAATGATATCAGAACCAATCCACTTTGAAGGGGTCTTCTCAGGGGTTTCAAGTGAAACCTTGAGGGGTTGACAGTCAACGTCAAGAATTGATTTCATATAATAAGTCAGAATTTCAACTTGTCCTTCCAAAAGGCTCCTCTACTTTTGTTTTTCTTTGAACCTCTTAGCTCAAATACCAACAGACATTTTTGTGCTATGAACATTTCCTTCCATTGTGGTAGGGCCTAAAACAGTTTTGTTGATATTGAAATCAACTTTTTGTGACATCATCTTTATTCTTATCTTCCATTGGATCTAGAATTTCTATGAACTGATGCCAAAACCTAGAATCCAACATGAGTTTAGGTTTTCTTTTGGCCTTCTTATTGATGATGAAGTTGTAGTTGTTTGGAAATTGCGTAAAAGCTTCGATCAATCAACTGAGTCTACTTCCTCTTCTTTTCCATAGTCTCTCTTAACCAATCCGAGGTTGGTAAGATTGACTTGATGTTTGTTGCCTTGGTGATATGGGAGCATCAGATGTTGCCTATGATGTTTAGGGAAAGAGTCATCATCTTGATTTTCGTGCAACTGCAAACAGGATGTTTGATCTTGAGAAAAGGGTGGATTTGGTTGTTGGTATCCTTCATCAGTTTTTGGAGTTGTGGTGGGATCAATTTTAGGTTCCTTTTTAACATCCAAATTTGTCCTTAGCTTTTCACCGTCTCCTTCACATTGACTCTTGGGTCTATTATTGTCTTTTGGGTCCTCATCTTCTTCTCCTCCTCTTATAGAAGAGTTAGCCCTAGTGTTATATATATTAGTAGGTGACTTTTGTGGTTTGGATTTATCACTTGACTTTTGTTCTCTAGAATTTTTTTGCTTCCTTGGAGTTTTACTTGAGGTATGGCCAGTAATTTTAGCTTCTAGCCATCTCTTGCTTTTATCGACGACGAAGGATGATCTAGCTAATATGGTATTGATTTCCTTTTCTGATCACCTGAATTTAAGCAAAGGCCTTAATCTATAAGAGTTTATCGTCTATGGTTGGAAAGGCAACAGATCTGATGTTTGCCTATGGTTAACAAGCACCCCCATAAAATCAACATGGTATCAGAGTGGGTTCCTTCTATAGAGCCTAACCGCTTGAAGGTAGATCTTGTTCTTTTGAGGAAGTTCAATCAAAGTAATTTGCAGACTGAGAAATCTAAGTGCTTTTGAGGGAGTTCAATCAAAGTTCGAGGTGCAATCCCTTGTTAGTGAGTTCTTTTTTGTGAGGCAGAAGTTCGAGGTTCAATCCCTTGTTCATGCATTCTTCTGTGGGAGAAGTTTGAGGTGAAAGCCCTCGTTCCACTCTCTGCAAGTAGGCATGGTGGAGATGCATTCTTCTCTGGGAGAAATCTGAGGTTAGAGCCTTCATTCCACCCTCTGCGAGTAGGCATGGTGGTAATGTACCCTTCTCTGGGAGAAGGTTGAGGTGAAAGCCCTCTTTCCACCCACTGCAAGTAGGCATGGTTAACCCACCCTCTGCGAGTAGGTATGGTGGGTATCATGGAAGAAATTCCATGATGTGCTTGTTCAACCTCTTTGAGTAGCTATGGTGAACGTATTATTCATTGGAGTAGCCATGGTGGTAGTCACTATGTGACTTGGTTATTCAAAAGGAATCTTCCCTAGCTAAGAGGGAGTGTTGTTGTGTAGCTAGGTCAGATCCCTTCTAGGGCCGACCTAGTGCACAAAATGTCAAGTGGCCTGTCGGCCTTGGCGTTTGGATATCTCAGTTGTATGAGTCTAATTTGGGGCAGGCCCTATTTGGGCGAACCACTTGTGTGTAACTTGTGATTAAGTTAAATGTAACTTGCAACTAAGGGAGACTGATATGTAACTTGTAATATATAGGTCTGACCCTATCCTTGGCATCAAAAGTATATGGTGGACTTGAGATCTATTAGGGGGTATTGATTCATATATATGCAAGGTCATGATTACATCAATAGCAATGAAGTCAATAACATGAAGGACATGTAGTGTGCTCGGGGGTGACGATAAGAGCTTATCGTCTATGGTTCGGAAGGCAATAGATCTGATGTTTGCATGTGGTTAATGAGCACCACCATAAAATCAACTTGGTACGAAAGTGGGTTCCTTCTATAGAATCTAACCGCTTGAAGGTAGATCATGTGCTTTTGAGGGAGTTTAATCAAAGTAATTTGCAGACTGAGAAATCTAAGTGCTTTTGAGGGAGTTCAATCAAAGTTCGAGGTGCAATCCCTTGTTAATGAGTTCTTCTTTGTGAGGGAGAAGTTTGAGGTGCAATGCCTTGTTCATGCATTCTTCTCTGGGAGAAGTTTGAGGTGAAAGCCCTTGTTCCACCCTCTGCGCGTAGGCATTGTGGAGATGCATTCTTCTCTGGGAGAAGGCTGAGGTTAGAGCCCTCATTCCACCCTCTATGAGTAGGCATTGTGGTAATGTACCCTTCCTTGGGACAAGTTTGAGGTGAAAGCCCTCTTTCCACCCTCTGCAAGTAGGCATGCTGAGCCCACCCTTTGCGAGTAGGTATGGTGGGTATCATGGAAGAAATTCCATTATGTGCTTGTTCACCCTCTGGGAGTAGCTATGATGAAAGTATTATTCATGGGAGTAGCCATGGTGGTAGTCACTATGTGACTTGGTTATTCGGAAGGAATCCTCCCTAGCTAAGAGGGAGTGTTGTTGTGTTGTGTATGAATCTAATTTGGGGCAGCCCCTATTTGGGCGAACCACTTGTGTGTAACTTGTGATTAAGTTAAATGTAACTTGCAACTAAGGGAGACTCATATGTAACTTGTTATATATAGGTCTGACCCTATCCTTGACGCCAAAAGTATATGGCCGACTTGAGATCTATTAGGAGGTATTGATTCATATATATGCAAGGTCATGATTGCATCAATAGCAATGAAGTCAATAACAGGAAGGACATGTAGTGTGCTCGGGGGTGACGATAAGAGCTTATTGTCTATGGTTGGGAAGGCAACAGATCTGATGTTTGCCTATGGTTAACGAGCACCACCATAAAATCAATAGGTCCTGATGCTCTGATAACATGTGTAACTTGCTAGAAATTTAAAAGAGATTAATTCAAATAATCTAACCGTTGCAAAAATAGCCGTTAACATAAACATAGCAAGTAACATAAAAGAAGGGAATTTAAAAAAAAAAAAAAACAGGAAACAGGAATAACAATAACTGAAAGATTAATTACATTGAACTAAAATTAAGCATACATGTAAGATTAAGAAATAAATAACTTTGCATGAAATTAAAGAGAGAAAGGGTTTAGAGAGTATTTTTCAACTGATGCTAAATTATGAACTTTAAACTTTGTCATGATACTGGTGAGGAGTGAAAGTATCATTAGGGCACTTTTTCGCCCAACCACAGACTATCTAGTCCCCCGTGCCATATCCATCTAGATTGGCCCGGCCCTTCGCAGGGAGGTAAAGGAAATAGAGAACTCAATGCCATCTAAGACTTGGTGTTAGGACCTACACGCTTAGTCGGTCATACACTAAGGGTAACTCCCTGCTAGTATGACGCTCTGACTAGAGGTGTATCTGGTACTAAAAATCAGACGAGTGCATACATTACGCAACACTACCTTGGCCAAGGTTTTACACTGTAAGCACGAATTAACACGCTATCAATGATCTCACCCTTCTCAGCAATAAGTCGAGGTTCTAGGAGTTCAACTGAACTCAAGAGGGAACTATGGCCCAACTTTTGTGTTAGCATTCGATAGACACAATTTTAGTACTCTAAAGTGTTATCGTTTATTTCTTTCTCATTTAAGACATTTAAGACTGCAATATTTAGGATGCATCAACTGAATCCCTAGCTTGGGAAGTTAGGGGGCATAAGAGCTGCCAATTGTACATACAATTCCTAAGTATGGAATATAACTTGCTGGACATGTCTCTGCTGTCCGGTCTCTTGAGAGTGACCTCCCGATGGTGATGCTAACTGCATCATGTACAATAGTGCTCTTCCACCCACTGCCTTCCTAGGCTAGGGTATAGGTTAGTTTTATAACCAGGAGGGTAATCTCAAATAGATAGTGTATTGACATTGCTGTTTGGATTGTTCAAGTTTAAGCAAAACTGAGGAAGCTCGATTAAGGTGTCAGTAGTCTTCTAAACACAAGACTATGCAAGTTTCCGATTCTAAAACTGAGGGACACTTTTGGTATAATTGTTTTCCGCTTATTACGTAGTTTAAGGTTTCAAAAACCATATATTATACACATACCGGTATGAAGTGTTATAGCTCCATGCTTACATACACACACCCATGTATATGCACGTACCTATACAGGTTGGATATATATGCAAGTATGTATATAACACTACATCTACTCTTATTTGTTTAGTTTGCAAGAAAACAATGAAACAAGTTAACAACCCCTTTCTTTTGATAACTGAAATAGAATGGACTGCTCCTTCAAGAGGTCGATACATTAACCACCACCTTTTTATTTGCAAAATAATCAAACCCTTTACCCAAAATCAGTAGAACAGGTTCAAAATTCTTTTGCTCTCTCCATAAACCAGATTTTGAGAGATAGAAAGGAATTTTCCAGATATACGACATATATACGTATTTATTTGCACATATATATATATATATATATGTGTGTGTGTGTGTGTGTGTGTGCAAATGCATACGTATATATACCATAGATCTCCTCATGGTGATAACAAAAATAATACACCCCAAATTACATTAACCGTCTCCCTAAATTCCAGGAACAAAATTAATACTGAAATAAATAGCAGAATAATGGCAGGAGAAAAACGTATATCTACTTTTCAATTTCAAACTACCAATAAACCCCAAACAGAATACATGGAATTACTTCATTTTGGTTATCACTTGATAAAACTGCAACAACAATTAATATACATTATAAAAGTGTAGAAAGGTTTCAAACCCATACGAAATGCCATGAAAATTTTCTAAACTTTCAGCATTTTACAAACCACAGATGTATTTATGCATTTCTCCCATTTTAATTTTCAAAATGAGAATATAACGGTAAGAAGAATATTAAATTGCAGGTCTGAGAGATAACATGACCTATGAAATGAAGTATCACGTCAAAGAATGTATTCCAGCACCCTCCTAGCAGAACCCTCTAAACTTCGAAATAGCTGTGCTGAAAATGATAGAAATATCACAGCAAAATCCTTGTCAAGCAAATTATTAATTAATTAAATAAACTTATTTATTTATATTTATATATATTTGACCCATACACCCTACGTATACCTGACTACGGTAGTACGTATACGACCATCATAGTTTTAAAACTCGCGGACTCGCCGCAGACTTGCCATGGACTCGCGAGTCTTTCGCAAAGACTCGCGCGAGTCTTTTGCTTGGACTCACGAGTCTTTCGCAGGGACTTGCAGGCCCAGAAAAATACGCCCGTAAAGGGTAAAAACTGAGTTTTTTTTTTATTTCTCACTTCATTTTGGTTCTTCTTTGGTTATAGCAAGTTAGAAGGGTTTGGAGGAGTAGAGGGAAGAAGGAAAAATCAGCAAGAGAGATCTAGGTAAGGATTTTCTCTCTCTTTTTTTTTCATTTAAATCATTTCAATGTTTTGAAACTCAAAAAAATCTTGAAAAACAAGGGGATATGCTGCCAAATTGTTTTCTATTTTCTTTTCTAAGTTATTTCCTCATTTTTTTTTCTTGTTTTTTAATGCTATTTTTCCCAAATGATTCATTGTCATTTTTTTTGTTGATGGCAAGTTCAACTCCAAGGGCAACCCCAAGGTCAGGAAGACAAAGAGATAAAGCATGGAAATATGGATTGCAGGAAGCAAAAAGGGGGAGGTCACTTGCACCAAATGTACAAAATGGATGACCGGTGGAATCAATAGATTAAAATACCACCTTGCACAAATACCTGGATATGGTGTGGAGGCATGCCCCAAATCAACTCTTGAAATTATTAGAGAGATGAAGGCCATTCTTCCTTAGAATGATATGCATAAGGAAGAAAGGCAAAAAACAAGAGAAGCCATGGCAGCTGCAATGAATCCCACATTGTCCACTTCGGGTCCCATTGGTCACACTCGAGGTCGTCAGTCACTTTCATCTTTTGGTGACAATGAGGGTGAGGCTAGTGGCACTCCTATTAGATCAGACTCTAATTTTTTTGTACCACGCAATGTTCCAAGTGCACAACCTTCACTTGAAGGTACAGGATGGAATAAAGAGAAGCATGAACAAGCACGGATAGCAGCTTCAAACTTTTGGTTTTACAATAATCTATCTTTCAATGCAGCAAACAATGTGTATTGGGAATGTTTTGTTAATGCAGTAATAGTTGCAGGTAAGGGGTTTAAGGCCCCAACAGGTCATGACTTCAGTGGGCCATTGCTAGAGAAAGCTGTGCAAAATACACAAGGTGTGTTTGATGATCAGAAAAGGTATTGGAAGAGAAAAGGATGCAGCATTTTATCTGATGGATGGACAGATGGATGGAATAGGACTCTTCTCAACTTCTTGGTGGCTTCAAATGGTGCAATAGTATTCATAAAGTCTGTTGATGCCTCAGATGAAATAAAAAATGCAGAGACTTCGTGTAATCTGTTAGATGGTGTGGTTTAGGAAGTTGGAGTTGAGAATGTTGTCCAAATTATCACGAACAACGCAGCTGCATATATATCTACAGGTAGAATGCTTATGGAGAGGCATCCTTCGATTACATGGAGTCCTTGTGCTACACATTGCTTGGACTTGGTGCTAGAGGACATTGGGAAGATTGGATGGGTGAAGAAGGTGGTTGAAGATGCAAGAAGTGTCACCAAATTCATCTACAACCATACTTGGGTGGTTGCTTTGATGAGAAAACACACAAATGGCAAGGACCTTGTGCGACCTGGAGTGACATGATTTGCTAGCCACTTCATCACTTTGCAGAGCATTCTTAGTGCCATTCCTCATCTTAAGCAGATGTTTGTGTCAGATGCTTGGTTGGGGTCTGCATACTCCAAAACAGAGTTCCATGACTCGCGGCGAGTCACGCGAGTCGACGGGCCGAGAGACCTCCGCCGGGTCACGGCGACCTTGACCCGGCCCGGACAAGTCACAGGGTGTGACTCGCTTGACTCGCCAAGTCAGCGAGTCACCCCCTGACTCGTCGAGTCCGAGGGTCGTGACCCGGCCGGCGCAGCTTGCAAAAAGTGGACGCTAAAACAAAAAAAACATCACATTTTTATTATGTTTTGTGCCATTTGCCTTTGTCATAACCCTAAAAGGGATTGCCATTTAGTTTTATGAGTGGAAGAGAGGAAAAAAGAGAGCCATAGTTGTGCAACCAGCTGAGAGGAAGAGGTAAAAAACTTGCACAAATCACATTGGGGCAGCACTACAGTGCATTGAGAGCATCAAGGAGCTCATTTCAAACACTTGTCAACAAATTTGAAAGAGGTAAGTTTTAATTTTTATTGATTATGTTGGTTTTTTTTCTATATTATGGATTTTTTCTTTTTTTTTTAATTTTTTTTTAACTTCAGCTTTCCAAATCTATATTGCTGCTTGCATACTTCAATGATTCAATCACAATGGCATAAATAGAACAATAGCATAGCAAACCCTAGACTTTTTTTTTGAAAAAATTGTATACATGTATTTATAATTTTTTCTAAAAAAAATCTAGGGTTTGCTGATTTTTCTGAATTGTTAATTTCTTTCTTTGAAATTTGAAAATTTTCAAGAAAAAACACAATGCACAAATTAGTCTTCGCTGATTTTTTTTAATTAGTTTAAAATTTAAAATTTAAAACTTTGTCAAACACAATGCTCAAATGGTGATTTGTAAAATTGTCTTATTGCAGCAGCCCTCACGTTTTGAAAACAATTTTTTTTCCTAATAGCTCATCCTAATCTTCCACCTAGGAAACATGGTCAAAAAGATGAGGCATGGAAATACACTGAAGAATTCCCTGGTAGACAGAGAAATTAAACCAAGTGTATGTTTTGTAAGGAAATTAACCATGGGGGGATAAATAGATTAAAATATCATATTGCTGGCATACGTGGCCATGATACTGAGCCTTGTGACAAGGCAACTCCCGAAGCAATCCGTTTTTGTTACGTTCTATTAGAAAACTTTGAAATACATAAGCAAACCAAAAAAAGACAAAGAGAGGAGTTATGTCGTATTGGTTCCCCTCCACCCACATCCGCATCCGGCTCCACATCCACAGCTGCATCCATAGGTTGTGTTGGAGAGGGTTCTTCTATGCCTCCTTTTCGTCCTAGTGCTTCTGCTAGTACCAGTACTTCTATTCCTACTCCTAGTCACACTTTTGGTCCTAGAGTGCGAAAATCCAAGATAGACAATTTTTTTGTACCACGCACTACTCTTGGCGCACAACCCTCGCTTGAGAGCATGTCTTGGAACAAGGAGGTCCATGATGTAGGAAGAAAAGCAATTTGCAAGTTTTGGTACTTCTGCAACATTCCATTTATTGCAGCCAGGTACTTTTTTATTTGATTGTTTTAAATTAAAATTTAAAATTTTATGGTTTGAATTTGAAAGTTGAAATTGAAATTGAACTTTTCTTATTTAATCTATTTCAATTTGTGACAGGTCTCCTTATTGGCAAGGCATGATTGATGCAGTAACCATTTGTGGGCCGGGGTTTAAAGCCCCTAGTGATACTGAGTTGAGTGGCCCTCTCTTGTTGGAAATGGTGGAAGATATGAAAGCTGACCTAGAGGACCACCGCCAATCTTGGAGCCAGAAGGGTTGCACCATCATGACAAATGGTTGGACTGATAGGAGGAATAGAACACTCCTAAATTTTCTTGTTTCCAGCGGAGGTGATTGATCATTTTACTTCTCTATATGCATTGTGATTGAAATTGGATAATTTACATTCTAATTTAATGATAATTAATTTGTTTTATTTTTAGGATCCACCATGTTTTTGAAGTCCATCGATGCTTCCTCACATGTCAAAAATGCGGCATACTTATGTGAGGCTATTGAGGAAGTTATAGATGAGGTGGGGGAAGAAAATGTGGTGCAAGTGGTGACGGATAATGCAGCAAGTTATGTTGCTGTAGGTAAACTTTAAAAGTTTTCTTTTAAGTTTTAACTTTTGACTTTTAAACTTTTAAGTTTTTAACGTTTAAATATTAATGGTAAAATTTCACATCTAATTCTTTAACTAATTTAAAATTGTTGCAGGAAAACTTTTAATGGAGAGGCACCCAAAAATCTTTTGGTCTCCATGTGCGGCCCATTGCGTTGACCTCATGCTGGAGGATATAGGTAAGCTTGGATGGGTGAAAGAATGCGTTGAAAGGGCCAAGAATATATGCAAATTTATTTACAATCATGCATTGGTCCTTAGCATTATGAGGCAATACACGGGGGAAAGGGAGTTGGCTCGTCCTGGTATAACGAGATTTGCCTCAAATTTCCTCACATTGAAATCCTTGTTAAAATCAAAGGCATCTTTGAGGCGCATGTTTGTTGGTGAGGAGTGGACTTCCTCATCCTATGCTACAACCACTGCAGGGATGGATGTAGTAGATTGCATTTTTGATGAGCCAGGTTTTTGGATCCCTTGTGCAGAGATCGTGCAGGTAATCTTATAAATTTATAATATTATATGCATATTTTTGTTTTGTTTGCATTGTGCAACTTTGCAATTTTTCTTATTTTCATGCACACTTGTGAGTTAACTATTTTTGTTTAACATTATTTGCTGGTCACTGAGCCCCTAGTAGTTCTCCTATGAGTTGTTGATGGGGAGAAGCTCGCTGTGGGCTACATATATGAGGGCATGGATAGGGCCAAGGAGGCCATTAGATCCATATATGCTGGAGTTGAGGATAAGTATAGGCCCATTTGGGACATAATTGATAGAAGATGGCATAACCAACTTCGTAGGCCCATCCATGCAGCAGCTTATTACCTCAATCCATCATTTCGTTTCCATGCTGATTTCAAAGCGGATGAGGAGGTTCTTAGCGGGCTATATTTAGTAGTACAACGGATGGTCACTGATACCACAACTATACTTTTTGAGATGGATGCATTTAATAATGCATCAAGGGCAATCTTTGCTAGCCAATTGTGCAAAGAGGGTCGGACAAAATTGCAGCCAGGTAGAAAATTCTAAAGTTTATGACATGCATTTTAATTTTTCATTTTATAATCTACCTTTAAAGTTGGAAATGAGACTAATGTTTTTTTCTTTTCCTTATCTCAGATAGATGGTGGCAAATGTTTGGGCCTTCAACCCCAAACCTTCAAAAAATTGCCATCCGCATATTGAGCCAGCCGTGCAGCGCTTCTGGATGTGAGCGCAACTGGAGCATGTTCGAGCACATCCCCACTCGAAGAGGCGAAATAGATTGTCTGTGGAGAGGTTGAATGATCTAGTCTTTGTTCATTACAACCTCCGTCTCAGGACCAGACAGATTTTGGACGATGACTTCTCTCCGATCACTCTAGAGGAAGTCGACCCCGAGTCCGATTGGCTCACTGAGTCCACCGATCCAGTCTTCACTGATGAGGACCTTGAGTGGGTTGACCAGGTAGACAGAGAGGCTGAGGCTGTGGCTATGGCAGAGGAGGAGGATAGAGCACGATCAAGCACAACACCTATGGCTACTCAGACTGGCACATCACAGGCAGAGACTATGGCTACTCAGTCATCCAGGACCTACCTTAGACGCCTTTGTAGGAGGCAGATAGACGAGGCTGAGCCTGAGCTTGAGCCATAGACTTGTTTTTTTTTACACTTTACAGTTAGATATATGTTTGGGAACATTTGAAGTCATGGATTTTATATTATACATTGGACAACATTTTAACTCTATATATCTATGTTTTCTAATTCCTTCAGCTACAATTTACATTTCTATGCATGTGATGGATGTATGTTTATGTATGTGATCAAATTAGCTTCTATTTGATGATGTTATAGTGTCTTTAAGCTTAATTCAATAATGGGTGTATGAAACAAGTTTTAAATCATTAAAAATCTCTAAATTTCAAGGGTTTTCTTATTTTGCCGAGTCCGAGCCGAGTCAGCCTTGCCGAGTCAGAGCCGAGTCCGAGTCTAGGAAAAGACCTGAAGCAAAGAAGATTGTGAGCATTGTTTTTGATGAAGGGTTCAATAAAAGTGGAGAGGAGTTGACTGCGGTAAGTAACAAACACAAAAGTAAAGTTTATACAATCTTGTCTATTTGCTGATTTTATTTTTTAGGGGTTGATTTTGTACTAATTTAAAATTTGTTTTCATTTTTTTAGGTGACAAAACCTTTGGTAAGGGTTCTTCGTATGGTGGATGGAGAGGGCATGCCAATGGGTTTCATTTATGAGGCCATGGATAGGGCCAAAGAGGCCATTTCACATGACTATCGTGGAAATACAAGAAAATGTGAAATCCTTTGGCGCATCTTTGATCGTAGGTGAACAAACCAACTCCACCAACCGATACATGCCTTCGCCTACTTTTTGAACCCGAAATTCTACTCCTCTGATTCATTTAGGGCCGATGAGGAGGTCATGGCAGGTGTTATTGCATGCAGTGATAAGATGGCACCTGATCCTGAGTTGAGAGACAAGGTTCTTGATGAGTTGGAGGTGAGATTTGACATTTGCAATTGCTCTATCTTTATTTATGAATTCGGAAATGTTCATTATTGAATTTGAGTTTGACACTTTGACTATCTATTTCTGAATTTGGAAATGTTCATTGTTCAAGATCTACAAAAGTGCAAAGGGGAGACTCTTCTCATCACAACTAGCAATTGATAGGAGAGGAAAACAACAACCAGGTAAAAAATTTAGTAAATTAGTTCAATAGTGCAAGAAAAAACTTACAAACTTGATTGTTACATTTTTTTCTCAATTCTAATATTTCTAAATGTTTTTTGTAGATTTATGGTGGGAGAATTATGGTGCTGGCACGCCTAATCTTCAAAAGATAGATATCCGTGTTTTGTCTCAGCCATGCAGTGCTTCTGGGTGTGAACGAAATTGGAGTGTATTTGAGAGCATTCACACAAAGAAGAGAAATATATTATCACAAAAGCGGCTCAATGATCTAGTATTTGTTTGGTACAACCTTCGCCTTCGAGTTAGACAGGTGGAGGGTGTTTCACATGAGGCTATTGACTTGGATGAAATTGATCCATATGGTGATTGGACCATGAATGAACAAAATAATGGTGACGATGCCCTCCTTACCAAAGAAGAAATTGCAGAAATAGAGAGAGGAGCAGCACAAGATGCAGAAGGAGCAAGATTGGATGAAATGGAGGATGAAGATGAGGACGAAGATGAGGACTTTGACTTTGAAGAAGAATCATCTCACCATTTAGATACCACAACACCCACTGCTACTACTTCTAGCTCAAGGCTTGAAAAATTGAGCTATATTAGGAAAAATACAAAGTGGAAGATGTTGTGTTGCATGGGTACCCGTACCCAACCCCCTAGAATGCGTACCAGAGACTGGTACGCGTCTCTCGTACCGGAGACCCGTCAGGAGATGTCTCTACACATAGGAGACTCCACGTCAACAAACCCTCCCGTCTCCACCCTAAATAACACGCGCAAAAGTCAAAAAATTTGACGCAATGCATGGGCAGAAGCAAAAACCACTGACGTGAGCCCCATTTTTAGACATTTGTATGACATTTTGAATTGACTCATTTCACATTTGTGTACTTAAACTTCAAAGTGAATGTTAATTCTTGTTTTGAAAGTTCAATGCCATTATATTTTCAGATTTTCTATAAATTATTAAATTATATTTAAAAAAAAATTGGCGTCTCCAAGTACCCCTGTCTCCTATTTTGAAAAAATAGCCGTACCAATACCGGTACCAGTCTCCAACGTCTCCGAGTACCCCCGTACCCATGCAACCTTGGGAAGATTGGTTTGTTCATTCACATTGTTGTTTTTCACATTTGGAGTTGGACTTGGATATATCATTATATATAATTTTGTGAACATTTATATACTTATGCTGCCATTATACATTTTAGAGTTGAAAGTTGAAAGTTGAATATGCTGCAAAACTTGAATATGCTGTCATGAATGATGAAATTTCAAATATTGCATGTTTGTAGATCATATGACATGTGTAATGTTTCAATTATGGCACTTATGTTCTCTAAATGCATTAATTTCTTTATGTTTTTTTTTTGTAAAACTACGGTTTTTTTTTTTGCCGAGTTTTTCACGAGTCCAAGTCCGAGTCCAAATTTTTGGTTTGCCGAGTCTGAGGCGAGTTCGAGATTTTCAACTATGCGACCATGTATACGTACTCCCGTACCTAGGTATATATATAACATATATATACATATACATAAATATATATTTATATAATAAAAATAACACTAGTCCCAGCTAAACATGATTAATAATTAATGAAATAATTAATTAAATAATAATAACTACTTTTTACTTCAAGAAGCAACAAACCCTAGGGTTATGAACCCTAAATTCTCTGCACTGACCCTCTAGGTTACCTGGCTCACTATCACACACTTGGCCCACAAAAATCGGTTAGGTCCAAATCTTGCCCAATTCTGATAATTAATAATTCATGGTAAAAGTAAAACATTAAATCATATTGTTAATTGCAAATTCATCAATTTAATCAATCAAAGTCCAACAAATCATCATAGAAAGCATAAGTATCATCGTTCACATATACATAATCATCTTAACATATCCATCAATTAAAACATGAAACTAGGGCACATTAAATATCTACAAGTATATCAAATATGCACTAGGGTTAACATGTATCAAGGCGTAAATACTGCACAAAATCAACTAGGGCACAAGTGGGATGTAACAAGCTTGGTGAGAATGTCTGTCGTTTGCTTATCAGTACTAATCTATCTCAACTGAATAGCATTCCTTTCCATCATGTCTCTAACATGGTGATACTTGATCTCCACATGCTTTGTTTTGTCATGAAACACAGGATTGACAGAAAGCTTTACGCAACTTTGATTATCACAATGGATAATTGTAGGTTCTAAGGATTGTCCAAACAATCTTGCAAGAAGCTTCCGAAGCCACATTGCTTCTCGTGCTCCTACACATTTTGCAATATACTCGGCTTTTGTGGAGCTCAGTACTACTAAAGACTGTTTCCTGCTGCACCAAGAAATCATAGCTGAACCCAAACTGAAACAAGAACCAGAGGTGCTCTTCCAATCAGTGACACATCCTGTGCAATCGGAATCAGTATATCCATGCAGCTTCAAGTTCATATCAGAAGAATATCTTAGGCCATATCCAACTGTGTCGTGCAAGTATCTCAGAATATGTTTTGCTGCAACTAGATGTATTTGCTTTGGTTTAGACATGAATTGGCTAAGTGCACTTACTGCATAGCAAATATCTGGTCTAGTATTGACTAGGTACATTAAAGATCCAATCATTTCCCTGTATAGTGTAGAATTCACCAGATCCGAAATAGCTGCAGCTTCTCTTAACTTAAGAAAGCTGTTCTCCATAGGAGTGGCCATGGATTACAACCCATCATACCAAATCTCTTTATAACGTCTATGGTGTACTTCTTTGACTTAGAATGATCCCATCAGATTTTTGCCAAACTTCTAACCCAAGGAAGTAGTACAATAAACCAAGATCCTTCATCTCAAATTCAGAAGATAACTCCTTGCATATTATAATAAGATGATCTTCTCCAGTGATAAGTAAGTCATCAACATAAAGAATTAGGATTAGTGCTTCCCCATTACTTACCTTGAAGTATAGGTTTGAATCTGCATCATTCTTGGAGAAGCCCAAGCCCATTAGGTAACGATCAATCTTTTCGTACCAAGCACGTGGAGCTTGCTTAAGGCCATGCAATGTCTTCTTCATCTTGCAAACATGAGATTCCTTCCCATGTACCACAAATCCTTCAAGTTGTTCAATATACACTTCTTCCTCGATTATACCATTTAGAAAAGTCGTCTTTACATCCATTTGATGAATCTTCCATCCTTTAAATGCTGCAATAGCTATAATGGTTCTGATTGAAGTGTATTGGGCAACTACAACAAAGGTTTCCTCATAGTCAATTCCCTCCTTTTGAGAGAATCCTCTAGCCACAAACCTAGCCTTGTATTTTTCAATACTACCATTAGCAGCATGTTTGATCTTAAAGAGCCATTTCGAAGAAACAACAGATTTACCTTCTGGTCTAGGTACAATGTCCCAAACATCATTCTTTAGAATTGATTGATACTCTTCTGCCATGGCATCTTTCCAAACTTGTTGACTAGTGGCTTCCTCAACACTGGAAGGTTCTGATTCAATGATTTGACTCATCAATGCAACATAGCTAAAGAACTTATGAGGTCTCTTACTTTCTCTAAATGTTCCTCTTGGGGCTGCAATATCTTTAGCCTCTTGCATCATTTTCCTTGCCCAAAGAGGTCTTTTCTTACCAATCACAATGTTAGTAGGCCCATCAGTAGGATTCAAGGGCTCATTTGGATCATCATCTTCTTCAAGTTCATGAGTCTCCCTATGAATCTCAGGAGTATCGTCTTCTTCCATATTTTGAGGAGGCTCTTGATCTTCAATGTCCATTTCATGGATGCCCTTGGATTTTCTGAATGCAACATCCTCTTCAAATGTCACATCCCTACTCAACTCAATCAATTTCTGCCCTGGAATGTAGATTTTGTAGGCTTTTGATGTTTCACTATAACCTACAAATATTCCCTTCCAACTTTGTCCTTTTATCTTTGGGTATATGTATGTACACTGGACAACCAAATATCCTCAAATGACTTACATCCGGCTTCACCCATGTGAATGCTTCTTCGGGAGTCTTATTCTCCAAAATTCGGTGAGGGCATCTATTTTGAACATAGACAACAGTTCTAGAAGCCTCAACCCAAAAAGAAGTTTGAAGATTTTGATAATGGATCATGGCTTTGGCTGCTTCCACAATAGTTCTATTCTTCCTTTCTGCTACACCATTCTGTTGAGGATTATAGGGAACACAAAACTCACTCTTAATCCTAGCTTCAATGCAAAAATTACGGAAGTTACCAAAGGTATGCTCTCCTCCATTATTGGATCTCAAGACTTTGATCCTCTTCCTTGATATGTTCTCTACTGGAGCTTTGAATTCCTTAAATCTCATAAGTACTTCATCAGATTCTTTACTTTCGAAAAAATAGATCCAAGTCTTCCTTTAGTGTTCTTACCCAATGTGCAACCTTTGCAAGTTCTTTCATGCTCCCGGTTGAGTTTTGGAAGGCCTGTAACCATCTTCTCCATTGTAGGTAGTGCACAAAAGTGAAGGTGACCCAATCTTCTATGCCAAATCTCACAAATACGTGATGAATCATGAAGTAAGGCTTGAGGAGGAGAAGTGCAAAGTCTATAAAGACATCCATGACGAACTACAATGACTTGAGCTCTCTTGATATTTGATTTCTTTGGCCATGCAACGACTTTGCCATCCATGAATGCGATTCGATATCCTTTGTCTTCCAAGGCAGATATGGAGACAAGATTTCCCTTAATTCTCGAAATGAATAGTACATCATTCAATTTCAAGGAAATGCCTGAATTTAGGTGAAAAGAGGAGGTCCCAACTCCTTTCACAAAGTAACTAGCATCATCTTCAATGGTCACTTGTTCATTTGAAGTTCTCTCGACCAAATCATTTAGATGATCTCTAAATCTAGTAATGTGGCGAGATGCACCACAGTCAATTATCCAAGTATTGTGGTCAGTAGGCACATTACTTGAAAGGGCTGAATAGAATATGAATCCATCTAAATCCTTTTGCATAAGAATTTCACCAACATCCGCAATGGAAGCTTGAGGCATAGTCCTAGTTGGACATTTCATTGCATAGTGACCATATTTGTCACATCTAAAGCATTGGATTTTTGAAATATCCTTCCTTCTTTTGAATGTAGAACCATTATTGGATTCCTTATCTTTCTTCCTTTTGAAATGTCCTTTCTTACCCTTCTTCTTTGAGGAGTGTGAGGCAAGAACATGAATATCTTCGTTTGTAGAACTTTGACCAATACCTCTTGTGACCGATCTTGACTCTTCTTGAATGTAGTCTATCTTCAAGCGATCAAACTTAGGAGGTTTTGATCTTGCGCTTATCCCTTGAATAAATGACTCCCATGATGAAGGGAGACCATTGAGTGCCAACATGGCTAACTCTTTGCCCTCTATAGTGTGTCCAATGGTAGAGAGTTGATCTCTCAATTCGGTAATCCTCATGAAGTATGAGGTTATGGATTCTCCTTTCGTCATTTTGATGTGATGAAGTTGTTGCTTTAATGCAAGGGCTCGGCTTGTGTTGTTGATCTCATACATCTCCTCTAATGCTTTGAACATGTCATATGCCATCCCCAACTTGGAGATAGTTGGCACAATGTGATCTTTCACAGAGTCAACCAACATCTTCATTGCTTTGTGGTTCTTTCTCTTCCATTGAAGCTTCTCATCCTCTTTGGTTGGTTCCGGTATGGCTTTCTTCATGAATTCGTCTAATTCGTTTTCACCCCAGGCAAGCATCATTCTAAACTTCCAAGATACAAAGTTTGATGCTCCCTCAAGTCTGTCTTCAAATCTAATTCCATTCACCATCTTGACGTTTGATAGTAGTCGAACTTGAAGACAATAGTGGAAGATAACCTTGCTTCTATAAATCTGATCTGATCTTTCCTTAAGCCTGCTTTGATACCATGTTAAGTTTAGGTGATCAGATTATGTAGACAAATTTAAGGCAATTACACAAAATTACCCTGGGAAACCACCCTCTTGAAGGTGAAAACCCAGTAAAGAAGTTCCTTATTGTTTTATTGATATTCAAGATGTCTTTTACAATGTATTAGCTTCACTCCTTGAAGTTAGTATCAACACAGTTCAAACAATAAGGAATGAGTTTGATCTGCTATGAGTGCAATCCACTTGCTGACTATGATATCACTTCTATATGAATGTATGATCTGCTGGAGATAGATATATCACATCACAAGAAGGAACCCAATCTGATTGCTGTATGTATAATGAAAACTGCTGAAGATGATGGTAGATTCGCAAAACAAGGAACATGATCTGTTGGATAATACGTGATCTGCTTGTGTCTTCAATTCGATGTATACTGAATGTGATGAGGAGAATGAAGCTATATACTATATACGCCTAGCCAACCAACACGACTTATCTCTAAAGTCGGTTCCTTCATTAACAGTCACGTCTTTTTGTTATGATAATAAACACGTCTTTAATAGGACCGATTCAATTCAAAGAGACATGATTATAATATAATAATAAATCAGTTTTGTGTCAACACGTCTTAATCAATGTTTGATAATAAAATCGATTTAGCATTAATATAAACAAATTGATATGACTGAATTATCTAAGGCCGATCAGGCCAATTAGACAATTTAGTTGTCTATGTCAGTATAGAGGAATTCCGATTGACGCTATTACATTAACACCAACTACCAAAGTACTCGTTTCCTTTTTTAAGCTCCGTGTTGTTTACTTTCTGGGACAGCTATATTGTTGTTGGTTGTTAAGTTAGTTGGGAGGGTAAGTTCCATATTTACTAGGCATGGGTGAACATGTTGTATGGATGAATCTAGGCCACTTGTTCAGTTAAAATCCTAGCCATTCATCTAGATTTTGAAAGTCTATATAAAGGGGAGTAATTCTCTCCTATTTTTGGTAAGTTAAAGAATTGTTGTTGAAACTCTACCAAAATTTATACAGAAATTATGGAAGCCAAATCTGTGTCAATTTTCATATGAGTGCATGGTTTTATCTTCTTGCCATGTTTTAATTTATGTTATGTATTTCATTTACGAATGGTTTCTTTGGGTAGAAATTTGATGGATTTTTTCTTTTCATACCGTTAAGGACCAGCTGATTGTTGATCCCTCTATATGTTTAGTCTGAACTTTTAAAGAGCTTAGTTCGACTACTAAATGCTTAGTTGAATAAATGTTTTAAATTCAGCATATGTGTGTAGTAGTTTGAAAATCAAGATTATCCCTTGAAGATTGCACTGGTTTTGTCTAGGTGTGTTTTAACTGGCAAAACAGAGCTTGGTTATTCGGAAATTCCATCTATTTACTCAAAGATATTGTTCTAGTTAAAGTAGTTTAACTTCTCTCCCTTTATCGATTTTTTATTTATTTAAAATCTGAAGTTGATATCCCAAACCAACATCATGCCTAATGAAGATTTGATGAGCAAAAGACTTGTAAAGTCTTAAGAACGACCTCTAGAACCTTTCCAAAGCCCGTCTCTATCGCAGGCGTAAGTCCCCTTAGTGTTACCAGCAAACACATTACCATTGAGTTGTCCCACAGTCAAGAAATGACAGTTTAAACCTTGAGGTTGTCTTCTTGTGATCGTCTTTAGTAGCACTAGAAACCTCTTTATGCAAGAGAGAATGGGTTTATCTCGATATTCTATTCCGTGTTGATTAAAAGAGTAGCAGTACGATTTCCCGCATCAACACACACCACCCGACTGCACTCCGAGGTTGGCTCAATAGAACACAATCGGCCACAAAGGGTCGAGTTGGCCAGCTGGCTGCAACCTTCCCCATTTGTTTGGGGTTACCTAAGTATGAACTGTGTTGAGAAGAGATTGATTTGTTGCTGAGTCATATAGAAAGCCTTGTGTTGTAAGCACAAGAACTCTATGTTCCTCTCGGAGAATAAGCTTGCCCAATTGTACACTTTACCACTTTACCAATGTTGAGGCCCACCATTAGATCGATCATTCAGATAGCAATGTCAGATGCGCTATTGACACTCTTTAGTCTACTTTTAAATAAATGCAGCACACATCACCATTCAGTTGTGGCGATAAAATTCTTTTCGAGTCGTCGATTATTACCATTGCTCTATATGCTATTCTATTTTTCTTTTGTGAGATCGTTGTGGCACACTCTCTTCAGGAAGGCATCCTTGTTCTACCATGTCATCTTTTCACTCGGCTTTGCAGCGGAAGCTCCCCTCGAGGGTATCCCAAATACAATTGTAAACTTAGTAGGCTAGAAGGATATAGTGATCTTGCAACCCCTATGCTTGATAATAGAATTTGTGGGAATGCATGTTGCACCATGTCACCATGGCCCTCAAATAGGGCTCCTGGACTTTAAAGAAAGGTAGCTGTGTGGTCTTCTGTCCCCGCGCATGTGTGAGTGCCACCTTCAGGGGATGACTATTTTCAGTGTCTTGGCACTTGGTTCGATACTTGTTGCCACTTAGGCTCTCCTAGGTAATGGTGTCGGTTGTAATAATGTCATCTTCTATTGCCTTCCGTGATTGAGTCCAAGGTCTGATTCTCTTGCCTTTTCTACTGCTGGTTTCCATGCTTGCAACTTGTACTCTCCATAATCAATACTAACCCATTAGGAATGCCAACAATTTTTAATGCCTTCTTAAACCGTTATTATAACTTTCTCGCAATCTGAGAATTTGCCAAGGCTTTTGTACTCTCTATTACTGTGGCCATATTAGAGGAATACCAAGTACAGTCCACAAGTGAATTTGACTAATGCTGCTGCTACACAAGTGTCGTATTGATTTCTGTACAACCCGTAATGAGGGATGAGGTATGGGATGCAGTATTGTCGCTGTACCAAAATAGAATCTCTGTACTAAAGCTTGTGCTTTACCAAAAAAAAATCGCCCTACCATTTTTCTCAAGTGTCTTATCAATTTTTTGAAATGACGTGCTTCACCATACACATGCCATACATAGTCATGGGATGATTGTTGTATGAATTCGCCAATGAGTTGATGTTGTACGCTTGGTGTTGGAAAGTGCTTTACCGCTTGAAGTCGTACAACATTGAGGTGTGTAGGTTGTTGGAATTGTTGTCATTGATGTCAAGGGTATACAGTCATCTAGAAGTTGTCATTGATGTCAAAGGAGCTCAATGGAGATCATTGAATATATTGTTGTTAATGTTGAAACAAACTTGTATACAGGTTAGACCTACTGCAGATGTTGAGGACTTTCAATATACCTTGAACAGTGAAAATCCAGGTTCAAGAGTACCTTCAAATTATGATCAATATCATGGCAGGAAACCATGATCGATGTGCTTTGAACAGATGTGGAAATCATGGTTGGTATGCTTGACTTGATGCCGACTACAAATGTTGTGTTCAAGCAATTCATTGTATAGATAATTCATAATACACATACTGATGACAAGACACACAATGACTAATACAGCGGCTAGTAATCTAGACTTTGAATAAACAAAGTATGCAGGACATCGATTTGCAGTGACTATGACACAGATTAATATTGCAGCGACTGCCATTACTAAAGATCAAATTTTAGACAGTTAATCATAAAAGGTAGCAAACTTTTGGTTATAAAAGGCGGCAACCAAGTGACTATATTGATTTAATGAAACAACAAAATCAGAATGAAGACAAACATACTACAGCCGAAGTTTATGGTGCATACAAAACTGATAGAGCCGACTTTATGAAGAAGACGACATTCACATTGAATCATATATAAAGACAATCTTTTTATAAGAAAGTATTTGTGAAATCTGTTTTGAGTTTGTGTGATGTCCCCATTCAAATTTGAAATAGAAGATAAAACTTTGTTGCTAGCCCGAGAAAGCCCCTTGTATTATCTTTATAGATGATATTCAAAGCTAATTCATTCGATACATGTAAGGAAGAATGTCATTAATGATCAATGATTCATATACTTCATATATGACTGGAATTAATGAAGAAGCAAGTTCAATACATAAATAATGAAATAGCTAAGACAGGTGTTAGAGGGAGGAGAGGAGATTTTGTCACAGTGACTGTATTTATCAAGGCAGCCAGGACCTTGAATCAGACAAGATTCGAAGTCATCTTACTATTCTTGCAAAGCATTTAAACAAAGTTAGAGGTCATATAAAGGAACATAAACAGGAAAACGTTAAACTTGTAATAGCTGGTGTATATGTTAATGATAAACAACAAACAATGATAAAAGAAATATCATAAAAGACTTTATGCAATAATAAAAGACTAACTTATATATCATAAAGAACAAATTTGTTTTACTGAAGACATTGACTTAATATGTCTAATTGATAATTGTGTATTTAATATGATTAGACATCGGTTATGAAGCAGAGACTTAAAAAGCGGTTGATATGTGGAAAGCTACGATTTCATTTCTTTGAGATTAATAATAAGCAAATAACTATGAAGTACTTAATGCAAGCGCAGCGATGAAGATTATTGAAGGAAACAGATCTGAGGTAAAGTTTTTATCAAAGCAAATTCAGAAGATACAAGTCGAGCAAATATGATTTGTTCATTAGAGAGAGAGAGAGTTTTAAGTAAGCAATTAGTTTGATTATAAAAAGACAAACTCTTGTTAACATAAAAGACAATGTAAAAGGGAGGATACAAAATCTATAATAAACAATGATAATATTGGATTAAGCCAACACTCGTGAACAACCAATGAATCAAAGTCAAATCAGAACTAGAGGGTAGGAGTTGTTTGAGAAGAAGAAGCACCTGGAAATCAATCAGAAGAAAAGATCATTAGTCAATAATATTATTGAAAAACAGTGATAAGCTAAGATCATTGACTTATTAAGACGGCGGTTTGCTCCATGAAGAGATGCAATTTGCAAAGTGTATATTAATAGTGCGATTTGTATAATTGGTTAAGAAATACAATGTGAAGAGATGTGCCTTTTAATGGTTGTGACTATTGGAAGAAGAATGTCTCTTAGAGATAAGAAGATATATAAAGGGAATCTATTTAATCAGATTGGGGAAAGGAAGAAATATAGAAGATTTCAATCAAGGATGGGATTTAATGTGACCTCCAATACATGTAATACAATTATTAAATATGCAGCAAAACGAGGACTTTACTAAAGGGAAAAGGCAGCGATCATTGTCTATGAAACAAGCAGTGACTGTTAAATAAGAAGACAGCAAGTGCGAGTGTTAGATAAGAAGGTAGCGATTTGATCAGAAATAATAATTATTAAACAAGGAAACAAATTTATGGCAGTGGTAAAGAAAAAAGGAATGCAGCTATTTGTTTTATTTGCAACTCATTAAAGTTCTGTTAATACAAACCAATAAAAGGAAAGGAGTGTGAGTGTGAAACACAAAGATATACCAGAAAAGACATGAGAATACATATGCAGATTTAAAGAAAATACATGCAGATATATGAAGGGAACATGAGCAGATTGATAAATAAGAATATATGAAAATTTGTAAGAAGTTTCTAGTAGTGCTGCAGAGAGATAGTAATCAGTTTGATGGGAGATTTATGATCAGCAAAATCTATTTACAAATCAGAGAAAGCTATCAAGATATGTTTTACCCTTTGAGCTATTCTTAGAATTTTAAATTAAACATTATAATGAAATGTCTCAGAAATGAGAGGAGGGTTTATAGAGGCACCCCATTACAAAGCAACGGCCTAGATTGATCCAAGATCAATGGCCAAGATTAATAGATAAAACCCTGATTAGGGTTATTTGCAAAAAAAAAAACTCTTTTTGGCCGATAAGTAAATTACAACACTTTGGATAACCAATGAGAAAATAGGAGCCACTTGTTGAGTCTAGTTCATTGTATCTAGACATGGCTGACTTGGAACCCTTGGATTGGTTGATTGATGACTAGGATGCCACCTTAGCTTGCTTTGTGGATTTGATTCTTCATCATGAAGAAGTGTTGATGCTTTAGGCAATATCTTTTGATCCGAAGGAAATTCAAGATGATTAGAACATCTTCTTCATTCTCATTGTGTCTTGAACTTATCGCTCTTTGGTATGGAGTCCTTTAATTTTGGATTTCCAAAAGAAATCCAAGATGGATGTGGATCCCTTCATCCTTGTATGATTTAATCTTCTTGAATGTCTTGATGGAGTGTAACTCCTTCTTTGTTACTTTTATCCTTGGATTTCACCTTGAAGCATGAATGGTGTCCTTCCATGCATTGTGGAATTATCTTTCCAACTGGTTCCTTTGTTTCATCTTCATTTTTTCTGGAAATCTCTTCCTAAGTTGACATCCATCCTCATGAAAATCATGAAAAATTCCTAAGTTTGAGAAATAAGCTTGATGTCGACTTGACGAATTTTTGAAAAATAACTCTAATTTTGTGACTAGATTTTTGATATTAAACTCAAAATCAGACTTAATCAAGTCTGAAACTGAAAAGTCAGAGTTAGTAAACTTGGAAATTATGGAATTATTGTCTGATTATGAATTTAGAAATGAAAATCAGACTTTAGGAACATTTTGGAAATTGAAATCAGACTTGGAAAAACTGTTGAAATTATGAAATTGAGTTTGATTTTAAACTTTAGGAATGAAAATCAGACTTGGAAAAGATTCTGGAAATCAAAATCAAACTCAAAAAAACTCTTGAAATCTTGAAATTAAGTCTGATCAGACTTGCAAAAAGATTCTTGGAGCTAAAATCAGACTTGGAAAATTCTGGAAATTATGGAGCAAAGTCTTGTTTTGAGAATTTATCCCTGTAAGATTAAGAAAACATAAAAACTCAACCTTGTTCTTCTGATGAAATTCAAAAATTTGATTTGGAAAACCTTAGCACAAGTCTGATAACCAAAATTTAGAATAAGGGAAGGAATTTTGAAGCCCAAAATTTGAGAATTTTGCCATGAAAGTGCTTCAGACCTGCAAGAATTGAAGAAAAATCTCAGAGAAAGCTTCTGATTAGTCTTTGAATGCCTTGACTTCTCCCTTGGAACTCGCTGTGAACTTGCAATTACATTTCTAATTTGCCTAGAACTTTGGAAAGGTGCCAAGAAAAATTCGAACTTCTTGAGGATAGAAGGAAAATTGTGAATAGTGAATTGCCAAGACTAATGTCTTATAGGAAACTCAACCCCTGCCTTGCATTGTTTTTTTGTTTTAGTGAATTTTAGTTGCAATGTATGTAGTCAAGTTTTGGCTTCCAAATCAAACCTTCCTTTTTTCTTTTTTTTCTTTTTTTTCTTTTTTTTGTATGTTTTAGGACTTACTGGCAATTCTTTTTTTTTTTCCCTAGAAGCTTCTCTTCTAGAAACTTTTTTGCTTTATTTCCTTTTCAATTTAGCCAAGTTGAAACTTTTTCCTTTCATGAGCCGGGCAAATTTCTCCTTGTACTCAGGTTTTTTATTTTTTTATTTTTTTTAATTTTTGAAACATTTTTGCCTAGGTGGACTTTGCTTATGCTCAAGGAAGTTTTCCATGGAAACTTTGAATTCTTCTGTGGAAACAAGGAATTTTGTTTTCAAGGAAACAAGGAATTTTCCCCAAGGAATTTTTTCAAGGAATTCAAGAATTTTTCTTGAACCAGGTTCTAAACTTAGTCAATTTCTTGTGATCTTCAATTAGTTTTTTAGAAATTATCCTCTAGATTCGAAAGTTATTTCATACTTGGTTTGTTCTGGATGAATTCTCTTGACTTGACACATTTTTTGAACCGAAAAGGCCGAAACCATCCAAAACCTTGAAAAAAGCAAAAGCCAACTTTCCAAAAAAAAACTTTCTATTTTTAGAAAAAAAATGTAGGCCGAAAAAACAAGTTCCTGGATTGGCCCCAAAATGCCAAAAACAAAACTTTCTAAATTTATGAAAAAACAAAAAATAAAAAATCCTAAAAAAGTAAGTTGTCAGAATTGACCCCAAGAAATTGTGATTTTACTCCTTCGACCTATCTGAGACCATTCATAGCATTAAAACATTCTTTCAACCACTCCTTCACATTTTGACTCTGATGACTCCTCCAAATTTCACAAAACTTGATTGATTTCTGAGACTTAGAGACCGGAGACCAAAACCTTGAACTAAAAGCAAAACAAAAAAAAGAGGGGGTCCCCATTTGCAATGGGGCAAAGTGTGATTACGTCACAACAGGTCTTCGACTTAGTGCCCACTATTCTTGGGCTCTTTTGATATGGATAGTTTCGCTATGAGGTATAATTTTTATCAAGTATCTCGACAACCTTGTTCTCAAGGTTTCCTCCTTCATTGTCCTAATCCTGTATAGACTGTATGGTTGGTTACTCTTTACAAATTCAGCATCAAGGTTTTCTTCTTTGTCCTCGTTGTTCAATACTAATTGTATAGACGGGTTACTTGTTTGGTTGGTGAGGTCTTCGTATGCTTTGTCTGAGGGTGGTAGGTGTCTTGCTAGTTCAACCCACTCGCTTGTCATTTGCTCACCATCGCCAAATTCATCCTTTCCTCTTGACTACAACTTGCACTGACGTTGCGACATTTTTTTCTCATTGGACATGGATTTCCCTTAGTAGTCCTTCATTTTCTGCTTCTGCAATTCTTATCAGTCATCTTTGTCACACTTTGTGCTCTTAGTCAAAGTGATCTTCTTAGCTATCCTTTTGTAACTTACTGACTACTAGGCATATGTCTTCTATCTTTGTTCGGTTGCATCGACATTAATGTTTGGGGGTATGCCTTTTGATGGTGCCACATTGTTCGTCCTCCCTCTGATTCTGTTCTTCGTACCATTGCAATTTTTTTGCCTATGTTGTTGTTGGTCCCTTTCCTCTTGAATATCATGAAGTTACATGCCATATCCTTGACAATCTTCAAAGAAGATGGTTAACTTCATCATTCACTATTAGGCTATTCTAGATGGCACTCTCAGGGACCTCTCATTGGGGAGCCTCTTGTCGAACATACAAGTAAACTGATGCTTCCCACAAGTACACCAAGTATTGTGTCAATTTGTCTTATGTTGTGTATTCCTCTTCAATTTCAGTTACTTTTGGTTCTTCAACCGGTTGACCCATTGCATCGCCATAATGCTTGTTTGTGAATTATATTTCCGGATTTGTATTGGCAACGATGCCAAATGCCTACTACCTAACTCTACCAATTATTGAAGTAAACGAAAATGTTCATTAACAGATAATAGAAACATAACAATATAAATCATTGTGCATATTTGGAAGATATAACTTTCATTCCAATTACTAGATGTACAAGATATGTAGTAAGTACAATGACATCAGAGAGAGCTCTCCCAACTACAATCAACAACATATAAAAAGTTTACTCTTTGGTCAATACTACCAACCCGCAGTAATTGCTAACTACCAACGCACACTTTGTCGGAAACTAATCTCCACACTTACAAATCATACAATATTTTTTTAGCTGACTACAATTTGTACTCTAGCAATGAAGATCACATCATTGAATTTAGTGGCCTAAACATTGCTGACAAAAAACATTTGGTGAAACATCAATGGACATTTTACACTTTGATGTGTTCATTTTGCAAGAAACAAAACTATGGAAGAAAGATATTGAAAGATTCAGCGACATATTGAAGAAATGGAAATGATACTTCATTAACTCTATTGGTGCATTTGGAGATATGGCTTATGTATGGAGACCATCAAAGACTAAATGGGAAGTCACCAACCAAGATCAACATTGGCTTATGATTATTTCTTTTCTATTAATGCATATGGACTAGTTGTATGCACACAAAAGAAAAAGGTTTGAGAAGATATCACTCTTTATCAAATCCATTCCATTATACTCTTGGATTACGGGTGGATATTTCAATGCCAAATTAAATGATGAAGATATGTTGTCGTGCGCCCTGCAATAAGCCCACAATTTACAAGTTCTGTATTAAAAATGTTCTCTGCTCTTCACATTCAAATGCCCCAAAGGCACGAACAAAATATTCAATCCAAAAATATGTGGATCATTATTAACTATTAAGGTGTGTGCCTTATAGAGAGGACATGATTTAAGGTTTTGAAGACAAAAATCTTCCAAGGTATTGAATGGTGCAAGCCCCTAAAAGCTATATAAGCCATCATGTGCTTTTGATAGGGCTGAGTAGGGTTTTGTTCAAAAAGCTGCAAGTTGTATTTATAGAAGTGCACCAATGTGAAGGGCTACAATTTTGTGTGGGTCTATTTCAAGCTCACTAAGAGACAGTACTTGTAAACTCCGGAGATTGGTACTAGTATGACTCATTTTCAAAAATAGGAGACGGGGTACTTGGAGATGCTAAATTTTTTCTTTAATATAATTTAGTAATTTCCAAAAAGTATCATGACATAAGACTTTGAAAACAAGAACAAGGGTAAATTTTAACATTAACTTTAAAGTTAAAATACACATATCAAAATGTCAAATCTCATTGTATCAAAGAGTCAAAGAGTTCAAAACTCACACTACATATGTCATATTAGATTATCATTACATGTTAAAATTCAAAAATATTGATAGTTGATGCTGATACACAAACATAAAACAAAAATCAGAAATCTATCATCTACTCTTCAACATTTTGATCATCCATATCAAGCTCCTGATCTATGATGCTTTCCACATAATCATCACTCTCAAACTCAGGTTCTTCTGATGGTTCTAGAAGTAGGGGTAATTTAGTAAGGCCATCTATTTGACCACTTTATCCACCATGGCTGCTGAATGATGGAAAATAGCATTTTTGTTTTGTTTTTGACCTTTTTGTGTGCCTTTGGTCAAAGGAGACGTGCAGGAGATGGCCAAGAACCTGATAGGAGACACTGAGATGGTGGGAGACGTGGAAGTGAAGTCTCCAGCCGAAAATGAGGTCTCAAGAAGTGTGAAAAGTCTCCGAGAGGGGTCTCCAGCTCCGAGACATGTCTCAAGGGGGTGGAGATGTGTCTCCAAGTAAGAGGCATGCCCAAATGAGAGAAAATATGACTGATTCAACAATGAACAGACCTATTTATAGAAGGGTGATCATAAGAAAAAAGCAGTATTATGCATAAGTGTTGAAGGCTGGGAATGTCTAGACTCTATTTTGTGTGCTTTATGAAACATATCACCCAAGGGTCTTCAAAGGACCATTCTTCAGCTGTCAGCCTCATCTTGGTGTTAAAATCCTTAGGCACTATTGCTTAATGAGAAATAACCAAAGAGTTTTTGAATTCAATTAGCTATACCCAATCATCCAATTTGGATGGTAAGGTGATCCGTGAAGGGAACACCTTTTTTTCCTCTACGAGAACACAAAATTTAGCAAACAGCAAGTGTATTGAATTTTGTGATTGCATCTGCTGCAATGTACTGCCCAAAAGTATTGGAAATGCCCATAAAATAATCTTCATCCCATTATTTTAAAGGCAGCCCTGACAATCTAACCCAAACTGGAAACTTGATGATGCTATATTTGATTGGATTAAAGCCCAGAGTCCAATTTTTAAGATACAGGCTGTTTTGCCCCAAAACCTGGGACTGTTCAGAAGAATCCTTGAGCAATCATTTAGATTGGAAAATGAAAATAAGAAAAAATCATTCAACGGAGCAACCACCTCGACCTGACATCTTAATTTCCATTTCTGAAGCACCTATCTTTTAACATTAATGCTGGATGGATTATTGCAGAACTTTACACCAAACAAGTTATTGAGCCAAGAAGCCAACCTATCAATGAGAGAGTCAAGGATGGCAATTTAGTGTATCTACCCTTCCACCATGGCCTGAGTAGGAACAACATTTGCATTAGACAACACCATGGAGGGCTTTCAAGGAGAAACTCCTCTATCAAAGAGGAAGAGTGGGGCTTCTTCATCATGACCTGAGCAATGGGTCCACATACAACAGTTGAAGGACACACCCTAGGATATTGACCCTCAATGACACTCTCAATAGGCCTTATCTTTTTGGCTACAAGGAGCTTTCCCTTCTACTGTACACATTTTTGTATTTAGTGTCACACTAAAATGTGTACATTAAAACTCTAACAAGTCAACCCACACGAGTAGTGAAGTTGGCTTGGGTCGTGGATTTGCTCCCCATTGGTCTCAGGTTTGACTTCGAGGCTCGGGCTTACCTGATGCATGTGGTTTGCAAGTGATTGCATGCATCCCCAGGGGATCAGTCTTGCCTCAGCTTGCCCCTTCTTAGCCCCAACTTGGCAGTAAGTAAGACCAAGGCAAGGCAGGTTGGGTGCTGGGCTAGGTCGCAGGGATTAAAATTAGCCTCTAACAAGTCAGGGTACATTAGCCTGTTATTTGGAATTAAGTTCATACTTTTTGGAAGTTATAACTTTGTCGCATTTGCAACCAACATAAGGGTGACATTCAAATAGAGGTTCATGTCATCTCTTTCATGTCAATTACTTGTTATCTAATTGTTAGCTTGCTACAAGGCTAAAGTTCCATAATAAGGTAGCTGAGTTTATTCTTTAATTGTTTGGTATAGCAATGATCTTTTCTATAGAGGGATGAGTAGATTCAAGTGATTGATCTTCATCAAATACTGTTAGTTTTAGTCAAATTTGAAAACAAAATAAAAAGAAAGGAAAATTTGCTCGCCCCTTATTACTAGTGAACAGGATAAACATGACTGATGTTGCGATTGTAACTAGTAAAGATATTCTTTGAATATTAGCATTTAATTGAATGTTCTGAAATGGCCAAGTAAAGTAGTTTCAGTAAACAGGGAAGCTAAGTAGAGGCCGAGGTTAATCTTTTTGTTTTATATACCTCCTATTGTTTAGTGGTGTCGTGTGTCCCTTACTTCACAAATACTTATTCTTTCCCTTGGAATAAATTAGTTGTCTGCAATTTCTTTCTCTTGTTGCCTGCATTTATTGTCGATATTGTCTAAATTTTCATTTCAATCAAGGCTGTTCACATTTATGATATTTCTGATCAACTGCTACTACTTATTTTATTGTGGGAGCAGGTGAATGTCCCAAAAGAGTTAATTCCTGAGAAAAGGCCTCACTTCCTAAAAAAAGATAACCACGATGATAACGGGAATTGGTATTACAATTCATCTTCTGTTTTAGGGAGAATCAATGACTTGAAAATTTCAGAAATTCATTCCCGATCAGATGGTATGGTTATCACTATCTTTGATAGTTTGAACAATTTCTGTTTACTTGGAATGCTACATTATGAAAAAACTGAAAATCTTGTATTAATTCTTGTAGAAATATGGACCATTCCATGCTTCCAGAACACCAATACTGGAAAGTTCAAAGCTAAATGGAAAAAACATTATGATCACTACAGATCAGAAATGACAAAGGCATTGAACTCTGATGACCAATTGAAATGCAAATCAAATGCTAATGCTAATGCAGTTACCCAAAATTATAAGCAGGTGAACAACTTAAATTTTGTTAAGTTCAAAGATTTTATGTTAACTTAATATAATGCAGATAAGCAGACTTGAAGCTTGCTAAAAAGAGTCGCGCATATTTAGTTCTATGGATGTAGTCCCTCTTATATACTCAACTAATCTTCTAGCTTTACCTACAGATTCTATATGGAGCAATGAGCTTGAAGGATTCTCCAATTTCCAGGCAACAAATCCATTTGGAAGCATCTACAATTTATCAAATAGTGTATGAACATGCACAAGAACGAAATGAGATACAAAAATGCTGTTTTGCATGGAAAGTAGCTGGAGAAGCTCTTTGTGAGCTGTATCTTGAAAATGAGAAGCAAGAACCCATTCTTATTTCACCTTTTATATTGTATGGAAATATTTCTTGATGTCACTTGGCTTGCAGCATCATACCAAATGGCTTTAGTGTTGGCCGCAGTTGCATCAGTTGTCAATCCAGGCAAGGTGAAAGACAGACCGGGATGGTATGGTCCACAGAATTTTAGTCTAAGTGGTTTCTAATACATATTTTGGACCTAAGTATTGATGTACAGTTCAGCAATGATGGATTTCCGTGTTGAATGGAAAACTTCATCATGATGTTGATGACAGTTAAGCTCATTGTGGCTCACTCATCCTCCTACCTTTAGATAGCAGCTTTCTTATCAAGAAGCATATCAACCGAAACATTGGCATTCCATCCATTGGCCAATATTTGACTGGGGCCAAATTCTTAATAGCATTTTGTATATTTTGACCAAGGCCTAAAGTAAAAGAATGCTAAGAGATGGGAATGCATTGTAAGCTCTTTAAGACCGCTGTTGTATTGGACCTTTCACAAGAGCTTAAAAGCTACTCTGTTTCATGTATTATTATGTAAATATTAAGAATTTGATGCAGTTACATCAGCTGAAGTATTTGTTATGATATTGCTCCCCAGTATCATTATAAACTTGTAGCACACTTCTGCAGTAATTTCGAAGTGAACATGCAGTTGAAAGAGAAATTATATAAGCTAGAGAAACACTGAAAAGTATGATAGTTATAGTATTTGTTCATAGCTTATAAAATGTTATTATGGTTACCAAATTTATCAAGTGCTATGCTTTTATTAGAAATAGAGAAAGATTTTGAATCCATAAGATCCAACTTCTCAAGAAGAGACACTATGTGTCAAGTTCCTGCCAATAGTGTGGTTAGTTTAGAGGAGAAAATAGAAAAGGAGGAAGAAGAAATATAGAGACAGAGAGATAGAGATATAGGTCTAGGAAGGGAGAGTAGGAGAGAGAAGGGGGAGGCATGTCTAGAGATAGAGGGGAGAGGAAGAAAGAGAGAATGAGATATAGGATATAGAGGAAGAGGGAGAGGGAGAGATATAAAGAGATATAGATGGTGAGATCGAGTAATAGAGAGATAGAGATACAAGAAGATATAGAGGGGGAGAATGAAGAGAGAGAGAGAAGATTCTATAGTTAATTTTTGTTAGTGTTACTAGCCTCTTAATGAATATAATCGACTAATTATTAATTGTTGGTTGCTATTTGTAAAGAAATTTATTTGATCAGTATGATGAGCTTTAAATAATTGCCTTGTCAAGCAAGTATTTTAGCTTAAATCATTTGCAATAATAAATGATACTCATTTTGCTAGAAAAGGCAAGTGAAATGATAAAGTAATCAAATGTGTAAGGATATTCCATATCATGTGTAATAATAAATATAACTTAACTATATATTTTTAATAAATTGTATATATATTTAAATAATGAACACATGATTAATATTCTATATCAGTTTTATAATCTTTGAGTAGATGTATTTGAAATATTTATTTTATTATATTGAGATAATTATATGTTATTTTAATGATTTAATTTTTTTCATTACTCTTTAATAACATTTTGTTGTCAACTCAATTATAAAGAAAATTAAGAAGTTAAATAAAAAAAGTAAAAATTATACTTCTACAATTTTAATTGACCAATTCAAAATAATAATAAAAACAGATAAGATTTGAAAAAAAAACACAAACAAAAATTAACCTAACTTCATATAATCTCCATTAAGATATTTTTCATCTTTCAAAATATTTAAATAATAAAATAGAATTTAACAATAAATATTACTTATATTAAAATATAAGACTGAACAACCCTTACTCAAAAGGAAAATATACATAATTGAATACTAGTGTTATTTTAAAATATAAATTATTTAACCTAGCAAAATGCAAGAATAATCTCGTTGACTATGCTGGTCTAATATAGATAGAAATGTCACTCTACACTTGAAAAAAGTATCAAAAAGTTAACACTCGGCAATTCAATTTGCAGAAAATATCTTCCCTGCTTTATAAACACATACTTGTCTCCTGGTGTAGATTCAAAGGTAAAGTCATGGAGATAAATATTCCTTGTGGCATGACAACCAAAATAATTACTAATGATACTAAATCAAAGCCAAACAAAATTGCCTTATTGATTAATTATCTAATATTCAAAAATGGTATAAGCAAAACATAAGCATGGAAATAACTTGAACAAATGAAACATGATTCATTATTTTTTATAAAGAATTGTGTACCAATTTTACAGAAACATGCAATACAAAATCAGTAGAATAATTCTCTCTATATCCTCACACACGCAATCTCTCAAAAGACTCTTGAATAGCAAATATCAGGAGCATGTAGGCGTAAAAATTGTATTGAATATCAAAGTACAAATGACATTTATTTATAATGTCTACTAAATTTTGTATAAAAAATAAATAGAAAGCTATCCAAACATTGTTTTTTATATTATTTTGTCCACAAATTTTAATCCCTGAATCAAGAAATTTTCAGAATGGTTTTTTATAAGAATAATTATCAACTGAAAATAGACCCAGAGGATTATCTAATAATAATTGATTAAAAAATCTTAAAAAAACAAAAACAAATCCTGATTGTCTTCTTAATAATGGTGCTGCCTGATAGTATTTCAAGTTTAAAATAACCAAGCCTGTTCCTCGGCCTGCGGAGTGATTTTTATGTTCTTTGTTCTGAGTATAACACATCCTTTGAAAAAGTCTGAGAACTTTGACAATTAATTAAACAAACTTAGTGACCTGAGCATAACTTTTCTGTATTTTCACTCGTTGATTTTTACATCAAACTCTAACCAAAGTTTGGGACCTTAGATACTCAAACCTTAAATCACACTATCATCTTTACACACTATCCTTTCCATAACAATCAAACCAGAAATATTTCAAATGAAGGATGAAAAAGATGACCATTTCTCACTATTTGTTCTCTACAAACTTGCAAAGCTTGGTGTTTTTGAAACTGACATAGGTGTTGAATGCATCAACATTAAGTATTTTACAGAAATTCTCACAACCCTTGGTAAAAAAATGCAGGTGGGAAATGTTTAATCAAATTCTAGCAACTTAATGGAATTCACTTTAGCCCTCGAAGTGTGGGATTTTATAAGGAGAATTTATTCTTTTGCTTTGGATTTTCTTGAAAATTTGTTACTCTGCTATAAGACTTATACAATATATAGGAGTTGGACAATTTTTGAATGTTGAAAAGATGCAACTCTTTAATTGGGAGTGTGCCATTGAATACTGGTTTTTGGAAAGCGTGTCAAACAGCCATGAGGCACACGCTAGACTATAGGCTGACAATTTTAAGACTTAGAAAAATATATGTTTCCCTTACTTGTGGTGCATTGTAATAACCCATTTAACTTAACCCAAAATTTCAACTAATTTTTTTTTTGATATATAAATATTGATTTCTTATTCTTACTTATTCTTAATTGTGTTTGATTCAATCACAAACTCAAGTACATCTATCCAAATGGGATAGGCATCTAACCATACGGGTTAGGCATCTATCCATACGAGACTAGGCATCTAACCATACGGGTTAGGCATCTGTCCATATGGGACAAGAGGTTTCATCTATCTAATCCAGGATAGGCATCTACCCAAACGGGGTAGGCATATATTCATAAGAATAAGATATGCTATGGCCAGAGACTTTAGACTCATCGGGACTATCCGGGTCTTGAGACTACACTCCCCTACTAGGAATGCAGTGAGGTCGTCGTCTTTAGGAGTATATAAAAATAATTATATAACAGGCTTAAGTTCTGCCTCGAAATTCGGCTTAAAGCCTTGGGAAGTCAAGCGAATCCATACGGGATTCCTTCTGAGTATGCATTGAATTAATTTTAACCTTTCAATTAGTATTTGCATCATTGATTAAAATACCAAGGAGCTTCAAGAACCAACTACTCTCCCAAAACCAAATCCTAATCCCTGTCCCCGAACGCCTGAGTACAAGAGACAACTTCGTCCATAGATTGCCTACATACCCGTTTTAGCACGGGATCAAGGCGTAAAGTATGTAGTTTTGGTTTCTAACTATGGTTTAATGTAAATTGTTTGGTGGGTACACAACCCTTTCTAGGGTCAATGTCCCAGACAGTTTCTCTGTGGTTGCTACCCACGATGGTAGCTCTTTAGCAAAAAGGCTCAAGATGGCCTTCTGCTTGTGGCCTAAAACAACTAAGTCCTATCTCCTTTTAAATACGTCACCCTTAATCCATTATCATCCACTAAAATCACTAAGATAAAAAAAAAATTCAAAATCATAACACACAACCAAACCCTAATGGGGTTTTCTAAGGTTTAACAACTTGTCGAGTAATTAAGCATTAAGGTAAATTGTGTTAGCATTGGCAGTTAACCCGTCGGTTGTCGGCAATTGGCACCGGGTAACTGACCAGACTCCTTTATATTGTATCTGTTTCCAGTCTTTGGACATGCTATTGTAGTCAAACATATTGCTATCATTGTATGTACTGGCTTATCATGAATCAATAGAACACTTGTGAGTTCCATATTATCTGTGTACTTCTGTCATTTATGCAATGTCTTAACCTGACACCCTACAGGGAAAACATTTGGCATCGTTGCCTAAGTAAAAACCTAGGAGCAACGGGAAAAGGACGTACTACATGGCACACGGATAATGGGACAACCATTACCAGAAGGAACAAGTGACCCTGACAGAGAACCCAACGAATTGTTCGAGGGGGAAAAGACACTCACGAAGGATTTCTCCTGCATCCTACAGGCGGCAATCGAAACACACGTACGGAGGGAAGCCACCGCCGAAAATGTCCCAGAAGATGTTGTGTGGAGTTCGCTCAGAGTAAGCTCCGCTGTGAATTGGTTGATGAGCCAACTGCTTAACCTTTTGGCACAAGGATTTTTGGCTCTCCAAGACCGAAGGGAAGACATCTACCGAGAGAACCGACGACAACAAATTCTACGAGAATTTAGGGAGCGCCAAGAAGAGGAGCGCAATACATGAACTGGTTAGGGAGAATAAATAAGAACACCCACATTGTAATGAGTATGTTAGTGACATACATTATGTACGAGGGATGAAGTAATAAAAGTTTTTTTGTTTGGTTGTGTTCATGGTATTTGCTTGCTATGTACGGAAGTGATTTATGCCCAATATACTAAATAAAGACAAAAATAAAAAGATACAAAGTGACGAATTGGAAGTGGCACAAAGAGCGTTGAATCTCAGACAATAGATAGAGCAAAGGCGTGGGCTAAGGCAGCTTGTTGACAGACGACTGGCCGAGGGGTTGCTTGAAGGGAACCCAAAAGGTGTCACGGAGGTTACGGAGGCAGAGATAGACAGAGAGAATTACACTCTCTAAACTATTGTAGGGTTCCTTGAAGGGAACCTAGAAGAAGTCATGGAGGGTGTCGAAGGAGAAATCTACAGTTCGCCAGAATACCACCATAGGATAAGAAGTCGCGAAGAGTTGGTGGAACAAACAAGGTGAAATCTAAACCTGATCGGCGCTACCAGAGACCTACTAAAGAACTTGTCCATTTCGGAGGACAACCAGAGGGAGACAACCAACCAGAGGGAGACAACCGAAGGTGACAGTACGACCGAAGGTGCCGAGGGAACACAAGGGTACCATACAGGAGGCAATTTGTTTGGTTCAGGTTCAGTAACCTTCTCCGGAGGACCCACGAGTGGAGGGTCAGGTACAGGAGGCAGAGGCGGAGGATCACCAAGTACAAGCACACAAGGCATCAGAGGAGCAAGACCCAATGGTGGGATGGCAATTAAACATAAATTGCCAAAGTTCATAGGGGACGGCAAGGAAGACCCCGTACGGCACTGTCGTACATGTGAAACTATTTGGTCCACCAATGGAGTGACAGACCAAGATGAGTGGGTACAACAGTTCCCAGCCACGTTATGCGAAGTTGCCATAGATTGGTACTCCGATGTTGACAAGCAAAAAATGGCCACATGGACCAATCTACGGAAGGAATTCAAGGAGGACTTTCGGTTGCTCCGTGATGACAATGAAATCATTGCTGAGATATACAGTACCAAACAAGGCCCAAGGAGACAATACGGGCATATAGCCGGAGGCTGAAAGAACTGCTGGGTAAAATGGAAAGCCAACCCGCAGATGGGTTGAAGAAACGATGGTTCGTTGAAGGGTTGAAATCCACCCTACGGAAGAAGATGAAAATTGTACCCCCGATGTCATATGAGGACACCTATAATAGGGCAATGGACCTCGAGAGCGAACACATAACGTCAAAGAAGAAGGAAAGTAATAAATACTCATCCGACGATGATGAAGACTCTGACGGGGGAAGCAGCAGCGATGGCGAATCAAGCAAAAAGGTGCACGTGCTCCAAAAGGACATGGAACGAATGCTGAAAGAATTTAAAGCCATGAAGGGGAGTACAAGTAAGACTGAAGAAAACGACGTGTGGTGTACGGACTATAGGAGTGACGGACACACCAAGGGGTCCTACCCCAAGAAGGCTTTCTACGACATTTGTCAGATTGCTGGACATTTGACAAAGGAATGTCCCTACAATATGAAAACCAGGAGCCAACAAGTTCTCTTCACACAAGAGCAGCCGGCCACCGGAACTTCGCAAACCGCCAACAATAATGCATCATCTGGCGGATACCAGAACAATCAGCGAGGGGGGAAGACCAATAATAACAATAATAATAGGGGTCGGATCCAATATGATGCGAAAGGACGACCAATGATCGAGTGTCGAGCCTGCAATCAATGGGGCCACTTTGCCAGGGAATGCACCTCAGAAGAAACTCCACAAAAACTATGCAAATGGTGTGGGCTTGGAGACCACGATGATGGAACTTGCCCAAAGTCGGGAGTGAACTTGCTCAACATTGACAAGATGGAGGAACAAGTATTGGCAATCACACGGTCACAAGCAAAGAAGGCCACATACTCCGACCCCTGCACGGAGAAGCAGCAGGCGCTAGAGGTGAAGGCTTAAATGGTGAAGGAAATGTTGGCACAAGGGAACACTCAGGAAGCGGCAAGTACTTCCCACTCTAAGGCTGAGGAAAATATCCTGAATCAAATGTTGTAGATTGAAGTACCTGTGAAGATGAAGGACCTCCTGGAAATGATGCTACAATTACGTACGACACTCCTACGTACGGTGCAAGTAACCCCACAGAGTCGGGTGACTCGGAATACAGATGTTCCTAGCGGAACACCAACAGACCCATTGGTGTTGACACTATACAGTGGTTGGCACCCGGCGATGGTAGAAATGGGAATACTTGGCACCATTTTGACTGACACCATTGTCGATGGCGGGTCGGGAGTGAATGTGCTTCTGGAAGAAACCTGGAAGAAGCTTGGCAAGTCGACACTATGGCCGTCAACCTTCAACTTACTGGGAGCGGATCAACATGGTATCAAACCTCTTGGAACGCTCATGGCGCAACAAGTGACCATCGGGACACAACCATTTGTCCTCGACTTCGTGGTGATTCTGCTCGCCAAGAAAGGATGCGATGCCATTCTTGGCAGAGGGTGGTTGGTGGCGGCCAAAGCGAATCACAACTGGAAGCGTAACACGTTGTCCATGGAGAAAGCTGGGAGAAAATTTATAATCGACCTGAAAACACAACTCGTGAGTGAAGAACTTGCGTCAGAATCGGAATCGGACGGCGAGGGTGGAGTTGACGAAGGAAAGTATGGAAGGGAACCGGATGAGGAAGGCGCCCTGGGAATCCAAGGATGTTCGGAAGATGAGACCGATTCCCTTAATGGGCTCTTCCACTAGCAAATGGAAGACTACGAGCTGCTATATGGGTGCAACATGTTGGAGGTTGACGAGGAGCCGGACGAAAATGAATTTCCGCCAGCATACGGGGAATACACAGAAGGGGATGATCCTGTCAACGAGACACCAGCACATAGGTTTGACATGACGAAACCAATCCGGTACGAAGAGTCTGTAAAACCTACAAACCTCAGCACGGAAGCAGAGCCAAGGAACATCCTAGTTGGCGATGACTGGAATCCAGTCCTGAAAGCCGTCGCGTTTAAAATATTCATGGAATACAAGGATGTATTCGCCTAGACGTACAATGACCTCAAAGGGGTGCTGCCAGAACTGTGCGTACACCAAATTTCACTCATGCCTGGGGTTGTACCTGTACGGAAGAGGTCGTACCTAATGAATAAAAACTATGTTGCAAGAGTGAATGATGAAATCGAATGTATGCTCGAAGTCGGGATTATTTTTAAAGTGCAGACCAGCGAGTGGGTGTCGCCCATAGTGATATCCCTTAAAAAGGAGGCAAACCAGATCCGAATCTGCGTGGATTTCAGATGCCTTAACGTGGTCACCATAAAGGACCCGTTTCCAATACCATTTACGGATAGCATCTTGGAGGAAGTGGCCGGTCATGAAATTTATTCATTTATGGATGGATTTTCTGGGTATAACCAAATATCCATTGCCGAAGTGGACAAATTAAAAATGACCTTTATAGTGGAAGATGGCATGTACGCGTATAACCGAATGTCGTTCAGGTTATGCAACGCTCCAGCGACATTCCAATGGATAATCCTTCACATATTTGACAAGATGTCAGTAGGGAACTTCAGGGCGTTCCTTGACGACTGGTCCATCTACAGTAACCAGGATGCACATCTGGCCGCACTTGGCGAATGCATGGAGAGATGTAGGTGAGCCCGCCTAGCACTCAATCCCCCAAAATGCAGATTCATGGTGTCTCAAGGGAAGCTGTTAGGACACATAGTGTGTAAGGTTGGACTCAACACTGGCCCAAACAAGATTTGGGTGATAGTGGAAATGGAGGCACCGACAGATGTCACGGGATTCAAATCCTTCCTAGGACACATAGGGTATTACAGGCGGTTTATCAAAAAAATTGCTCAAGTATCTGCCCTCTGGACAAGCTGACGAGGAGAGGTGAACGGTACACATGGGGGACAGTTCAGGAAGAGGCCTTCCAAAAACTGAAGTCACGGTTGGTAGGTGTGCCAATCCTGACATATCCAAATTGGGACAAAGAGTTCCATGTACACGTTGACGCATCAAATTTTGCCATAGGAGCCACACTGGTGCAAGTTGGCGATCACGGGCTAGATCACCCGGTATACTTCGCGAGCAGACTCTTGTCAAAATCGGAAAAAAACTACAATACGACAGAGAGGGAAGCCCTGGGGATGGTGTACTTCATCCAGAAGTTTAGACATTACTTACTGGCCACGCCGTTCACATTCTATGTGGACCACCAAGCGTTAATGTACCTGGTGAATAAGCCAATCATTCAGGGGCGAATCAACCGATGGCTACTGCTGCAGCAGGAGTTTACATTTAACATTATTGTATGACCTGGGAAAAGCCATGTGATAACTGGCCATCTATCTAGAGTCAAGTCAGGAGAACCGACGGAAGGAGTAAATGAAGACTTCTCGGACGCCCACTTATTCTGCATTGTCGTCCTTCCTGCCTAGTACACAAGCATCAGGGAATATCTATCGACATCACAATTCCCTAGAGAGATGCCACCAGGGGAGCAAAGGAATCTCGTACTAAGGAGTAGGACGTTTCAACTCATTAATGGCCTTTTGTATAAAATGGGACCTGATCAGGTCCTACGGCGATGTGTCCTAGAGGAAGAAATTCAAGGTGTTTTACGGGAAGCACATGAAGGCCCGGCAGGAGGGCACATGGAGCCCAACACCACGGCCAAGAAAGTTCTATTGGCAGGGCTATGGTGGCCGACACTGCACAATGATGCCCGGGAGTGGGTGACAAGTTGTGACACGTGCCAACGGGCAGGGAGGCCGCTAAAGAGGGATTTTATGCCCCTCAACACGTCCAATGCCCAGGAGTTGTTTGAACGATGGGGGCTGGATTTCATCGGACCTTTGAAGGCAAGTCGAGCCTGACGGTGCAAATACATCATGGTGGCCACAAAATACTTGACCAAGTGGGTCGAGGCACGGGCTTTGCCAGACAATTCGACCGTCAGTACGGCAAGGTTTATCTACGAGCAAATCATTACACGGTACGAGATTCCAATCCAATTGATGAGTGACCGAGGAGGACATTTTATCAATCACATAATCCAGTTGCTCATGACGGAGTTCAAGATATTCCACTCCTTATCAAGCCCCTACTATCCTCGGGCGAACAAGCAAGCCGAGGTGACAAACAAAATAATCGTCTCTGTGATTTACAAATCTTGCGGAGTGGAGAAGGAAGATTGGGAGGAACACTTACCGTCGGTACTGTGGGCATACCGGACGACGTATAAGGTCACCACAGGACAGACCCCCTTCCAGTTAATGTTCGAGCAGGAGGTGGTGGTGCCAGTGGAATTCATAGTGTCGAGTCTTTGGATTGCCATTGACAATAGACTAGGCGACATGGAGAGTCTCCGAGAGCGGTTGTACGCCTTGAACAAATTGGATGAGCGACGAATGATGGCTCAATGGGTGACATAGATGGCATAGCAAAGGCAGAAAACGTGGCACGACAAACACCTGCGAAGAATGCAGTTCACTCCTGGACAACTTGTGTTGAAGTTTAATGGACACAATGAAATAAAGCCTGGCAAGTTCAAGGTAAAGTGGTTGCGTCCATTTAAGGTTCGCGAAGTCGGCACGAACAGAGCCATTAAACTGCGGACGCCCGACGACAAGGAAATAACTGAGGCAGTCAATGGCTCAAAATTGAAGGTGTACCGGGAACGACAAGAATGCCTAGATCGTGAAAAATGAAAAGCAAAAAAAAATAAAAAATTGACTTCTTTGATGCCTTCGCCCAACTCAAAAGTGTATTGTAGCTCAAAAATAAACTGGGGGTCTGGGGCAGTGCCCCAGCGGGGTCGAGGGGTAGCGCCCCTCACGGGGTCTAGGCGCACATCATTTTTGCGATATTTTTTTTACAAGCAATCATTGCCAGATCGACGGAAATCATTACCAGACCGATGGAAATCACTGCCAGAACAACAGAAATCATTGCCAGATTGACGGGAAGCATTGCCAAGTATGAAATGTTACACATTAGTATGGACAGATTAGTACGAACAAAGACCTACTAGTATGGACAAAGACATATTAGTACAGACAAAGACATTCATACCGCATTTTAGTATGTGGTAATTTCGTGCAGACCTGCACGGACAAAAGCGTCAAACAAGTTACACAAATCCGTTTGTCCCCCGTACGGACAAAAGCGTCAAACAAGCTACACAAATCCATACAGTCACTTTTCTAGACATTTTTCATACGGAACCATTCCGTACCACTTTGTACGGACGCAACTCTAGAAAAGAGGAAAGACATGCAATCCCGTAGGGTCAATTGTGTATGAAAAAGACCGTACAATTCATTGGTATAGGAAAAAAAAAAGGGGAATTGTATGAAGGCAAATTAATCCATGGGAAAGAGAAAAGTCCGTAGGGTTTTAAATTGACAATTTTTTGATCTACAGGCCCATATTTCGTACACCATTGCATTAGGGAAAGAGGTCAAAACTTGCCATGCCATACACGCTACGACAATCGTACCACCATAACGAAATTGGCTATACGTGGACCCCAGGAAACAAAATTTAGTTGATGGAGCAGGCAACTAGAAAGTTGAAGAAATTAGATTGGTGAAGGAGGCTACAGGAAACTCAGAGAGGACAACACGGAAAGGATTCTATGGATGATCAACAGGATGCGAGCCGGGGGAAGGCCGTGGTGCAGGTTGCATGCACACACAAAGTCACGCCACACACTATGACATTTGAGGGACTAGCTGGCAGTACGTGCAAACAATGGTGGGAAAAGGCCCTAACCCCAGCCGACATTGAGGTCAAAGTAGTCCTTGCCAAAGCACGCGTCCATGATGCAGAACAAATGTCAATCTTTTCTATTAAGGAATTTGAACCATGCTTGCGCACTATGATCAAAACCTATGATCCAGAGTTGCGTACGTCATCATTTAAGTTTCAACATACATATATCATAGTTTCTTTCAATCCGGATGATTTCGAGAGGGCTTTTGGCATTCCGGATAAAGGGAGAAAGATTGACAAAAATATAACAAAGATGTCCCAAGAACGGAAAACGCAACTGTGAAAAGAAATGTGTCAGGATGACTTGACGACAACCGACTGGGCAAGGATTCTCGCACCGCAGGGCAGAGGGTTAAAGAAAACATTACTGAAACCTAGCATATGGCAGTGCTTGCTCGATTTGATGCAGAGTTGATTAACTGGTACAAGTAGGGCGTCGAATGCAGCGGTACCTATGATTGCACTGATGCAGGGCCTGAAAAAAGGTACGGTATATGATTGGGCGAGTTTGTTGTCGGATAGAGCCCACGATTTCTGATGCTGAAGCACAAAGTTTTTTACATGTCGTACCATGCCATCGGGTTGTTTTTGGACTCCGTACGAGTACAGGTACCAGCCAATCTGAGAGGGTGGTGACCACGAGATTGCATTGATTCCTTACAGCCAGCTATTTTCTATTGGACAGAGTTGGATGCACTCATGGCTAGTGGAGAGGGTCAGACCAGCAGGAAGAGAAGAAGGCAGGTACCGGTGGTGGTGTCGGCCAGTGATACCGATTACGGACAGGCAGAGAGTAGTGCAGATGAGAGTGTGAAGTCCGAGGAGACATCGAGGTGTTCTGGAGGGGACACTACTTTTTGACTCTCAGAGTTGGCCGAAGTAGAGGTGGCGACAGGGACCCCTGGTACGGAAGAGGGCGGCTGCGCAGTTTCTTTTGGCCAAGTACCACATGGAACCCGTGGGTTGCCAACAAGGGGTGTGGCACGACCTCCAGGAGAGGGGGTTCCGACAGGGCAGTTGTTATTCACACCAGCATTCCTGCACGTGGATGGGGAATTGACACCACTTTCCTCATCTGGGGTGACGACGGGAGTCCTTCCTGGGGTGGCCATTCCAGTATTCGAGCAGAGGCATCCTTGTCCTATAATGTAGACACCTGCAATGACCACCACTCCTTGTATTCCAGTGCGCTCACTTGTCACGAAACAGGAAATAGGGACGGAAGGCATGGGGCAGGCAAAGGACAATGGGGAAGCATTGGAGGACATAGACACACGGTTGGACTGGTATGCTACCACATCCATAGTTCCGGTGGGGCCACCACCTGCTACACCTCACCATCCTACACAGGCTGAGGTAGTTGATTTGGGGGAGCATCCTAGGTAGGTAGAGGTAGTCGAGTTGGTGGAGCATCCTGCAGAGTTGGTTTTGCCCACTAGTGGCAAGGAGGAGATACCTTCACGGATGGGCCTTCAGGATTCATTTAAGATTTATCTTTTTAGATTATCAATCCAAGGGGGATCACCCGCCCCTTGGATTTTCACTTCCAAATGACCCCTTATTTCTCCCCGGCGAATTAGAGGGATGATGCCACAAATGTAGTTGTTGCAAAAATAATGAATTTTGAAGCATAATATTTGTTATTTTGTGTTCTTTGTTAATTTAATGTTGAAATGAGTTTTATGGGTTCTTATAATTATAAAATGTTTTGAGAATTTAATGGTCTTATTTGTACTCATTTTGATCACATTTTATTATTGGGGTTAAATTTGGATATTTAAAGATTTAAGTTTTGATTATTTATTTATTTATTTATTTATTTATTTATTTATTATTATATTTCTAGATCAATTTGGTTTTATATGGGGAAAGAACTCATTTTTAAACTTAGTTATTTTTTAAGTTTTGAGCACTCAAAACCCTCCGTATGTTCAAATTTTCCAATGGTGATTACGAAGTGATGGATGGGAGAAATTTTGTAGGTTTTTTGCATTGGCTTAGGAATGGGGGATTGTTTATGCTGCTCAAAGGATTCATGGATTCATTTGGTGTGTTGGATGTGTAGACACCTAAAATTGTCCAGTCTAATTAAATAAATATTTTATTTATTTAATTATTTTAGCCTAATTCTTCTATTAATTAAATAAATATTTATTTATTTAATTCATTCATTTATCCTCTTCTAGCCTTATTTCTCATTTAAATAAATACATTTATTTATTTAAATTATCCTTTTTTAAAATTAAATAAATATCTTATTTATTTAATTGATCCCACTTATTCTATTAATTAAATAAATCTTTATTTATTTAATTAATTCATTAACCTTTTCTATCCATGACACGTCATTCATCTCTTAATTCATACACTACCTACCCCTTTCATTATTTTATTATTTCTTTTACCTACCCTCTAATCATAGCCGACCTCCTTTTACATCTCTCAATCTTATCCCTCCATTTCATATAGTGTCTTCTATATAAGGAGATGCTTCCTTCATTATCAACCCTAATCAATCACCCTAATCAATCATTCTAACTACTTGATCAATTGACTACACTACGCTTTTGAGCATATGCGATCCTACTTGCAACTACATTTTGTTCTTTGTTGAGCTCTTGTGCACATAAAATCTGAGAGCAAATACATCAAACAAGATCAATGGAGATAGGAAGAATGGAGATCCAAACCCTATTGGACATGTGATGGTATAATCTTTGTGATTTCGTTTGATTTGCATTGTCTTAGGTAATCTTCATATGTTATGGTGGATCTCTATTGTTGTTAGGCTAGGGTTTTGTGGCTGAATTCATTTAGCCTTTCAATATCGTTACTATTGTTATCCATTTTCACCATATACATTTTGGCACACCCGGTAGGACTCTTGTCCCTTTTGCATTTAACATCCTTGTTGTAGATTTTGTATTTTGAAGTTGCAGATCTGACATTTTCGGCAGCATTTTGATATTCCCGTGTTTGCGCACTTTCGGATTGCGTTTTTGTTTTTCTGGTGCATTTGCGATATCTAGAATCGCGTCTGTGTTACTGGTAGTATTTTATTTTGCAAATTCTGAGAAAGCGCGTTTGTGTTATTAAGTCGCATCTGTGGTGTTTTTAATTGCGTCTGTGTCTAGAAATCGCATCTACATTCTACAGGCGCATCTGTGCCTCACAAAACCGCGTCTGTGTCACAAAGTCACGTCTGTGTTGAAGGTAATCGCATCTGTGTTCAACAGTTTCAAATTTTGGGTTTTTATTGATTCAGTTTTGGATTTTGCATTTAGGGTTTCAGATCTGGTTTATTTTGAAGCTAACATTTTCAGATCTAGCTAACGAAATTGGTGCAACATGTCTTGAAAGCAAAATCATTTTTGTTGAAGGCCCCTATTTTCACAAAGTCTTTTGGATTTAAAATTTACCTAACTTGTGTGCTTACAGGAAGGGGTGATTATTTGAAACAATCCAAACTACTAACAACTCTTTGTTGCAGGTCCTTGGCAAGGGTTTTTGGATTTTTATTTGTGTGCCTTGTTTTCATAGACTAGCAAAACAATTCAATTGGTGCACTAAAATTGAATCATTGTCTTTTGTGTCTTGAGCAATAGGCTATTTTTGTTTAATCTTTAGAAGGCCTGTCTTCCCATGTGGTCATTAGGACTACTAGTGAGAAGAGAACGACCCAAGTGGTAGCGAGGAAAACCCACCTCTTCCGAACCACTATAAACAAATGTATTCATGGTGAAAACTATGAATAATGTGTGTTGATTAGTTCATACCGACACTATGTCTCCCCATAAACCCATTTGATCAAATTTATTTGATCATTTGTAGGGCGTAACCCCTACCGGCTGGGAGCCTTCTGTATTTACAGAGCTGAAAGTGCCGCATGTATGGCCACACGAGCGGATGCCCTTACTAGCACCTTTTTGTTTTAGAAGCCCAAATTCTTCTAGTTGTTGGGGCAGGAGGTCAGACCTCTTGTAGCGGCCCACACACATACGGTTCTTAGTAGAGATACAAAGTTCGCCACGGGGAGTTTTTGTGGGGACTGATGCTTGGCTGACCCAAGAAGTGAGTGCCGAGGGTGGAGGCAATGAGGTCAAGCATCTAAGTATTCGCTCTGAATAGCGTAGCCTCGGGGGTAAAACCCCATGTGGGATCAACAACTATTGTCTTGGCCAGCCATAAGAATTGTGCTTGACTTATGTTAAACATTCAAAACATTCAAGACCAAACAACAAAACATTGTGTCTTTTGTGTCTTCAAGTGTATGCAAAACATTTTTTTACATCAAACAACACACTTTTATTGGAGTCATTTTGAGTCTAGACACTTGCAAATATTGGGTCTTCATCAACACTGTGTCCTCTTGTCACGAAAAATAGTCAAACAATTAGATTTGGTCACAACAAAAATGACTTCACAGATTGGAAAAGATTGCACAAATTTTGCAGAAACGCGTCTGTGTCTGATATAATAGCGTCTGTGTTGTATAACCGCGTCTGTGAAGGGCAGAAACGCGTATGTGTTCCCAGAATCAACATTACACTTTGCACAAAATCTCAGAGACACGTCTGTGTCAGGAAACCGTGTCTGTGAAGTATACAGGCACGTCTGTGTTTAGAATTGAAAAAAAAAAATTGTCACAGTCCAGCAAACAAACACAGTCAGTTTCGGAATTCTTGAGCTTCCTAGGTCATTTCTCCAGGGTTTCATTTAGCAGTCAACCTGTCCTTGGGTCTCACAAAGTCCATCATTGCTTCACATCTCACTCTACATTCACAATTGTCTAAACTTGAGTCAAAAGGTCACTTGCTTGTCCTCATCATACTTTGTCAACACACTACATACAACAACACTTTGCTAAGTGGTCCCTCATCAAGGTTTCTTACCTTTGGGTCTCATTTGGTCTTACTTAGAGTCAAGGTCAACTTACCTCATCAAGAGAAACTATCCTCTCTTTGGAAGCCACACCTACTCTACTACATACATACTTGGTCTTACACTTTGGACATTGCAAGTAAACCTCAGATTCATTTGCATTCCATCCAACTCTTGGTCTTCCATACTTTTTTCATTTTTCCTCTAGTCTCACACATCGCGGTCAATACCTAGTTCATGGTTGAAACCCGTCTTCAAAAATCTAGGAGAGAAACTAAAGAGGCTCAAGAGTTCGCAAACATGAGTGTCTATGAGTATGACTGATATTTTTTTCAATTCCGATCATACTACATTACCTGACATGGATGCCTATAGAAACATTCCAAATGTTGAGAACATGGACACTACAAACAACAATGCTACACATCATGACAATATGGACAACTTTTCTGTACATTCAGCAGATGTGAAAGAATCCATTATGAATCCCAACTTCAATCGATTGGTTGAGGAAATAATGAGGAGGGATAGATAATACTTCTTACAGATGATGGCACAAAGTGGGGCCAAGATACCTCATGATTTTGACATGTCTCAAATAATGGAAAATAGACCTTTGCAACAAACTCACTCCAACATGGATCAAGGAAGGCCTAATAGTGGAGGCAATAGAGGACCACATATGGTGCCTGAATCACCATCATCTTTGTTTCAAAAACCAGAGGTCCCACATACACATGGTCAAGCATATGATACTCATCTTCGTAGACCATTATAAGAGTCTTATGCAGAAAGATATGCTCAATCACATACCAATGCTAAGGATCAACCACCAAAGCAATTGGATATTCAAAGGCATGCTCAAAATTTGGACACAAGGAAACCCCGTGTCAAATTCGGGGGCAACACATTAGAACATGACATGCCTGTAGAGTATGGTATACATGCACAAAATAGATATGGTGTTCCTCAACATGAATCTATACCAAGTGGTCCATATACGCAGCATCACTATAGACCTCCTCCATATGAACATGTGTATGATCAATATCATCCATATATGCAACATGCTCCTCCTCCAATCGGTGCCTCAAGCATAGGGTATGGTCCAAGAAGTCGATCTCCACCTAAGAGCAATTTGGAGCAACAAATCAGGGACTTACAAAAGAAAATGGAGGACATAAATACACCAAAGCCAACATACACCATGAGAGACATATGTCCTTATCCATTTGACAAGAGCATTCCAATGCCTCCTTTTCCTACACACTTTGTGACGCCTAAATTTGATAAGTATAGAGGAAAAGGGGATCCTAAGGCACACATAAGAAAGTTTTTCACATCTTGCATTGAGGTAGCAGCAGAAGAGACATATTTGATGAGATTATTCCCACAGAGCCTAGGCGATCAAGCTATGGAATGGTTCTCCCAACTTCCACCTGGTATTAAGTCATGGGGTGATCTAGCAGAGGCATTTATTCAACATTTCTCCTACAACATAGAGACAGACATATCAGTCACTACTTTGTGCAATACTAAGCAAAAAGAGGGAGAGTCTTTTGCATCATTTTTACAAAGATGGAGGAATCTAGCCAGCAGATGCTCTTGCGAAATTCCACAAAAACAAATGGTAGAGATGTTCACCCAAAATGTTAACAAAGACATTGGCTATGATCTAAGGAAATCTTGTTTGTCCACGTTCAAGGACGTCATTGAAAAAGGCTTAGCAACAGAAAAGGTCCTAATTGAGCAAGGAGTCATTAAGATATTCAAAGAAAACAAAGATGACTTTAAAGGAAAAGATAAGCCAAGATTTTGGAACAAAAACAAGAACACAGTCAATGATGGTGTTGTTGATGCCAACACAGTGCGACCCAAATTCATCTTTTCGGGTTCAAGTTCTACAAACAATCAAGTGAATACTCAAACAACTTCCAGATCATGAAGGAAGTACACCCCATTGGGAGAACCACTTGAGTCAGTTTTCAAGAAGCTAGTGGCAAACAAGGTAATCACTATTCCAGATTTTCCTCCATACGAACCAAAGGTTAAACCAAATTGGTGGAATGATGATGAATATTGTGAATTTCATACGAGAAAGGGTCATAAGACAAGAAATTGTCATCGACTGAAGAACATCATACAAGATCTCATTGATAGAGGTGATATTGAAATTGAAGGACACTCATCCAATCAAGAACATGAGATGTTTAAGGAACCATTCCCAAAACATGACAAGGGAAAAGCTAAAGCCATAGAGGATCAAACCAACTATACCAGAGCATCCTACAACTATGATTCAACTATCAATCACATCTCGATGGACAATTATGTCTCTACCATTATCATCAAGGACAAAGCATCTGAGAATTCTACTCGGAGACCTAGGATTGTCCTAAAAGGTGTTGGATCTTCTTCTGAACCTACCTCTGAATGTAATGTCACAACCCGCCGAGGTAAAATCACTTTGCAAGGTGCTCCAACCAAGAACATCGCCTCCTCATCAACCAAACCTAAGTATGACCTTGTAGAATAGTTAGGGAAGACACCCGCGCTCATCTCCATCCTTGAGCTATTGCGCATATCCCCCGCACATAAAGCCATTCTCGATAAAATCTTGAGAGACACAGTCATTCCTACTGATCTGAACGTGGACCAGTTTCAAGCCATGGTGGGATACCTTTCCATTCCACATTCCCTTACTTTCACAGAAGCCGATGACGCCTCTGTAAGCCAGCCACATAATGCACCGCTACACGTTGAAGCCTTCATACACAAACATCGAATAAAAAGAGTCCTGATAGATGGAGGAGCAAGTCTAAACATTTGTACATTGAGCATTATTAAACAATTGGGATATTCTGATAAAGCTGTGAATTCTACAAATCAAATCACCATCAAGGCATATGATGATGAAGAGCGTTCATCCAAGGGCACAGTCACCTTACCTCTCAGAGTTGGGCCAGTTACAAAGGATGTGGTTTGTCAAGTCTTGGATCTAGATCTCACTTATAACATATTGCTAGGACGCCCTTGGATTCATGAAATGAGAGCAGTCCCATCTACATATCACCAATGCATTAAGTTTCCTCATAATGGAGTGGAGGTAACAGTTAACGGTGATCCTAATCCGTTCATATACTGCAATAACCTGAAATCAAAGACTGAGACCATCATTCCCAGTAATCGTGAAGTTGTTCCTTCCTCGGCATACATTGATCCTGAGTCATTAAAACCCTCGACATCAAAACAAGGTGAGCTTAAAGGCAAGTTTCAAGACAAGGGCATGGGGGAATACACTTTAAATCAAACCATGTACTTACGACAAGTCATGAGTTCCCCAAAAGAATATGGAAGACCACATCCTAACAAGCAAGTATCCATCATGATACTAAAATGGGACCCTACTACCTTTTAGAGATGGGGTGAACTGGAAGAGGAAGATTTATACAAAATGCTTTACAAAGACAATGAAGAGGACACACAAGATCACATCAGTCTACCATGTGAGAAATATGGCAAAGGCTTCAAAATTCTACAAAAATTCAGGTATGATGGAAAAAGCCCTCTTGGGTTACGAAAGGAAGGCATCATTGAACCTTTACAACCTGAATTGACTTTCAAAAAGGAATGCTCGAAAGGACTTGGTTTCTTAACTTCCAAGGTCCACACCCAAAGGACAGAAGAAGCCTTACAAATCAAAGCTGCCAAAATTCAAGAAGAGGATTGTTATTCCACAGATTCCAACGAATGGGAATGGGATTCAGATAAGTCCTCCAGTGACTGCGAGCTCACCGAGATATTTCGAGAGCCAGATGAACCAACAGAAGAAGAGGAATTTTATAACAAGTTCATAGTTGGTCAAGAAATAACCCATGAGGATTCCACACAGTCCTTGTCTCAAGGTTCTAGGTTGAAATCACATAGGATGAGAACACCTGTCCCAGAATGCGCTAATAGTGATGATAATTTGGATTCGTTCGCGATCGAGACTGATGAGGAGAGTGCCATCAATGACCTCAATAATTACCTTGACATACCCGAATATAACTGCATCTTCACTCTTAGCCCCGTTAACTTCGAAGACATTAACGGCCTTCCCCTTGTTCACCACCAACTCATTGACTGGGATCATGAAGGACCTGCACAGTTTGACACATTCCAAAATGATGAAGCTTTTATTGATTATCTTGGCATACGAGATGATCTTCCTCTTGGGACCACAGGGTGGGATACACTATAGAACTCAATAGCGTGGCATATTTTGGTGAGGGTGTCGGACCTTCCACTCGCAAAAATGTGAAAATAAGAACAAATCAAGGGTCTTATGGCGAAAACCACACTGTGGCACTGTCTAACCCCAAAAAAGTAAAAAGAAAGGACGTATCTGAGGGCGAAAACCTCTTTGAGGCACCCGAAGATGGAAGGCTCGACATTCTCCCAACATCATATGAGGAAAAGTCATCCATGTTGGTAGAGGAGACTATCAAAACAAACATTGGTACAGAAGAGGTTCCACACAACATATTCCTAGCTCAATCATTGACAGAGTCTGAAAGGTCAAAATTCATAAGTTTCTTCAAAGAACGACAAATCAACTTTGCCTGGTCATACGCTGATATGCCTGGATTGGATCCGGATTTTGTAATGCACCATTTGACAGTTAAACCGGGGGCAAAACTAGTGAAACAGAAATTAAGAAAGATGCATCCACAAGTGGTATTATTGGTCAAAGCAGAACTTGAGAAATTATTGGATGTCAGATTCATACGCCCAATTGATTATCCCGAATGGATCTCCAACTTAGTGCCTGTTAGTAAACCCTATTGGACATTCAAACCCTATTGGACATGTGATGGTATAATCTTTGTGATTTCTTTTGATTTGCATTGTCTTAGGTAATCTTCATATGTTATGGTGGATCTTTGTTGTTGTTAGGCTAGGGTTTTGTGGTTGAATTCATTTAGCCTTTCAATATCGTTATTATTGTTATCCATTTTCACCATATACAGGATTCATACGCCCAATTGATTATCCCGAATGGATCTCCAACTTAGTGCCTGTCAGTAAACCAGATCGCAGCATCAGAATATGTACAGATTTCAGAGACATCAACAAAGCTTGTTTAAAGGATGACTTCCCATTGCCAAATATTGACTTAATTGTTGATCTCACAGCAGGTCATGAAATGTTATCATTAATGGATGGATTCTCTAGTTATAATCAAATAAGGATCGGGCCCGAGGATCAACACAAAACATCATTCACTTGTCCTTGGGGAACTTTCTGCTGGAATGTCATGCCCTTCGGGCTAAAAAATGCAGGTGCTACATATCAAAGAGCCATGACTACTATCTTTCATGACCTCATGCACGTAACCGTGGAAGATTATGTTGATGACCTCTTGGGCAAATCAATAGACATAAATACACATTTGGACATACTTTCAGTTGTCTTTGATCGGTTGGAAAAATACAAAGTAAGATTAAATCCCAAGAAATGTGTCTTTGGAGTAACCTCTGGGAAGCTCCTAGGATTCATTGTATCCAAAAGAGGAATTGAAGCTGATCCAGCAAAAGTAAAAGCCATCTTGGAGATGCAACCACCAAGAAATATCAGTCAACTTCGATCCTTACAACGCAGACTCCAGTCCATCCGAAGATTCATAGCACAACTTGTAGATAAGTGTAATCCTTTTTAGCACCTGCTACATAAAAACATCAAATTCAAATGGGATGATAACTGTCAATAGGCTTTCCAGACGCTCAAAGATTATCTTCTAAATCCACCAGTTTTGATGCCACCAGTTCCAAATCAACCTCTGTTACTATACATATCAGCTACTCCAACAGCACTGGGGGCACTCTTAGCACAACAAATTGTTGAGGACAAAGAAAAAGAAGTATACTATATCAGTCGCACATTGGTGGGATATGAGCTAAACTACACACCAATTGAGCGTGCATGTCTCGCCGTGGTCTTTGCTTTGCAGAAATTATGACATTACATGCTCACTCATAAGACTAAGTTAGTTGCAAGGATCGATCCATTGAAATACCTTCTCAATAAAGCAACACTTACTGGGCGATTGGCCAAATGGGTAATGATCCTGAGTGAATTCGACATCGAGTATGTGGATAGAAAAGCAATAAAAGGACAAGCCATCGCCAATCAATTAGCAGATGCTCCCATGATAGATGATGTTCCTCTAAGTTCAGAATTTCGAGATGAATCTATTTTAACAATGTCACATGCAAAGCCATGGCAATTGTACTCCAACGGCTCATACACACAGCATGGGGCAGGAGCTAGCATCCTCTTTATAACTCCTCAAGGGGATTCTATACCAAAATCATACCACTTATCATTTCCTTGCACTAACAATATAGCAGAATATGAGGCATTAACAACAGGATTACGAATTGCAGTTCAATGGAAGATCCAGGAACTTCGTGTTTTTGGGGACTCCCAACTTGTCATCCGTCAAGCAACTGATGATTACCAAACAAAAGATGAAAAATTAATGCCTTATAAACAAATGGTGGATGACCTGAAACAACACTTCACAAAGATAGACTTTGAGCAGATACCAAGTGAGCAGAATCGCGTCGCAGATGCCATGGCTACAATTGCTTCATTGATTGATCTACCTCCAAACGAGACCCACTATGAGTTCTTGGTGGATAAACTTTTGGTTCCTTCATATGAGATCATGCCTACTGAGACGATATGTGTCGTCGGTCCCGAGTCCTAGTTATATGGTTCCATTTTCACATACCTTCGTGACAATACTCTACCTCCTGATCTATCAAATAACCAACGTCGCACTTTTATTCGCCAATCCTCTCGATATGTCATCTTAGCTGATATCTTATACCGGCGAGGTCTAGATGGCACTCTTCTTAGATGTTTAGAAAGCGACGAGGCTCAGATTGCGTTATGTGAAGTGCATGAAGGGATATGTGGTCAGCATGCTAGTGGTCCTACCTTGGCCAAGAAACTCATCAGGACTGGATATTACTGGCCCAATATGGAAAAAGACTCATATCAGTTTGTCAAGAAATGTAAGTAATGCCAAATTCATGGAGACCTCATACATGCACCAGCACAAGAACTTCAGCCACTTGCATCTCCTTGGCCCTTTTGTTAGTGGGGACTCGATCTCATAGGCAAGATTCACCCTCCTTCTTCCAATGGTCATAAATTCATTATCACTGCCACAGAGTATTTTACAAAATGGATTGAAGTTGTGCCTCTCACACAAGTCACAAGAAAACAGATTGCTACATTCATCTTCAACTATATCATTTGCCGATACGGTATTCCTCTTTCCATTATTACTAATAACGGGCGTCCCTTCAAAAATCAGGATGTTCGTGAACTCTGTGACCGCTTCCATATTTCCCATCGTTTCTCCACACCATATTACCCCCAAGGTAATGGCCAAGCTGAGACATCTAATAAAACAATCCTTAAAATCCTAAAGAAGACAATCGACGATGATGGTCATAATTGGCATATCCAACTTAATCCTGCACTTTGGGCCTACCGCACAAGTGTCTGCACATCTATAGGAGCTACACCCTATTCACTTGTCTACGGTACTGAAGCCATCTTTCCTATTGAGGTCGAGCTACCCTCTTTACGGGTCTCTTTGCAAAACATCATCAGTGATGAAGACTATAGGGTCTCTCGCTTACAAGAACTGGAACTATTGGATGAATGAAGACAAACTGCTTTTAATCATCTCAAGGCTTACCAACAACGAATGAGTCGCAGCTACAATCACAAGGTCAAACCTCGCACACTTGAGGTAGGTGATTTGGTTCTTAGAGAAAACCCCAAAAATCAGCAAGACAGAGAGAAGAAAGGCAAGTTCGAACCAAATTGTCTTGGTCCTTACATCATTACAGCAGCATATGGATATGGGGCATATCAGCTCTCAACTACAGAAGGTGAACCTTTGGAGGATCCTATCAACAACATGCACCTTCGCAGGTTTTACACATAGCTCTTCAGAGTATCCTAATTCGAAAAATACAAAAAAATCAAAAAAATTAAAAAATACAAAAAAATTATAAAACAAAAAAATCGTTACTTGGTGAAAACCTGGCAAACAGGCGCCTTGTGACACAAAAAACATTGAAAAATCGAAAAAAGTAAAGAGAAATAATTTCGTCCAACAGTGAAAACCACTTCGGTGGCACCCTGGGCAAGTACCATGGTGAAAACTGGGTCACCAACGCCATGTGTAGAGACATTGCTCCTCCCTCCTTCAGGATTCACTTTCATCCTTTCACTTTGCACACACTCACGACCAATTCATCCATAATAAACTTACCCATTCCCGTCATGGCTTGTTATTGATCTACCCAAGATTGGTTAGCCATTCATAATAAATATTCCTTTTCATCCCTTTCCATCCATAATAAATCAACTCCTATCTATGGCTAAGGCAAAATCCTACGTCTAGTGATGGGTGTGGAACTGAGAACATCACATGTTTCGAGGAGTACAGTTTCTTCCAACTTCCTTCAGTCTATCTGCGCACAATCCGCAATAAAGCAACATTTGCATCGCCAATCCGCAATAAAGTATCAGTTTCATGGATTCAATCAGTTTCAGATGAGACACAGCAGCAACAATGGGCTTCAACAAATCAAATCTTTCAACAGACTCAGACAACATATGGTTCTGTGCTATCTATCCATTCTGTGAAAGTAAACATTGTGACCACAATCAAATAAGACTTATACAAGTGATAAGAGACACTAAACTTGAGGACTACAGTGGATGTTGGTGTCGAGTCTTGGTTTTCTTTTGATTTTATCCTTTTTGGTTACATGTCTTTTAGCTTTTCCAGGATGTCTCTGATTAGAGATTCTATCTCCAGGATGTCTTTGACTAGAAAGGCGAGGATGGGGTATCATCACCTATTTGTATTTGTTGTCTGCGGATTGTCTCTTAGTAATGCTATGACTTGTCCAAGGATATGAGGACACTGTGAGTCTAGTATGAAATGGGGCATTCCTTTTTTGTGACTGTCTTATCTCCATGCAAATAGGTACAATGACTTTTTGGGTCGAACATATGCCTCGATTGTCATAACCTACGTGCCATAATAAAGCTCAATGATGATAATGCATAAGAATCTCTTTCACTTTCATAGCTTTTGTCTTTCATCCCCCTTTCTTGATTGACTTCCATCATCCTTCTTGAGTCCGCGTAGCCTGCTAGCACATGACTGAGTATAATGACACACCAAAAACATTTGCATCTCATGTAGTTGCACCTGCATTTCCACATATTAGCATTTCATACATACATATAGATATCGCAATTGCATCACATCCTGCACACAACACCTGTTAGCACAATTTACATTTGCATTATCATATTCATCTGCATTACATACATTCACATTTACATTGGCATAACATTATAAAGCATAAAAGAATAAAAATATTGCATTGCATCATATACATATTTGCATCCACATCATAAACATCACATAAGAACATCTCATCATATAGGTACACATGCATATAGTTGCCGCAAAAATGAATCATCTCATATATATAATCATAAAGTGTCATGATACAATGATGTCAAAATCCTATGGCTACAAAGCACCCGCAGGTGTCTACATCATCATACAAAAATGGTACAATACTGATACATAGGGAGCCCTCTACGGCTATGATGAACTCCCTCCCTGGGAGCCGCCTGGCCTCGATGGAATCTGAGCCCTAGAAGGACCGGCCCCAAGATCATCTCTCCTGGCCCCTATGTCCTTTGCAGCCACCCCTTGTGTCACCCTATCCGGACAGAGGAACCCACTAATAACTCCTGCCAACACTGTTGGTAGTGCTAATTTTGTCCATGTCATGGTATCCCATGCCACATGTCCCACCCTCATCTCCAGTCCCGGATCCTAGAACACTCATCTAAGGGCATCCCTGTCTCCGTCTCAATTGTACGGAATCAACTCCCCATCAATCAGTATCCGCAGAATCCTGTATACATCCTCCAGGGTGACTGTCATCTCACCCATCAGCAAATGGAAAGTGCAAGTCTCTGAGTGCCACCTCTCAACCAGCGCAGTCAGCAATCCCATGTTCACCCGAAACTCAGCCACATACAGAATATGTCTCAATCCCATAGCCTCAATCGCAGCTCGGTCCTCGGCTATCAACTCAAGTCGCAACCTCTGAGTCGACGGGAATCTCTCTCGTGACTCCAGCATAGGCAAATACTCCTGCAGTCACACAAATCAATCATCTCAGTCCTAGTGACACTCACTGTTCATCACAAAGTGTTGCTTCTATCCTAGTGGCACTCCCTGTTCATCACAAAGTGTTGCTCACATTTGCACTCCCTATTCATCACAAAGTGTTGCTCATATTTTAGTACTCCCTGTTCATCACAAAGTACTCTATCTTGGTACTCACTGTTCATCACAAAGTGCCTTGATCTATTCTAGTCTTCCCTAGAGGACCTACTTGAGTGTATCCTCTCAGCAACTTATCCAATCGACAGCGTATGTTCATCACAGAACTGCCGATTTGACCTAGAAGACAAAAATTCACATTTTTGGACACAAACATGCTTTCCTGACATAAACGTACATTTATTACATTACCTAGTATGCATTAATGACAACAATAAATGCATCAAAGTACAAGGAGGTTTTGTGGTACTTACTGGCTCTCCTGCCTCTGCTGGCCTTTGGAATCGACGAACGCAGTCGAATCTGTGAACCAAAGCCATCGCTGCTGACTGTTGCTACTCTTTTCTCTCTCTGCACTCTAATCTCTTGGAGGTGTAGATGACAATGAGGATGTATTTCCCTCGTGGTCTATCTTATAGACTGCCCTAGCCCTCGCCCTCGCCTTCCGAGTCAGCCTTCTTTCTCCTGTGACTATGTCACTTTATCCGGTCAGTCCATTCTAGCCTCTCTTTCTTATCGAGAGATTGTCTGCAATCTTTTCAGACATTTTCATCCAATCTCTCAAGGGGGCATATCATTCCCATCTTGGGGCAACTCTGTATCAGTTCATCTTATCTTCTTTGAAACAACGCGACAAGTCGCATTGTCTCAAAGAGGGGCAAAATGTAGACACCTAAAATTGTCCAGTCTAATTAAATAAATATTTTATTTATTTAATTATTTTAGCCTAATTCTTCTATTAATTAAATAAATCTTTATTTATTTAATTAATTCATTTATCCTCTTCTAGCCATATTTCTCATTTAAATAAATACATTTATTTATTTAAATTATCCTTTTCTTAAATTAAATAAATATCTTATTTATTTAATTGATCCTACTTCTTCTATTAATTAAATAAATCTTTATTTATTTAATTAATTCATTAACCTTTTCTACCCATGACACATGTCATTCATCTCTTAATTCATACAGTACCTACCCCTTTCATTATTTTATTATTTCTTTTACTTACCCTCTAATCATAGCCGACCTCCTTTTACACCTCTCAATCTTATCCCTCCATTTCATATAGTGTCTTCTATATAAGGAGATGCTTCCTTCATTATCAACCCTAATCAATCACCCTAATCAATCATTCTAACTACTTGATCAATTGACTGCACTATGCTTTTGAGCATATGCGATCCTACTTGCAACCACATTCCGTTCTTTGTTGAGCTCTTGTGCACATAAAATCTGAGAGCAAATACATCAAACAATATCAATGGAGATAGGAAGAATGGAGATCCAAACCCTATTGGACATGTGATGGTATAATCTTTGTGATTTCGTTTGATTTGCATTGTCTTAGGTAATCTTCATATGTTATGGTAGATCTCTGTTGTTGTTAGGCTAGGGTTTTGTGGTTGAATTCATTTAGCCTTTCAATATCGTTATTATTGTTATCCATTTTCACCATATACAGGATGCAATTTAAGTTTAAAGTTTTGGGGCAATTTTGAGGTATGATCCTCATTTCTTCTTCTTTTTTTCGTTATTTTTCATTTTAAATGGTTGCAAATGGATTTAACTATGAATTGATGCAATTCTTTAGTTAACAACAATTCATTTGAATGATTGGTTTAATTGATTTATTAAATTTTATGAATTTTGCATGTAGAAATGTTACCATGCTAAAAAAATTTGTTAGCATGGGCAATTTATGGATTTATTGTGAGAACCTAGTGTTGGGTGGATAGAAATCAAAAGGGTATTTTCAAATTTTTGAGATTTGAATTTTGAAAAATTAGTGTTCTTCAAGCTTTTTCATGGTTGAAAACACTATTCACCTGGTACTTTGATAAAAGTTAGAATTTATTTAAAAAGTGGATTTTTTCAAGAATTTATTTAAAAGTGGATTTTTTGTGAATTTTTGATGGGATGTTATGTGAAATGATGGATTTACAATATGAATTTCAAAATGGGATTGATTTGGTTTCCATTTTGTACGTTTATTGCATTTTGAGCAATTATGATTATTTGATGAATAGTGGTGCATATGAGAACTTGAATCTTTGAATGTTGATTTAATATTTGGTTTTATTTTATGCATTCATTTGAGCAGGATGGGCCTAGTGTAGGTATTAGAGTCAATGATGGGAGTTGGGTCGAATGGGGTAAAGGAACAAAGAGGCTGCCAAGATAACCTATAGGGATATCGTGTAATAAGTGAAAAATAATAAAAACAAAATTAAAATGAACCAAGATAATTGGATGTCAGTCCCATGCCTTAAGTACACGTAAAGGCTAAGGGTTAAAATCTCACTGGTTAATAATGCATATGAGAATGATATCACTCGGTTATGCAACTCTTTTATGTGGATCCCTATCATCGATAGCTTTTTTGGTCATTGCGTGCCAAATAAATCAAAAGATTTTTATTAATGTGGAGAATTCATTTTTCTTCAATAAAAATGGGTATTCAGATGATCAAGAAAAAAGGAATTAAAACATACATTTTGCCTTTTATTTGTAAATTATTGTAAATGGTTATTTACTAACTAATTAGACATTGAGTTAATCATACCATTGGTCTAGGATTTTCTCTTCTAACTATAGGTGTACATTTTGAGGCTAACTTAAGAAGACCCGGTTGTCTATGGGGCATTGATCTAGTAAGATCAACTCTCCTCGTCTATTGGAGAGGACTACTCGGTTTCACATGAGCCACCCCTTCGAGCTATGCAATGACACTCTATGTTCTTGCTCTCTAACATCTAATCCTATAATTGAGTATAAATTGGAAGATGTATGTCTTTCTTGTTGATGCTGAGCTATTGATGAGCATTTGATTGCCATGTATAATTGGCCTATGATATTGTGTCTATATCTTGTGCTTGGATGCCATGCACTTCCATGCTTTGCTATGTACTCTACATGTTGGATTGAGTGTTGTATCTCTCCTTTTGTCTTGTGTGAATCAGTGTTTATGGCCTTTGTGGTTGTCTCCTAGCATAGAGGGAGTGGACCATTTAGTTCCACATGGTCAAGTGGTGTATATACCATTGTTGGGGTCCAAAGGATAGTGGAACAAGCATGCCCAATGGTTTCTTCTCATGGATTTACACAATATTTCTTGTTATTCAATCTATGTAATTTGTACTGACTTGTCGTGCAATGTAATGTCCCACCCCACGTGGAACATTGTAATTGCAACATGCTTGTTTATTTTAAATTAAAAATACTATATTCTTTGAAGGTGATCTTTCAGATCTAGACAAAAGTTGTAGAAGATGTATTTTCTAAGAGTTTGCAATATTTTTGAAGAAACAAATATGAACTTGTATAAATATTGCATACATTTAGTACTAAATAGAATGATGATATTTTGTAACAATGAAAGAGCTTTCAGATGCGATTGAAAGTCTAAATATTACAATATCCTTGAAGCTTAGCTATTCAAATGACTTTACAAGTCCATCTAGGCATACCCAATTTTCTATCCTTTGAAACTTGAGGTTGGATGAATTAGAAAGGACTTTCCCAAGTCTGATTTATAAGCAGTCAGCCAACCAAGTCACTCAAAAAATCTGATTTGCAACTTCTCTAAACAAGTTCAGTTGCTTTCCAAGATAACTCGGTAGCTAGGTTTGATTCCTTGATGGTGTTTACAACTATTCCCTCTTTGGACAACCTTCAAGGGTTTATTTCGATTCCAAAATAGCTTAAGGAGGTTATGGCCCTTCAAGCAAGCTGTACACTCAGAATTTCACCTTAAATTTTTCAAGAACTCTGCTTCCAACTGATGCAAACTGTTGGTGATGGATTTGACTTGTGTAAAGCACTCAAAATATGGAAATAAGTGATGTTATTTGTTACAAACCAACCCAAGCGGAGTCTTCCTAGCACGCAAGTTGCTCCCTCAGTAAATATGTCAAAAATGCTCCAAATGCTACCAAAATTGATGTAATCTTCAACCAATCTGTTAGTATGAGTAAGACTTGTTATCCCAATACTAAAAATGCTTAGTAATACCTCTCCTTAGCTTTAAGTGTAGACACCTAAAAATATCTCATTGATCACACACTAATTATTCCTCTTATTGATTAAATAATTATTTAATTATTTAATTAAATTAATTAATCTTATGCTTCTAAATTCATATTTCTTCATCATCCTACTAATTACCCAATTTCAATTTCTAGTCTATCATCATTTAATCATTTAACCCTTTTTCTAAATATTAATCATTTAATTAATTGTGATTTTAATCCTTTAATTGAATAATCTTTATTATTTAATTAAATTCAATTTCTAAATAATTATTATTTTTTAATTATTTAAATAACTAATTAATTCTTCAATTCTAAATCCCCAAATACCAATTTCATCTAATTTCAATATTCTTCTAATTCAAATTCAAATTTCAAATCCCCAAATTGTAATTTCGTCTAATTTCATTATATTCTTCTAATTCAAATTCAAATTCTAATCTTCTCCAAATTCCAATTTCAACCAATTTTGTCTAATTTCAAAAACCTGTGCATTTCAAGTTTGCATGAATTCAAAAATCAAATTGAATTCCTAAATCAAGTTTGCATGAATTCAAAGATCAAATTGAATTTAAAATAAATTCAATAATTAATTATCATGCAAAGATCAAATTGAAAATCTAAATTGAGTTTAAATTGCATGCAAACAAGAAATTGAATTTCAATTAAAAATCCTACGGCACATGCTAAATTAATTGCTAATTGATCAATTCAATTAATTGATTAATTAAATTATTTTCTCAATTCTCCTCCAATTATTCTTTTTCTAATTTTCAATTAACTTTTTTCTAAATAAAGCTTTCTTTGTCATCAATCGGTTAATTATTCAATCTCTTTTCTATCTTTCAATCAACTTTTTCTCAATTAGTTAACTCAATTAACAATTCAATTTATTGGGTTCCACCTCCAAATCAGCAGTTCAACTATCAATCAGCATGTGAGCTCACTTGAGTTCCATCTCCCATTCAATCTCACCCGAAAGTCTATAAATTCAGCTTCAATTATCCATTTTCAACAATCACGAACTTCGAAATCTTGTGTCATTTGCTAGTTAGCAGTGCAATATCTGAGAGCCATCATACCACAAGAAGAAGAATAATAATGGAAACAATTTGCATCTATGCAACAAGGGGTTTTACTTGAATAATTTACATCCTTGTTATGTTACAATATTTCATTGATATTTAATAGAATTCGTTAATTAGATAGGATTCGTGAATTCCTATTATTCTAATTAAGCTATGATGAATTTTATTGAGTCACATTAAGCAAGCCAAAAAAGGGGTCGGCCACACTAGCAGGCACCTCACTCAGCAACAATAGAAACAACTATCCCAAAACTATTATAAACAAACACAAATCTACTAGACATGCATCTTGATATCCCAATGCTAGAGATGCCAAAAAAGTGCTCTCCCACACTCCAAACAAGTTGAAATATGGGTTGGCCTCTCAAGCAAGCAACTCTTTCAAGTTCAACTAGCAACAAATCTTCCAAACTGATTTCTATGTAATCCAACTGGGATTCACCCCTGGTTGGTCTTTAACAACTACAAGTGTGGTTGCTAATGGAAGTTTTCGTCTCCACAAGTAGCTCTAACCCCTAAGGTTTAGCCATGCTCCTCTCAGGAGACAAGAAAGAGAAATAATCCAACATGACATGTCTAACAAATGAATCTCAATGTCTTTATAACTCTCTCAAATCCTTTCACGCTAATTAGGGTTTCTTCTCCTTTTAATGCCTCGTTATGTTTTCCCACTTAAGTGATTTACTTTATTCTTTTATTTGTCTTCATTCACTCTTAACGAGGCGTCCATTATAAGCTTTTAAATTACCTGAAAACATAATGTCACAACTTTTAAATGACCTTATAACATAAAGTCACTTTAGGAGAAATACATTAGATAATAAATATTAACTTGACTTTTTAAAAACCTTCTTTGAGTTACATTTTTCTCTCTCCTCAAGGGTACCTAGCAAGGAGGAACCTCACTCTCTCTAGAGGTAAGTCACTTTTAGGAGGTGTATTGCTTGGTTCTAGTGTAGTTTTAGATCGGCAACTTGGTGATAATATAATTATTAATCAATTCCCACCAAATGTGCTATAGAGTGCCATCTAAATCAGGAGAAAATCATAAAATCAAGTGTCCTCTATCCATATAATTAGTCTATGAGGATTTGTTAATAAACTAACCTTGAATACCAAACTGGGTAGGACAAGGGGACATTACATGCAATACAATTCAAAAATGGTATATTTGACCTCCTTGATGAGGATATGTAAGTGGTTGTCATATGTAATAGGTTATAGAATGTTTTGCATGTCTCGACATTGGAATCGAGCATGAATAGTTGTGACTAATTATGATGCTTATGTTGTTAAGATAATGTTAGTAGGAATCTTCTTTTGGGCATAAAAAGAACCTAGTTATGTTTTAATTATCTTGGAGTTTTATAGTCCTCTCCCAAGGTTGTCATACCTTTTTGTGGAATATCATGTTGTTTTGAGTCATTATGGGGTCATTTGAGGGCTTTCAAAGAATCTTGTGTAGTGTTGTGAATGTGGAAGAGTCATAATTCCATGTTCTTGAATTTCCTTTCTCAAGGTATGATTTTTGTATGTTGGTGAGGTCATTTGCACTGCCCCATCCTCTCCTTTTATTTATCAGTGATGTCGAGTGTCCAAGGGAATTGATGTCTCTTCTTCCTCCCTAAGCCTTTCTAGTATTTTCATGTTCCTAGAGAATCTCGGGCACTTTTGGTCTACTCCAACACATCTCTAACATCCAAGGGAATGATCCCTATCTTTAATTCACCCACTAGTTAAGCTAGTGTTCTAGGTGGGCGTCTAATTTCACCTGGAACGCCATAGTCCTAAGTTGTTTGTTAGTGAGCTTTTGAGGCCCTAGAGGCCTATATTAGGTCACTAAAGTTGCTCATAAAGGACTGGAGAGTCAAGAGAACCTCTGAGGTGGTCCAAGTGTGTTGTCAATGATTTTTAGTGGTGTCGAATGCATTGATTTGTGTGTTTGTGTCTACAAGAAGCCAATCATCACACCTAGGACCAAGTAGAAAGCCTAGTTTGTTGAGAGAAGACTTGTAAAGTTTTGTGTAGTCTTGTAAGGTACAAAATTCCTTGTTGATCATCCTTATCTCGAACTTTCCCATGTGGTTGGTTGGAATTTAAGGACTTTATTCTTTCACTTGTGCACCATTGAGTTGCAATAGGATATTGTAGTATGCTTGCAATTGAGCTAGTGATTTTATGTAGGTCTCGAGAGTGTTTGGGCTTGATTTGGTCAACCTATTTAGACGTGGATTAGAGGTTGATTATTGCCTCATTCCATCTTGGTATCTTTTGTGAGAGAATGTGATTGTGGTAGGTGACAATCATCATCGAGGCGTCATCTCCTCTCTCTCTTCTACCATCACATTGTGGTGAGTGGTTCTGTTTTTAGTCTTTTGTTGTTGTCACCTTGCTTGTGCAATGGCGAGGTCTTGTGTGGATGTTTTTGTGTGTCATGGTTTCCCTTGTGACACTTGTGTGCACATTGTCATGCAAGTGCAACATGATGTATCATATCTTTGGTATTGCAGTAGTTAAGTTTATCTAGAATGTTTCAGAAAAAAACTATTTTGGGTTTTATTGGCTTGTTTCCTTGAGGGTTCCTTGGTGGGAAATTACAATATAAAATTTATCTATCCTATACACTCAAGGGAAGCTCATAACCCATTCTAATACCCTCACTTTTGCATAGGTAAGAAAGACATATTTAAATTTTGTGAGTCTAGCTTGTATGCCCCCACTTGCATTTGCCAGCAAGCTCCTAAAGGATTTTCAATTAATCCATTTCATGCATTTTTTCGTTCCTCTTCTACGCACCTACAATACATTCTCTTTTTTAATTCTCTCAAATTTTCTCCTCTTGTTGACCTCTACTACTCACATTTTTTTTACTTCCCAAACGAAGCCTTTCTTTAAAGATTATGGGTTCATGGGTGTTTTAGAGTCTACCCTACATACCATAGTCCTCCCCCAACCTGCAATCTTTGCCCCAAAAGAAGTGACACCATTTCTATTAAATAGTTTCATAGTATCTCTTTCCACTCGCCTATCAATAACAAGTTGTCCAAGAGTTGGGGACCTATGCTAGATTAATGAAATGCCCATACTTCTTTATTGGTGGGTCAACTATCAATCATTCTTTGTGTGTTGCAATTAGGTCTCTTTTTTTCTCCCAATAAATGTACACATAGCCAACCCATACACAACCTAGCCTCTTTAATTTGACAACATTGACTATTATAGACTATTTAATTTTGATTTTCAAATAACCTATGTAGGATGTGACAAGTACACATACTTCATATTTTAATCAACAAGATATCTCTTATTTCTTCCCAACTATTTATATGGATAATGTCACATATGTCCTCGTTACAATTGTACTAAGCTATAATTGCAATAGTTTAAACATGATGGCATTACTCATAAATGTGAACCAAAGAAATCATTGTTATTAAATGTTTATTGTATTTTTCAGTCTTATTTAAGTTTTGTTAACTAATCTAAAATTTAAAAATAAAACTCAAAATTTTTTAACATGTACTAACTAAAATTGTATATAAAGAAATTAAAGTAAAATAATTGTAAGTAATTACACATCAAAATAAGTAACTCCGTCTAAAATACTAAATTGCTTGATGAAACAAGATTAGTGATAAATTAAAGAATTAAAAGAATTATTAATTAAATATTGTTAGATAACATATTCATGAATCAATCTTAAAATTTGAAATAAATCATTATCATCTAATTCCTAACATCATATTTAATGCAGTTGACATATTAAGGTGGAACTCAATTACATTGTTTTGATAGATTTATTAACTAATTTGTATTCAACCAAGATAAGATAAGGGGCAGTCTTAGTTAAAAGCTACTAGTACAATAAATAATTACTAGTATAATAGATCTAGGAGTAACTTTCAAAAGAACTTGAGTGACATCGATGCTTGCAAGTTGATTGTCAACTCTATTGAAATTACTAGTTTTATTATTCCATAATTATTTTAAGGTTGAGGGTTTTAAGCTTTTCTTATGATAAGCATCTTATCTAACATGTGTATCAAGAGTGGATTTCTAAATTTAAAAAATAAATAGGAACAATTTAATTATATTAAATTTTCAATAATATAAATTATGTTAATTATTTTAAGTCTTTATTTAGTTTTAGCTATTTTTTGTGTTTCAAACGTTATTATAATTTTTATATGTATTTTTTATTGTTTTATATTTGTTATTTGTCTTTTATTTTGATCTCTATACTACTATGCTAAAATGTGTATCTCGAAAAAAATTCTTAGAAAAATTATCTTTGATGAGTAATAGATTTTATGTTTTCCCAAATCTACATTGTTGTTAGTTCTACTGAGAATAAGGATGTGAAGAAATATTGTGTATATATCACATTTTTTAAGTAAATCCAATGTATCATCGTTTATGTGTTATGTTATTTTTATTCTAATTTTATATTCATAATTATTATTTTTACTAGGTAAAGCAATAAAAATATAAGACAAACAATAGAAACAATGAGTTATTAGGGGCCCAACCCATTATAAAAAATAATTAAAATAAAAAATTACACCACATAAACTCATCCTATGCTTTTTGACTTACATGGAAAAGCAACAATTTGAGGAGCTTCTCATCTCCTCTTATGGATAATGGTCCAAGGTCAAAAAAACACCCTTAGAGTTGCTATCTAGAACAGGGATTGGGTTGACTTATAGATTATTATCACTCAAAAAAATGTCAATAGGAATAGTAGTAGTCATCACTATATAGGCATTACTCAGAGCACATGAGACATTGTTCTCTAAGGCACAAAAGCAATGAGTAGCACCATTAGAAACAATAGCAATGTTAGAGGAAATATGACCACCAAGAATAGTTGGAGAGTCACTAACAAGAGATTTTGGTTGTGAGTCCACTAACAAAATGGTAAAATCCTTAAGACCCACATTCTACCACCAAGAAGCAGACCAAGGCAATGGCCTAAAGAAGCCACAAGACTTTGCAACAAGTCCAATATCAAAGTAATGACATTAAAAGGGTATATGCTCTTAACCCAAAACTTGGGACTATTAATGGTAATAAAATCTTAGTACAATCTAAACTAGATGAGCCTTGGCCAAATCCAACTGCACAAGAATACAAGCATAAGTAGTATGCATAAAATATATGATCACTAGGTTAACTAAGTTAAATTTCCTAAGACAATTTTTAATAGTAGTGTAACATGATCATTTTCAAAACTATAGAAAGAGATTCAAAAGCCTAACCCAAATATGAAATAAGAAAATAAAGAAACCCATAGCATAGGACTAGAACTATGAAGGAGACCCTAGTTTTGGTAATCTAATGATTCATATCAAAGTTGTGTGGCTAAAACTGATGAAATTTACAGATCAATGTGTGGGCCACAAAATCATCTTCACTCTTAATGATCTCATCACCAAAATAAATTACTGGAGAGATTGACTTAGGGAAGAGTTGCAAAACATGATAGGAGGTAAAGTGTTTACCGAGAGTAGTCTCAACATAACATTTTTGTCTTGACTAACAGAACCACAATGAGACCTATCCACTGAGACATCTAGAGAAGTCACAACCATCAGTGACAAATTGGAAGAACACTCAAGGGAAAGGCAATGCTTGGAAGGAGAAGATAATTTTACTGCAAAATCTGATGATCCCACCATGCCAAGAGATACAATGGATGAAACACCCCAAATCCCATCATCAAATGATGAACCAACAACAACAACAAAGATGTGAACCCCTACAACAAACAACACAATAGTGGTAGATGAACTATTACTCCCTATAACAGATGGTGCACCAATAGAAAACAAACCATGAATTCTTGCTACATATGGTGTAGAATCTAGAAGATGAGTGAAAACCATTTCCAAAAAAATCATATAATAAATGTTATAGATACTTGTAGTAGTTGTTTAAAAAAATTATATATTCATACTTTCAATTAATTTGTGTGTGTGCATGTGTGTTTTCATCTAATAAGTTTTATTTATTTAAAATAAAATTTGTAATAAAAATTAAAAAAAATTAAAATAGCGTAAACCCCTAAATCATGGGACAGCTTGTATATACAAGTTGCAATCCATATTAGGGATGACTCATATATACAAGTCACACCTCATGAATGATAAGTAGCCTAAATACACAAATCTTGCCTATGTGAGAAGTGGCTAATATTCATAGGTTAAGACACTGTCATTTAAATTTATTTTTTAGATAATTTTTTTTTATATATTATTAGTTTTTAATTTTATGTGAAAGAAATTTAAATCTATTCATAGATTAAAAAAAGATTGATAGATTTCAAGGTTGACCTATTAAAATTATTTTTATTATAGTTCTATGATAGAATAAATTTATAAAAAGAACCTTTATAAACATAAAATAAAAATGTGTAAATTATAATAGAATGAAAAGCAAAGTGCATTCAGAGGCCATTATGGACTTTAGATTGAGGAATTTCTTCAAAACATGGTCAATGATTCCCCTGCATGGTGTTGGGTGATGTTTTTCTATCTACTTCTCAAAGGTGCAAAGTAAATACTAATATTTCTTCAATGATGGTGGATTTGGGTGAGGCAAAAGATGATATCAAGATGGTGATGGAGACAAATAGCATTTCCATGGAGGCTTGAAAAGGTTCTAAATGTTATCATTTAGGATTGGTTTTTGTGTTCAAATTTGGCACTTTGCTTGTGATTTATCAACCATATAATGGCTTTGGGAACCTTTTTATGATCACAATGATTGGCCATTATGAGAACAAGAACAAATAGAAGGCTAGGTGTGGAGCAAAATTTCTTAAAGCCTTTTTTGATGTGTTTGAGTTTTTGAAGGTCAATTAGTCCTTCGTCATTTGCCTTTAAAATTCAAGATTCAATGAGGAAGGGGAAAGTGCGGAAGAGGTAGTGAACTTGGAAATTGATATTATGTTCATGTTTTAGTTTAGTATGTTTTGAAAAATATATGTATTTCAAATACAAATGTCCTACATGGGATTTTGGTATAGGCCCTCTTATGGAACAGTCAAAATTTAATATTTTTGAATTATTTATTAGGGAATGGTTCTTTTGGTCATAATTTGTTCATTAAAAAATGTTTGTAAATATGAAAAAAGATTGTTAATTTTTTTTAATTATTATCAATTGGAAATTCAATTAAAATTTGTCTTCAATTTTTCTTTTTCCTATAATTAATTTTGAGAATTTAATTCGTATAATAGTTTTTTACTTGTTATTTTAAAAATCTAATAATATCAAGATATTAAATGTATTAATTAAAATTGATATTTATTGTACTTATCTTAAGTAAATAATAACAAATTAAAAAAATTAACTACCAACCTAGAAATACAATTTCTTTCTTGACGGAGCCTTTTTTGTCTTATGCCCTTGATCTCTCTAGTCCCTACTCGTATTAATCCTCACTTCATACTTCCTAATCTTTGCCTTTTTCCTTTCCTCTATATATAACTTTATTTTATATATATTCTATTAAATTTAAGAATTATTTTCACTAATTATTCCCTGCAATTGTGAAGCACAAAAAATAAAAATATTTATCTACATAACTATATATAATTCTTTTGTTAAATTGATTAAATAAAATTGATAAAACAACCAAATAAATTATGAAAATTTAAAAAAAAAAAAAAAGTTAAGACTAAACAATAATCATTTGACTAATCAATCAACTAAGTTCAACTCCCCTTAAAAAAAATTATTAGCAGTTGACTAATTACTTACTTGTTTGAATTATTTATTATTTGTAAAAATTATTTTTAAATTTAATTTTGTAAATGAATGTTAATTTAATTATTATATTATTTTATAAAATGTATTTTTTTTCTATTCCTTACTATTATTAGTAGATTGATTAAATAGTACATAGCTTAGCTTATTTATCATAATTTAATTATCCTCCTAGCTTAATAAATAAGTTTTGAATGTACCAAGGAAGGGGTCATGACACATTGTGACCAAGCATCCAAGATATAGGCCAAAGAGAGATCATCCTCCCTCCCAACCTAAAAAACTAGCTTAAGTTGGGACCATGCTTGAAAACTCTAGGAATTCCCTTGGCCACACTTGCATTCAAAAAGAAGTGGATTATCCTAACTATAAAACTTTGAAATCTAATGTGAACAATTTATAGGGTAATCTTGACCTTCACAATAATATATAATAAAATGGTTCCTGTTGACTCTGAATTTTACTTTGGAAACAAACAACCTTATGGGAAATTCAGTGATGGGGGACAGATTGCGCGGGGTTCACTGAATGACCTCTGGGATTGAGAAGCTAGCTTTTCCTTGGTGTTTCGAGGAAAGGGGAAGAAAGAAACACTTTAAAACAGTAAAAACTAGGCTACTGAGGCGATGCACCAAAGCATTTTAAGAAGACATGAGTACATAAAAACCAACTACATATGATTTTTCTGAGCCCATTCAACAATCTACAAGTCCGGATCGGAAACACAACCAAGATTCAATCAAATCTTCCTATAACATAAAGAAATACCTATCATGCATTTACCAGATAACAAGTGTAACACATAGTTTAATCGGCAAAATCTTAGATATATATATTCCTGAAGTCTTTGAAACTCCTAATAGAAAAGCACATAAAAGACCATTAATACATACTGAGAGTAAAGTCTCACAAAGGCCATAGGCATAGTTTGATTGAACTTCTTCAGGAAAACAATAAAACAGTTTTTAAGGTTGAAAATACTACTAAGAAACTTTATTGTCCTTGCCAAATTCTGAACCCTCATAACAAGGAAAAAACTAAACTAAATAGAGCCTCGGGCTCCTAACAAACTCGGACTCCACCGCCTTTTCTTTTCGCACGTCGTGGTCCACCTACATGATTTGCTGACAAACTGCCCCTAAAGTTGTTAGCCCTTGACACTGTCAGTCCCATGACACTTTGCTCTGTAGGCGAACGACCAAAGAGTCACGATCAAAAAACAGTGGGCGGAGGGACCAAAAAGATGTTGCTATACGAACAACCCACACCACATGGCAGCTCGGCACTACTGCAAAAACAAAAAGGGAAAAACAAGTGCATAGAACCCCCGCCAAGCTGATAACTGTCCTTGCTGAGTGCATGCGAACGAGAGGAACAAAAAGAGGTGGGGCCACCAAAAATAGCAAAATGCCACCTGCGGACCAATCCTAAAATAATGTTAACATTTCTTGGCGACTAAAAGGGGAATTTTGCTTGCAGAAAGCTTAGAACCCAAAAACTTTGGTTCGCAAACCAGGCCTTATGGTAAAATAGGGCGGAGCGAGCTGAAAACCTGTTGTATTTGCAACCACTCATCTTTAGGGGGCAACACCTGCGCTTCTAAATTCTGAAAATGTTGCTCCAGACAAATCACTTCATCAAAAGGCAAGGATGTCGGCTCGTCCTGGACTAGCTTCAGGAGAGAAGAGAGTTGGGCCAGAGGGTGTAAAAGACACTCTACCTCATCCATTTAAATAGGATTGCCCAGACCTTGCAGGAAGGTTCTATCTTGCTGCAAATGCTCAATCTGGCTTAATATTTGCTCAATTCCTAGCACAGTACCATCTGCGGGAAAAGGAGAAGGTAGGCCCAATGAAACAAACCTCTCTATGCATTGTTTGATGTCCAGAACCAAAAACTGTAGAAGTGCAAGAGCTTCCGAAGCTTGCATGATTTCCCTGTGTCGGTTGATGAAAACATTCGTCCTTCTGATCAACTGCCAACGGTCCACAATTCCCTTTTCCTTTAATTCTTCATCTTGAGCAGAGTGCAACAAATGGACAAGATCCTGGGCCATCGGGAGCTTAGGACCGATGACAAGCATAGAACTGCTTATGAGGGTGTTGGCCTCAACACGGAGGGACTATGCGTCATTAAGGAACCTTAGCACAGGGTGCAGCGAAGGGCAGTACTACTTGACCTTTTCCCAATGAGAAACATATAAAACTATTAAAATAAGCGAAAAGTCTTGAGAAACCTCCGCGGGGGGAGGAGTGTTTAGCAACCACGAGATCTCCTCACCTTTTGTCATTACTTCACCCTGTAGCTCTCAGCACTTATTTTGTTCAGCGACCACTTGGCTTTCTAGCGCGTGGATCTTTACATCTCCATTCTGCATCGCTTGCCGGAGTTGCGCAACACCATCCTTTTCTTGGCGCAAACGAACCTCCACATCTTGCAAATTCTTCCCGGCTAGCTCTGGGCTAGTTTCCTTTTCACGCAACTCTGCTTCAAACTTTGATTTTCTTTCCGAGAGCATCACCTGAACATCGCTCAGTTGTCGGGCATACTCCTCCTTTAGGCAGACCTCCTCACGCAGTTGTGCTTGAATTTGCATGGAATCCCTAGAAGTTGCTTTCAGTTGCTGAATTTCTTGATCTCTTTCCTGCAATTCTTTTAAGGCCACGTTTCTGGTTGCCTCCTGACCTTTCAACTGTGTACCTAGATTATTGAGGGCAAACTATAACTTTCCCTTTTCAGTGTTAGCCCGAGTCAGCAATCCCTGTAGATGATTGATCTTGACACGGAGATCTTTATCTTCTCTTCTTTGCTGGGTCAGAGGTTCTCGGAGTTTAGCATTCTCCGCTTGCGTTTTCTCCAAGCGACGACTCTTTTTGATGAAGTCCGAAGAGAGCCTTCGATGTTTCCTCCATCAATTCGACCTTATCGGACATTGTAGCATTCAAAAGGTTAACACCGATAGCATGCCGGTCATAATTACTGGGCCTCATTTATGACTTCGGTTTGTTGACTTTGGGGAAACTAGTTGCAAAGAATAGACTCTATTTCTCTTCACTGAAATGAGTTTGCATGTGTGGGTGGGTTGGCTTAGCGCCATCTTTTTCTTTTCTCTTAAATGATTTTCCAACACGGGTGGTCTTGGAATAAGTAACTTGTTGTTGGTAGGCATCCGAGTTGGCAATAGCTTGACCTGCAAATGCAGTACCAAGGGGGATCGCAAAGGGAAACTGGGAAATGGGGTTGTCAAAAGCGGTCTGGATAGGACATGACAATGTCGTGGGAGAAAATAATGGGATGAAAGGAGAGGCTCTCGGGATGAATGGATCAACAGATGTTGTTCCAGCAATTAGGGGAGAAGTGGACTCTCCAAAACCAAGCTTGCGTGAGACGGTGGCTTCTTCTGACATCTGGGAAGAAAAAGTTGCAGATACAAAGGCTGGGGCTTGAAGCGGGACTGAAACTTGTGGAAAAGTATCAAATGGGCCAACCGGTGTTCCGGCCGGCGCTAGGGTAAGGGCAATGGGAATCTGAGCATGCATATTTGCGACATGGGCAGCAGAAGAAATATTAGCTTGAGAAGAGGAAAACGGTGAGGAAGAGCGTACCTGGACTATATGGGTCGTCAAGCTCAGAGGATCCGAGGGGTTGTCTAGGATTTGAGAGGATGAACCCTTCATTTCAGAGCCCAAATACTGCCTTTTGCTGGGAGGGTCCTCCTGAAACTTCTTCTCAACTTGCCTTTTGCTAGTTTGGGAGTGGGGCCTACGAGCAGAAACATCGAGGGGGGGAAGAGTACTAGGCTCATTGTCCCTCTCTTCAATATTTATAATTTCAACCTCTCACTGCTGGGCCACCTCGGGAGATGAAAACCCACATGGTGATCTATCGCCTGTTCCCTCGTCAGATCCGTTTTTCGGGCGCCATTCAAGATCAAAACGTTCATCCGAAGGAACGTTCCCAATGTTTGCTCTGGGTTGATTTATTTCCTGCCGGTAGATACAGAAATCCTCCCGCTCTCTCCGCTACCAAGCGTTCGTCGTCATGGTCTCGTGCATAGCCTGAGGAATGGGCTTTGCAGGGGTTGTACCTTTGCAAAATAGAGTAAAAACTCAACCAGGGGGGCGCTTGAGTACGGGAAAATCATTGAGACCCACATACAAGCTTGGGTCGTCCGGCTGTGGATTAGTGCATTGTTCCATTACAATTCGTGGCTCATGTTTAACGACATTCTTCTTGCGAGACAGGCACCCATCTGGGTCATAGCTCCAAAAATCATCAATCACTAACAGCCCAAGATGCACCAACTTTGATGTTAGGATGTTCTCCACAATACCCCGACGAACTAGGGTGATGGGACCGATAGCCTTATTGTCCTCGATGATTGAGGTGTCATGTTTCCCAGACCCTATAGCTCTCTCCACCCATACCAGTTGGCGAGCTATCTCGAGAGAAAGAGTCCTCTTTGTGACGTATGTAGGTAGACGGAAAGGTTCCTTAGAGAAACCATGGACTTAGACAAAAGAGAAATCACTACCTATGAACCAGTCATAGGGAGGTCGTTCATTGCACATCCAGTTTATTTGAATTTGTGAAAAGCGGGAGAGTGGCTCAAAGGGAATGACGCCAAAATCATTCAAGGCGGGAGTTAGGAAACAATCAAAAAATTGATAAGCATCATAGGAGGACAAAATAACGGGTGTCCAGACTGAAACTGGCATTCTATTTCTTGCTTCATCGTTGCTGGCCAGTTTGATGAACCAGCTGAAGATGGCTTCATTCTGATGTAAGAGCAGATGAACCAAGACTAAGGAGAACCTAAAATGCCAAAGCTGGTGGAACTCGGATAATTGCTTTACCATTTCGCTGGCTATTAGGTCAGAGAAATCAAAATGGAAAGCTTCTTTCTACTTTCGGCATTTAAAAAGGAAACCCATCATCGCAACCGTAATCTCCCGATCATTTTCATGACCGCACAACCAAGCAAGAATGGATGAAATATCTTTAAGGTCCTCATGCTTTAGGTTGCTATAAGACAAGGGTAACTTTGGGGGGCCTGATGACTGGCTCCGGTTCAGGATGTTGTTGCAAAAAGAGACCGCATCTCTTCTTGAGTTCTAGTATTCCTCCATGGTAGCATCTGAGAAGACCTCTGTTGCTTCGAAAAAAGGACAACACATCATGTCATTTATGGCATCCGGTGATATGACCACCCTTAAAGAAAGACCACTGGTAGAGCAAGAATTGGGGTAAAAAATGTTGACAATCGCCACCACAAGCTCTAGAGAGTGCAAGACCATTGGGACTATAAATTGAGGAGTCCCACTTTGCCAGAAACGGGCTGTTGTGGAATATGGGTCCGCTCTATGATGAATCATTTTGTTGTATGCAGCCTCCCTCAGGTTCTTCGGTTGCTTGTGGAGCTTTGGTTCCATGACATCTTCGAATGGGTCTATCATTGCTGCAGTATTTCGAGTAACCGTCTTTAATTTGTCTTTGGTTCTTGGATATTCTGACTTGGGCAGAAAAGCATGAGAGGCATATGAGAGTTGGCCAAGGACATCGGCCCAGAATGCTCCCTAAGCAAGGGCCGAAGAGGTAGCTTCAGCTTCCATCTCTTACTTGTGAACAATCTGCTTCTCAATTCTTTGTTTCTCAATTCTCTGCCCAACTTTGATTTAAGGATGAGTTGATAGAATGAAAGAAAATCTGGTGGATCCTTCTCTTTAATGCATGGCATGCATAGGTCACCGTGAAAGAAAAGTACTTGGGAAAGGGCACCCATTTCACATGTATGCTAGCTCATTTTTAGGGTTGAGAAAGCTTATGAGGAGGACTAGCACTACCATTTGCGATTACCAAGAGAGCACTGGCACTGCCCGCCATTAGTCGAGCCACTTGCGACGATTTGCTTGTACGAAGGAATTTTCCCCTTTATTAAGAAAATCTCGTGCCCACCGGGGCGGCACGAGGTGAAGCAGTGTTGTGGGGATTTCTCTTTAAAAGAAATGTACCTTTAACGAAATGCATGGCACTCAGGTACATGTCCATTCCAATCAAGGTACTAGCCTGGTAGCTTGCCATTTATGAAAACCTGTAAGTAGGTATTATTTCCCTTGTGCCAATTTATGCAGAAAGGTTGGTGTGTTGGAGATTGAGAGTACTGGCATTGTCATTATTCATCACCTGGAGCCGAGAAATCTTATAAATATGCCTTTTCGAACATTCCTTCTTATATTACCAGATTTAACGACGGGATTTTTTGAAAGATGGATACTCATGTCCGGCTCGTCAGCAGTAAGGCACAGGTTGCTTTCATTGGCAACATTTCTAATCAAAGGTTGCAGAGGATGACGAAGACAAAGAATCCTTTGATCATCGCCGCCATCAAATGGGTTCTCAGAGAGGATTTCATAAATAATGTTGACCACTACAGAGTTAACTCGGACATTTGCTCACGCTTCGTGGCTTCTCTGTTTGATGTTGGGACCAATGGGTACGAGGCCTCTAAGCTTACGAGAGCTCTCTTCTTACGAGACTATGTCAGAGGTTTGGAAGAGGTTGTAGCCTACTACATTCCTTTTCGAGGTTTACCTCTGGCGACAGACCTGTAGCGGTTCATTACATCTGGGGAAGAAGTGCCTTAGTATCCGCTCATCGGTGGACTGCAGACTATGATGCTATCAGCTCATCGCTTATGGACAGAGCTTCCCGCCGAATTCCTCCTTCATATTTTTTTGATCATCCTCATCCCCGCTGGTACCAACTAGTACACTAGCTTTAGGGACTATATATTTCCACGGGTCCTGACTCCGGACGTTTTTCCTGACTTGGTCCTCATCATCATAGCCAAAACTTCTGGAATTGCTTCCGACCAAGAGTGGTCACGAGAGGAGGACGCAGAGGACGACACCGAAGACTCTGATTCCCTCATGGAGGAGCAGGAAGATGAAGATGATTCTGTTACGACATATCCCCCACTCTTCTTGCTCTACTTATTGCTTAGAGATAGCCTTGTCTTCTCTTTGTTTTGATTTTTTGACAAATGCGGTCGAAGGCCTTTTCTCAATATTGTAAATCTTTGAATACATACTCGGAATATGATAATCTTGTTTTTCTTTAGTAATGGCATATTTGAGTGTCTCTTTCCTTTCAATATTAATGGCATTTTGAGTGGCAACATTACCCAAAGAGAAAGCAATAAATAAAAGAACACACAAAAACACTAATTACATTATGTACAATAAGATACGCTAAGCTAATGAAAAGGTTTTAAGTGGAAATCGTTAACTGGGATTGTAAGATGATCTCCTTGCATATCTTCTAGATTGAAAGTGTTGTGACCTTTGCAACTCATTACACGGAAAGGGCCCTCCCATAGCCCGTCGAATTTTGCATGTTGGTCGGGCTTGGTAGCTCTTTCGTTGAATTTTAGGCCCAGGTTGCCCTGCAAGAATTGTGGGGGAGAACTTTTCTTGTTATCAAACAACCTTTTAATGATTTGTTGGCGTGTCTAGAGGGATGTGAACGATGCTTCCCTTGCTTCCTCTAGTTCCATAATTTTAGCCAACTTCAGGTCCATAGGGCCGTTCTCCGCTATTTCAAAATATTTAAGCAGTTGCAGAGCTGGGATTTCCAGGGATACGGGGAACAATGCATCTTTCCTGTAAACTAGTTTATACGGGGAGGTCTTCAAAACTTTCTTTGGCATTATCTAGTCTACCCACAACACGCTCCTCAGGTGGTGATGCCAATCCCTTTTGTGCTCTGAGCCAATCCGCTTGATGAGCCTAGTGAGATTCTTATTGGTAGACTCTGCAAACCCGTTTCCCTGTGGATAGTAGTTTTAGGAGGTATTTAGGTAAATACCTTTGCTGAGGGAAAATTAGGTGAGTCATGAGCCTATGAACGCATGCGCATTATCTGAAATTATGGTCTTTGGGGGACCATAACGGCATACTAGATCTTCCATGAAAGCCAAGATTTCAAACTCGGACGAATTTTTCAAAGGAACGACCTCAGACCATCGGGTGAAATAATCTATAGCAGTCAATATCCATTTGTGCCCAGCCAAACTTGGGGGTTTGATCATCCCTATGAAGTTCAGCCCCCATTGTGCAAAAGGTTCCTCCACCACTATGGGTTGAAGTGGCATTGCTGCTTTCTTGCACCTGCCAGTATAATACTCGCATTCCTTGCACAGTCTCACCATGGCGTGCGCCTCCTTGAATATGGATGGCCAAAAATATCCGGCCCGTGTGATTTTGATAATGGTGGTTGGCACCGAGAAGTGACCTCCAGATGAATTGTGATGAAATTCATAAAGAATCTTGTCAGCTTGGGTTCGATTCACACAGCAGAGTAGGACTCCGTCAAAATTTCTTTTGAAAAGGACATCAGCTATCAGTCAGAAATCGCTATTCTGCAACCTACAGAACCTTCTCTTTCTTGGGGGAAGACCCTCAAGAAAAATTCTTGTCTTCATAAAACATTTGCGCTCTTCCACCCAGAATGCCTCTGCGGGCTCTGAAATGGCTATGACAGATTCGTTTGCAGCTACCTCGGCGGCTCGGGGTGCGAGATCCTGTGCTAAATATTCACACAATCCTCTATCGTGGACTATCTTGGTGGGTCTGACATCAACATCATACTCCAAGATTTTGGTGATCCAATTATCTCTCTTCTCAATGATGTCGCCCTCCATGATATATTCTCTGACTAAAGGGTGAGCGACATGCACTGTGATCTTGTTGCAGGTGATGAAATGCCTAAACTTCTTGAGGCCCTTGACTACTGCCAGAGCTTGTTTTTTGATGAAGTTGTACTTCGCCTCATATTCCTTAAGAGTCTTGGAGTGGAAAGCTATGGGGTGCTCTTCATTAGTTTTTGCCTCCTTCTGGGTTAAGACCACGGCAATGCTATAAGGGCCAGAGAAAACATACATAATGAAATCTTTGGTCATATCGGGATTGGACAGCATAGGAGCTGAACAAATAGCTTCTTTTATTTTCTCAAAAGTGTCATTCCCATCAGAAGTCCATTTAAAATGCATTTCCTTTTTAAGCATCAGGGTGATGGGCCTCACCATCCCTGCAAAATCTGCAATAAAGCGGCTAACAATGTTAACCTTGCCTAGGAAGGATTGGACTCCTTTCTTATTTACAGGAAGGGGGATATTCTTTATCACTTTGACTCAATCAGGATCGATGGAGACTCCTTCCTTAGATACAACGTGCCCAAGCAATTTGCCTTGTGGGACGCCAAAAATGCACTTCTTTGGGTTCAAAGAGATTCCAAATTCTAGACATTTTTGGTAAACTAGCTCCAAATGATCAAAATGGTCCTCCTTGTTTTCTGAAAACACGGTGAGATCATCCAAATAAATCAGGATGATTTTGGTAATTAGCTCTTTGAAAGCTAGGTCCATAGCCCTCTGGAAATTTGTGTCGGCATTTGACAACCCAAATGGCATTTTTTGATAGGCGAATGTTCCCCATTTAGTTGTGAAGGTCGTCTTATGCTAGTCTTCTCCTTTCACCAGAACCTGATTGTAACCTGAGAAACCATCCAACATTGAGAACATTTCTGATCCTACCACTGTGCTTAACAATTGTTCCATTGATAGCAGAGGATAGTGATCTTTTAGGGATGCTTGGTTTAAGTCCCTAAAATCCACACATAGTCGGATATCTCCATTCTTTTTCCTCACGAGCACCAAATTAGACACCCATGCGTTATGTTTGATGGGATAGATGATTTTTGACTTTATCAGCTTTTTGAGCTCCTAGGCCATGAGTAACTCAACTTTCAGATTAACAGGTCTCTGCTTCTGCCAGATCGGTTTGGCTCCATCGGTAAGTTCGATAGTATGTTGAATGATATCGGGGCTGTATCCTTTCAAATCCTCATAGGACCATGCTAGCACACCCGCGTATTGATCACAATATTGGGCCAATTTTTCTCGATCTTGGAGTGAAATCTCCTTCCTGACTTTGAGGATTCTACCATAACCTACCGACATTTTGGTATAGTCTCCTTTATCAGTCGTGAACTTCCACTTATCACTTTTGGCGTCATCCTGGTCGAAAAGGTTTTCTAAGGTGATTAGCCCATTAGGGAGCTTATTTGAATTTAACTGTATGATTTCATCCACGTACGCCTCTTTAACCTTGGGTTGTAGCTAATCTACAAACTCCCCTGAATTCTAAATAAATAGAGCAATTTGTTCATCGTTCTCAAAAACCTGCTAGTGGGTGTCATTATCTGTGATAGCTAGTTGAACGATGATGCCAACTGCTTGGGAGTTGACTAGAAAATCCACAGTGGGGTCAAAATTTGACCCAATAGTGGTCATCCGATCAGCGGATGCATTTGCCTTGCGGGGGATTCTTTGGATGTTGAAAGTGTCAAAGATTTCGATCAAATCCCAAGCTCTGTAGTGGTAAGACCTCATACGGACATGTTTTGCACTGGAGAATCCCCAAATCTGATTGACAATAAGTTCGGAGTCTCCTAAAAATTTCAATTTCTTTATACCCATCTTTTCTGCCAACATCAGGCCCTAAATCAGTCCCTCGTACTCTGCTTAATTGTTGGAACACGTGAACTGTAAGTGAAAAGACTTTAGAATCTGCTCGCCTGTAGGTGAAGTAAGACAAATTCCAGCCCCTGAACCTGCTTTGCATCTTGCACCATCAAAATGTAGGGTCCAGAGTAAAGAGGATAAATCTCCTTGGGTAAAGGGTTCTTTAACTAGTTTTGGGACAACCTGACCTTCATCAAAAATACAGTAAGTACCAAGACCTGTGGCATGATAATTTGAATAGGGGTCAGAGTCAATGAATTCCTCAAGAAAAACATCCTGATTTGGAGAAGTATCCCCTGTTATTTCTTCATCCTCGATGAATTCTACCATCCTTCTTTCTTCGTCGGAGATTGAGGTGTGGGTTGGCTCAAAATTGAGCATAACTTGATCTACAACATGCTCAACATGAAGGGGTTTTGAGAGGATTTTGAGCTTGGCACGTCACTTGGTACAGAGAATAAGGTGGGACCAGTCCAAAGACAGGTAACTTCCTATCTTGATAGTAAAATCTCTAGAGAGGCAAAGACCAAAAACAGAGGGAATATCAATAACCACTACTTCTTTAGACATTGTGACGCTAGGACAAGCGAACAACGTTAGCGGGAGGTCTTTAATGAGGCCCATGGTTTGTACCTTCTTCCCATCTAACTGCATGATGCCACGATTTAATGGCTCATACTTAATATTTAAAACCTCAGCGATTTGCTTAGGCATGATGGTAGTGCTGGTGCCAGAGTCTATCATAGAGTTATGTAGCATCTTATCCCCTACTACGAGGGTTAAATAAAAAGGTTTGGGCTTAGGCTTACCTTCTGATTGAGATTTCGGCGAGACATCTTGATTTGTCAATGTCGCTCTTGAATATGATCTGTCTGCGGGACGCTGAGAAGCTTTCTCATCCATCGACAGAGCAGTAGTAGCCTTCCTTCTAGGGGGTAACCTCCTTCGATAAGGCTTCCTTCAAATGACTTCTTTTCTCTGGGATGGTGAGAAGATCCCATAAAGATATGTTAGTCGGGGCCTTCCTTAACTGCTCCACTACGTCCAATACTGATGGCAGCAACGCCTTTGTCTCTCTAGGCTTATAAGGAATGAAATCTTTCCTTGGATAAGTAACAACGGTTGCAGGTTATCTGGGAGCATTGTTGATGGAGGACTTCCCTAGCACGTTTACATTTTCTCTCATTAAACAACTTTTCGATCTGAGATTGTAATCTGATTGCACTTGAGGAGCCCTTGAGTCTGACGATGCTGTGTCATTAGTCATCACAATATCTTCTCCTTCCATCCAAGAGAAAAGTGCATGATCTGGGGCTATTTCTACATCCTGCTCCATTGACATGCTCTGCATTTGTGCAATGAAAGAAGCATTGTCCATACCAGGGGCCGCATAGGCCAAGTCATCAGTCGTCATGCCTTAGCAATGCTTCTCTGCAAGCTTTTGTTGTAGATTGCCTCTCAGGGAATTTTTCGAAGTGTGTGCGTTGTTACATGGAAAACACCAAGAGTTGGTATCATTCGCCAAATTATTTTGTCCTGTTGTCAACTCTTTACCAGTGCTCGGGTAGACTGTTTGCAACAGATTGGGCACGGGAACTATCTGACCAGCTGATTGATTCAGAGCAACTCAATTATTCGAGTACTGGTTTTGTTGATAAGCAAGCCAATTAGATTGGTAGTTTTGTTGGAAAGGGGGTCTAGTTTGTGGTATTTGAGATCTCTTTAGATTGACTATTTTGTTAGAAAAAGACCTTCGTAAATTTTTCATGTCACTAACCTTTGCAGCTAAAGACGAGGGGGTAGGCAGATTTGCTTGTTGGGGTCTAGGATAAGCGTACATAGATTGGGGAGCGGATGAACTAGCAACAACCGTTTCTGGGATATTTAGGCCATTTGGTTGATTGGATAGATCTGGAAAGACAGGCATAAGTAGTCGCGGTGATAGTTTCCCTGCATCAATCAGCTTATTTTCTGCGGAGACGACTAAGTCGAAAGCTTGAGGGAGAGTGTTACCGCCTAAAGATTGAATCATCACTGATATATCGGAGTTGAAAGCCTTTAGATAGAAAACAAACACCATGTCGGCAAGAGGACAAGCAGATAAAGGTATTCGCTCCCAAGTCCTCTGAAAGTGCAGATTGAACTCTGTTAAAGCTTCTTGTGGGGCTCTCTTTATTGTAATCAATTGATGCATCAAAGACGACCTGTCTGCTTTGTTGGAGAATCTTTGGAAAAAATGATCGCCTAGCTGGTCCCAGCTGCCAATAGAATTCGGAGCAAGGGATTTGTACCAGTCCAAATCTCTTCCTTTGAATGATGGCACCAGCAGTCTCAAAGCTACGTTTTGCTCGGTTATAATATGGATTGTGCAGACGTTGGCTATGTCTTGCAAGTGTTCTCTAGGAGTCTTAGAACATTCCTCGGTAAACTTAGGAACCACTTTCAGCACAACAGAGGGTATTTGGGCCCATGTAGCAGGTAAAACCAGAGGAATGAGAGGACTTCTGTTATCCCATGTTACAAAATTTCTAGGCAGGATTTGAGCCATTACTGTGATAGGAGTAACCGCAGAAGTGCTAGGAAGGCTCTGGGATGAAGAGGCAATAGATTGATGAACACTAACCAGGGGTGGAAGAAGCAAACTGGGATTCAAAGTTGTCTGGCTCCTAGTAACAGGCTTGCAGCTCATAAACTGGCCTGAGTCTTTGAGAAGTAAGGTCCCACCGGGGGTGCTAGAAAAAGAACTGTTGACTCTGAATTTTACTTTGGAAACAAACAACCTTATGGGAAATTCAGTGATGGGGGATAGATTGTGTGGGGTTCACTGAATGACCTCTGGGATTGAGAATTCAGCTCTTCCTTGGTGTTTCGAGGAAAGGGGAAGAAAGAAACACTTCAAAACAGTAAAAACTAGGCTACTGAGGCGATGCACCAGAGCATTTTAAGAAGACATGAGTACATAAAAACCAACTACATATGATTTTTTTGAGCCTGTTCAACAATCTACAAGTCCGGATTAGAAACACAACTAGGATTCAATCAAATCTTCCTGTAACATAAAGAAATACCTATCATGCATTTACCAGATAACAAGTATAACACGTAGTTTAATCGGCAAAATCTTAGATATATATATTTCTGAAGTCTTTGAAAATCCTAATAGAAAAGAAAATAAAAGACCATTAATGCATACTGAGAGTAAAGTCTCACAAAGGCCATAGGCACAGTTTGATTGAACTTCTTCAGAAAATAATAAAACAGTTTTTAAGGCTGAAAATACTACTAAAACTTAATTGTCCTTGCCAAATTCTGAACCCTCAGAACAGGGAAAAAACTAAACTAAATAGAGCCTCAGGCTCCTAACAAACTCGAACTCCACCGCCTTTTCTTTTTGCACGTCGTGGTCCACCTGTATGATTTGTTGACAAACCACTCTAAAGTTGTTAGCCCCTGACATTGTCAGTCCCACGATGCTCTGCTCTACGGGTGCAGGACCAAAGAGTCGCAATCAAAAAACGGCGGGCGGAGGGACCAAAAAGATGTCGCTATATGAACAACCCACGCCACGTGGTAGCTCAGAGCTACTGCAAAAACAAAAAGGGAAAAACAAGCGCATAGAACCCCCGCCAAGCTAACAACTATCCTTGTTGAGTGCATGCGAACAGAAGGAACAAAAAGAGGTGGGGCCACCAAAAATAGAAAAATGCCACCCACGGACCAATCCTAAAATAATGTTAACATTCCTTTCCCAAATTCAAAATAATCGGTAAGAATACAAGAGATAGATGAAGGTGTTCAACCAAGCCAAGGAACAAATCAAAACCCAAGTAGATGGAAATATATCCAACAAGAAGTGAAAATTTTATCTACCACATTCTAGAATTAAGAGAAAATGAAAATGAAATTCTACACCCTACAAAATAATCAAGAAGAATTCAATGAGAACTTGCCCTAGATTGTCAATTCTAGCAAGTAGACAATAAAAATCTCAACTACTAGTCTTTACATTTTGTAAAAAAGCATGATAAAAATGACAAGGGGGGATTATACAAGAGGACTCAGCTAAGAGAGCTAAGACCAAGTCCACAACTTAGAGAGGTTGAACCAATGCTTTTGAAGATGATTCCCTAGGGGTTCTTTGAGTGATTAGGTTAAGTTTCTCTCCAAAGAATGAAAAAAATATGATATAATTCATTGACAAATATCAATTAGGTGTTTTACATCTATTGTGTTACTATTGTTCCTCTACTTTGTTGTTCAATTTTTTTTGGTAGTTGCATATCTCATGATACTTGAACATTGTGTTTACCAAATGTCTATTGTGTTTTGTAAAAGGGTATGGGCCCTTTCAAAACCTATTTTTATCTTTGTAGAGGTGGATAACAACCTCTCAAAGATTCAGTAAATGACCTCTCCACTCAAGATGTAGTTTGTCTTCATACGTCCTCTGATAGCCCTCTGCACAAGGATGTGTGTGGATTATAGACAACAGCGCGACACACTAGCGTCATGTACAGATAGAATGTAGAGTTCGCACAAAAGGGTACATTGTAATAGATATGTGTTCTCGATTAATTTAGATGTGATAAATGTATATAAAAGAAGGTAAAACGATTATATAAATGGAATGAAAGCCACAAAGGAAAGGAAGAAGATAATCTCACAACCAGTCCATTATATGAAGCCTCCATCCAAATAAATCTTCTCTAATGCAATTTGCACACAAGCTAGAAAGGAAAAATGTTTGGGGCTGCTTGGGGACTTGCCTCAGTCAAATCCTTGTTTTGGTGTTTCCGCCTCCATAAACAGCCAGATAGATTGATAGAATAAAAGATAAATGCAAGATAAGATAAATGATAAATGATAGAAGAGGGATGTGATAAATCCCAAGGTGCCCAAAGATAGGATAAATAGATAGATGTTACCAAAGAGGCTTGAGAAAGCCAAGAGAGTTGCAAAAGAATGCTTTGAGAGCTTAAGAGTGTTGTAGCAAACTAGAGATTGTTGTAGCGAGAGAGAGTCAGAGAAAGCTGTGAGAGCCCAAAGAATAAGAGGGATTATGTCCAGAATCTAGAGAGCTTGAAAGAAGAGAAAGATGGATTTAAAAAGAGAGAAGAGGAGGGAAATAGAGGGTCGCGGGCCGTTTCAAAATATTCTAATCTTACAGAAGATTCTAAGTCGTTTCCACCAACCAAGATAGGTAAAAAGTGTCAAAATGCGCATAACCAACATTTGAACATTAAGATTTCATGGGATGAATGCACGACACGCTAGTGTCCAGACAAATCCCGCTTCAGAAATGACAAGTGACAAGAGAAACATGTGGATAACAGGAAGCAAAAGATAAAGGATTGCTACCGAAAGGTGTCTTGAGCATCCTAAGAAAGAAAAGGATGATGCAAGGGCTGAAGTGAGCCTACTCAGGTGCTAGGGGAATGGACACCAAAATGGTTACAAAAGATGTAGGTTGAATTACAAAGGGGTATGCAATTTTTGACACTACATTTTGCCCCCACTTTAGCTGGCTTATGAATGAACATGAATATGAATGCTAAAGGAAATTTACTGAACAAGAAATACCATCATAATAGAAAAAGGATACTATAGAGGAAGCAGATAAATCTCCAAGACAAGGAAGCATGCCCCTAAGCTGAAGACCTACAAAATAGATGCATTAGATAGAAAAACCTACACAAGAGAACAGGGTTAGAGAATAAGGGAATCTCAAGATAATAGGGTTAGAACATGAAAGCATAGAACAAAGAAACTATGATCTTGAGTTAGCAAACTAAAAGAGACCTCGATGTAAAAGGTTGTCTCAGTACCATGCATCGTCCCCAAAATAACAAGAAACAACATATAGAGGAATTCTAAAATGAAGAGAAGAATGCAAGGATTGATCACTTCAAGGAGGAATGCACCTACAAGTCAGAGAAGCAATCAATATCGAAGAGATAGTACATGACCTAGACACTAGCTTGATGAATCACTAGTGATCATGATGATGATAAAAAAGATAGATCTAGCAAATTGTGTTACGCCAAATGATCAAAGATAGGTAGCACCAACCTCGCTCTGAAGGAAGGTCACTACCAAAAGATAAGATAAAGAAGATTGTCACGATAGGGAGGCAAATTTTCATTGATTAGACAAGATTGCCCCCAGCGAGATGAAGCTGATATTTGGAATAGATTTACTCAATGCATTGCAATCACGCTAGTTGCAGACTAATATGTTGGATGATAAAATAAAGGATAGAGATAAATGATAGATAAGACAACATAACATAAACAAATCTTTCTTTGGGGGAAAACCCCTTGTTACTAAAAGATACAAGATAAGCGGTCACCATGATATGAGATATGTTGGTATGAATAGCAAAGTGCATTATGCTAGATAGCCATATGATAGGGCGATGAGATAGATAGATTTTTCTGGTATGGGTAGCGACATGATAGATAGCCATGTGATTGGGCAATCAAAGATAGATTTGGTAAGTAGTAGATTTGCCCCTACAAAGGCGATCAAAAGCGATAGATCAAATGGTTTGGCCCACACCTAGACAAACATGAAAAAGTGATAAAAGGATAGTCACCACAGTAGGTGAGAGATAGATAGTCACCACTATGGGTGAGAGATAGATATTCACCACTATGGGTGAGAGATAGAGACATGATAAGAATGAACAACAGGTTGAAATATGATAGAGGGCAAGATAGAGATATACCTTGATATCACGCTCTATGCAAAGAAGAACAAGAAGGCATATAAATACATGAAAGATCGATGACACCTAATTGATGAAGTTGTTGAATCTTGTCATTCAAGGCCTTACATTCACTAGTGGAATGGGAAAGCACTTGATGGTACACACAAAAAGAATGATTCTTAGGAGACTTCTTATGTGTAGGAGGAGAGAGAAATTGAGCGAGCTTTAAGAAGCCGCAACAAGACACGTTCTTGCTTAGATAAAGGATGGTGGGCATGAAGTAACCCTTTCTCTTGAGGAGAAGACTTTAACTTCTCACAATAAGAAGAAGAAGAAGACATAGGAACATTAGAGAATGAAGGGGATGAAGACAACCAAGAAGATTTGTAACCTAAACCCATTGTAAAAGTGTGATTTTGATTCCAAAGGTTATCTCCTTGACCCATGACCATCTCCTTTGTATTCATACTTGGAAGCAATATTGAACCCTAGACCATAACGTGATTGTAACTCCTCTAAAGGGGGAGGATCACCTTTAATGGTATAGCCAATGGTGTTCACATGATCCCACAATAAAAAAGAATAATCATCTTTGATAGCGGATGTGAATGATATTTTTGGAATATTAAGGTGGATAGGGTTGACTTTATATTCTCCAATGAAGGAGCTTGTAAAGTCTAAGGAACCCCAATCATCACCAAGAAATGCATTTGATTGACAAGGAGTAGACTTAGGACTTTCTATTTTAAGAGGATCTTCTTTAGGGACATCCTTCTCGTGGATTTTCTCTTTAGGAGGGTCCATGAGAATAGTTGTTGGCATATTAGAAGATAAAGATGGAATATAGTTTTGAAAGGTAGGTGTAACTGAGGCATGACCAACTGTTGCGATTTGACATAAATGCATAGCCTTAGGGTCAACCTTGATTGTAACCACTTTATTGTTTGCTACAAACTTTACAGGCCCATGAAGCATAGATGACACGGCTCCCAAGGCATGAAACCATGGTCTACCCAAAAGGAGATTGTAGGACCTAGCATCACATGTACAAGGGTCTAAATAGTGACAGGCCTGACCTTCAAGGACAATATGATGGTCCCTATAGCGGTTTTACCATTATTTTTTAATCCTTAAATGAACAAGGAAGAGGTTGCCAAAGAGTTTCGCTCCACCTTGATTTTTAGTAATAAATCTAAGCCGCAAACATTCAATGCAGAACCTGTATCAACAAGCATTCATCTAATACCAACGCCATTCACATGAACAATTATCATTAAAGGATCCACTAAACTTCTTACCTCGAGAGGCGGAAGTTCATGTGGATAGAAAGTAATGTTTGGTGAATCCACACGAATATGATCCATCAACTCATTTAAATCCACCTATCTCGCCGAAGAGTGTAGCAAGATATTTTGCAAAGCTTCCTGTAGTATACATTGATAAATCAGAGCAGTCTGAAGCAAATCCCAAAGTGATATCTTAGCAGGAGTAACACAAAGTTACTCAATAAGATCGTAATCACTAGATTTCTTAACTGAAGGCTTAGGTGCTTGAGGAAGATCTGGTTGAGAAGGTGGTAAAGAACATTGTGGATGATCAAGTTGTTGCTTATTTATTTGGGTATTATAAGTATGGGCTACCATTCTATAAGACGAAGCCTTAGACTGTGCATATTTTGTAAAATGATCCGGTGAGTCATTTTCAAAAGGAACACCATGAATAGATTTTACCTTCTTTGGAGAAGGACTAGCTATAGTCACATGATTGATTGGTCTCTTAGGCCTTTCAAGGGTGGAAGAGACATGACATTCACAAACTCATTATGATATGGAGAAGATTTAGATGAAGGAATTTTCTCAACATCGACCTTTGGAAAATTAGATATGAATCAAGACTCATCATTCACTAATACATCATCTCTAAAAGAGAGTGCTCTAGAATGAAGAGATGGTAGAGCGACATTAAGAAAGGCGTCAATTATTTCATCCTCGTGTAACAAAATATCCTCTGAAATAGAAGATATATTATGAGAGGGATCAAAGGAATAGAGTGACATAGGTATAGCTAAGTCACAATCACAAGCATGAAAAGAAACATCATTAGCACTTTGAATAAAGCTAGAAACTAAGTTAATAAAAGAAGATAGCATATGCATTTTGAAATTAATAAACTTAAACTTAAGAGAGAATACATAAACAAGTTGGCCAAAGGCCAACAAACCATTAAATGGGGTTCGGGGCACTGTCCCGAATTTTTTTTTTTGGAAGAAGGGGAAAGATTTAGATTTGTCCTATTTTTTTTTAAGGGGGGATGCTAAATGCTTGAAGAAATGATAAAGAACAATTTGAAAATAATACAGAAGAAGTGTTCATGTCAGGTTCACCAAAATGTAGAGGGTAAAAAATGAACCTCTTCGACAGGTGAATAACAACCTCTCGAAGATTCACTAACTAACCTCTCCACTCAAGATGTAGTATGTCTTTTTACATCCTCTAATAGCTCTCTACACAAGGACGCACGTGGATTATGGACAACAACATGACACGCTAGCATCCTGTACGGGCAAAATGCAGAGTTTGCACAGAAGGGCACAATGTAATAGATATGTGTTCTAGATTAATTTAAATACAATAAATGTATACAAAAGAAGGTAAAACGATTATATGAATAGAATCAAAGTCACAAAGGAAAGGAAAAAGATAATCTCAAATACTTAGAAATACAAATTTCTATAAACTATATTGAAAATATTTTTTTATTGGAACCACCATTCTATAGCTTAGCATATTCAACGGATCACGTGTCATATCACACTATTGATAATAAATAATATAACCAAGTAGATCTATGCATTTCCTTTGAATTACAAAAGGTGACATAATTTTCTTACCCAAACTACAAAAGACTTAACATTTTGATAAGGTTCCACCTTAAGAACAAGATAGATCTTGAAGTTTCAAAAGTACGTTGAGTGGCCATCACTTCTTAATACTACTCAAAAAAATTATGATCACCCTTGAGAAAGCTCTTAAAAATGTTATGGTGTAGAAAATCATTTATGAAAAGAATACAGAAAAGAAATATCTTTCATGTTTACTATTTTGTCCTAATTATATACTCAACCTTTTTTTGCCAAAAAATTGTATTTGCATGGTCAAATTTATATGGCCATTGTCTCTCTCAATATTTCTCAACATTTTTGTTTTGAAAACATTTAGAAAAAGCCTCAAAAAAAAAATTAATAACATGAATCACATCAAGCAAACCTTTGTATGCAAAGAAAAAAAAATTGCAATATCATTTTTTTTAGAAAAAAAAATAATGAAAAGTCACATGATCTATCCAAAATAATTATCCCACTTCACCAAAATTGTTGCTCTATTAATACTTATTGAGTCCTGCAAGTCATAAACATAAGTAATGGAGATAATAATAACAATATTATGAAATCCTCATTCAAGGATTAAAATATTATAGGACTAGATGAATAATATGATTCATATTGATCTCAATCTAAAAGGGAAAGGAAAGAAGTGGTAAATCCTTCGAGAATTCTGTGAAGTTGAAATTTGATGGGGCTTCTAGAAATAATTTAGATAACATTGGAGGAGGATTTGTTTTAAGAGACATGAAAGGGATCTTTGTGTATGGTGATTCTCTCTTCTTGGGATTCAGAATGAGCAATGAAATTGAATGGGAAGCTCTAGATGTAGCTATGCCAATTGTGGATTCTCAAGTGGTGGAAAGTCTTAGTGTTGATGGAGATTCTTTTATTGTCATCAATGCACTTTGAAAAGGATTGAGCTTGAATTGTAATGTAAAGTGATTTATGGAAGAGAGATTGTGGACTAAAACCAAATTCATGAAGATTTTTTATAATAATTGTAGTCATCTTTGAACACTTTTAGTATTTTTTTGGCAAATTGTGGAATGGGTCAAGCACAACTTACAAATTCTTTATAGTCATCTTTGTAATTTTGGGTAAGGAATTGATTGATACCTAATTTTTAAGACACCTTAATCAAATCATTAGAGTACTCCATGGGATCAATCCTCTATTGACATAACTCGTTTATTTCTTCCTCAATTTGGTTTGTGTGATCTAAATATTGAATCTTTGGCATATGGGAAATAATAATATGTAACAATATTGGAAAGCCTGGATTGTACATCATATTTCTTGCAACTCATGGGAATTTGATGTGTATAAGGTCACACATGCTAAGAAAATTATAATTAGGTTGAGATTGAAAATGGTGATTTCTTTGACGTAGTGGAGGCTTCAAGTCTTGGCTCTTGTCTTTGTTTTCTTGGCATGCTTCTTTATTTTTATAGTATTTATAAGGGGAATCCATAAGAGTTCAAAAAGGGGGAAAAATACTTAGTACAAAGGTTTAGTAGTTGTTCATTCATCTCAAGTCGATTCTCATAGGATAATGCAATTACACTAAGGTTTATAAAATTTGTTTTGATAAGGAAGGATTAGGTTTAATTAATGACCTAATCCAAGGTTTCTATCAAAGGAGAAACTATCTCCAAAATAGTGGTAGTAGTCCCTAATGATGACCTATGGCTCTAACTTCTTCATCTCTTCTTTTTGGACCATTTTAACAATATGGTTCTAGCAAAAGAGATGATAGGGAATAGTATCTTAATACCCATTGGTGGGAAGTAGGTGGAATATGTGTTGGATTTTGCCAAGATCAAGGGGTCAATGAAATGTACAAAATAGAGACACAATATAGGACAAGAATAAACTGTATTCTCATCAATAGAAATGATCAACAATAATCAACTGGATTCAATAGTCGTTACATACAATGTAGAAGAACCTGCTTATATAGGCAAGGCTAGGGATATGTATGAGCACACAAACATGACATGTGGCTCAATAAGAAACAAGGGTAGGTAGGAAATAGGTGTGGGTAGGTAGGAGAAATAATATAATATTCCACATGAGGTGGATCACCCACCGAAGGTGGAATTATCACTCCACAATAAGTGGATATGATAGTGTAATAACAAGATCAACACCATAAAAGGTGGAATTTCTCCTACACACACTATCCCAATGTGGCACAAACACCCAAGTGTCTCATATCCAAACTACTATGAAATGCATTATCCTAAGTAAACTTAAGTAAGTGTAATAATATCCATGATGAATAATTATTTACACCAACACCCCCCCTTAAGTGCAACTTAGGGGAATGCACTTAAGTCTACAATGCAACTAAGCAATGCAAGATGGGTCCCGGCTATGAGGCCATGTTAGGTACCCATGTACAAATGCAAATGCATGCAAACCAATGCAATGAAACCTCTCACAAAGTGGGGAAAGAGAGAAAAACCCAATGGGAAAAAACCCTCCCCAAAAAAGAGAGATGAAAAACATAGAAAGAACTCTCATAGAAGAATGTGAGGAACAAAACCCCATGTGAGGAAAAAGTCCCCCCTATATGAGAGAAGAAGAGAAGTCAAACTGTGATCCTCCCTCAATGAAGAATCTGCACCAATGATAGAAGCTCAATGTATGAAGAAACTGCTCCACGAACGTCGAACAACATTCCTCCCCTTAGGAAGAAACAAAACCAAAGGTGTATCCATGAAGTCTCCCCAATCATGAAGGGAAGATGTATGAAGAAAACTCATGATGAAAGGAATCTCTGAAAACTGCTCAAGTGTCCCCATGTCGATGCTGAAAGATACCCCCTCCAAAGGTGGTAAACTATGCCACACTGCTGAAAAAGGCACTCCAAGATCTAGTGGAGATGGATGTAGAATATGTCCCAAAGATTCATACGTCTCCTCAAAACATAAAGAGACCTCCTCCAACTGTTGTACATAAGTATCCACAATCATGTCAACCTCGAAAGAATGATCATGTAGAGAATGAACAAGAGGGTCAGAGTGTGCCCTCGCAACAATCGAAGAAGGATCATCTTCATCAAAGAGAAGATGTATGTCATCAATGATGTCTCCCAAATCTGCAATGTAGGATTCCACAAATAAACCTGCAATTTCTATCAAGTAATCATCCCATGAATCTGAAGCTGGAAGACTATGAATATCCTGCTGCACTGAATCACATGAAGGCAAAACTATCGCACTATCTGCATCATCAGGTGCAATAGGTGATGTGATATCAATATGAGGAGATGAAATGAAAGACTCAAGAACGGGGTCACATGTGAGAATCCCCATGTTCAAGTGTCCAAAGTTCTCCTCAAAATTTGAACCATCACAAGAAATGTGATCATCAAATGTAGAATCATCAAATGTGAAATCATCATCATCAACAAAATCTGAAAAGGAGTATAACCGAGATGCATGATCAACCACCCCAGTCGCAATGATAACTCTAGTCTCCATGTCTCTAATAAAAACTGAGTCAGGTGTGAACTCCACAACTCTCTTAGTTGCGCCATGTGTGATTTGATAGATAGAAAGGAGATTGTTTGTCAAGTGGGGTACACACAACACATCATTGAAGGAGTTATCCCCAATGTCAATAGATCCTTTCCCAATCACATCCATGTATGTATGATTGCCCATCAAAATCTGAGGCATGGTGCAAGGCTCAAATGTAGAGAACATAGACTGCGAAGATTCCATATGATGAGAAGCCCTTGAATCTAGAAGCCATCTCTCTAAATCATGACTGATAGTAGCACATAGAGCTTTTCCTTTTCTTGTTCCAAAAGAGTGAGTCTTTCCACTTGTAGAAGCCATTAATGCTTGCCCTTTTCCTTTTGAATGTGAGGAAGTTGAAGTTGATGAATCATCCTTCTTGTAGACTTTAGGCAAATCAATGTTATGCTTTTTGATGATATGTGTGAGCTCATCAATCTTCTTAGAATAGCAACGATGCTCCTCATGACCAATGTTTTTACAATAAGCACAAGTAGGTCTCTCCCTCTTTGGTGAATTATCTCTCTTGGAAGAGAATGAATCTCCTTGTTGTGGAGAAGATGGTGCTTTTTCTTTAGGCTTTGATTGCCATTTCTTCTTGTTTGAGTTGTCCTTTCCTTGATTTCCTTTGTTCCCTTGATTTGCCACTAATGCTTGAGACTTAGAAGCCTTAAGAATGCCCATGCTTATCAACTTAGTTTGTTCCATCATCAACATTTCATTGAAAGCATCAAATGTAGGCATTGTGTAGCTTGAACCCATTGTCATCCTATGGGTTTGGAAACTAGAAACAAATGCTGCATATTCTTGTGGAAGCTTGCCTATCAAGTTGAATATCAATTGAGTATCCTTTTTATCAATGCCACAATCTTTGAGTTGTGCCCTCAACTCATTTGCCTTGGTGACATAATCTTGTATAGTATCAAAGTTCTTGGGATCTAACATGGTGAGATCACTATCAATTTGATATCCCCTAATCTCATCAACTTGACCATACAAGTCTTGAAACTTTTGCCAAGCATCCTTGATTAGAGTACATTTCTCAATATGAAAAATGAGATCCTTTGATACATACTTTCTTAAGGGACCAATTGCCATGATATTTTTAGTGAGCCAATCTAAGTGACCAACTGGATCAGCCTTAGGATCAGCTGGAGCAACAATAGTTCCATCAATGTAATGAGTGAGTCCTTTTTCCATAAGTTTACTCCATGCATCAGTTTTCCAAGTAGCATAGTTATGTGGAGTTAAGAGAGGAAACTTAGAAGAACCCATAGCAGCAAAAAGGAAGAACACAAGAGCACAAAAGCACAAGAGACACCCCCCCAAATTCACTCAATCAAAGTACCCCCCCTAAAGTGATGATTTTGGCACTTTATACTTAGTGCGATTACAATGAGCCACTTGCAAAACAAGGCAAAGTGGGCTTATGATGAAAATTTTACAACTTCTCAAATGAGATACAAGAGACTTCTATCAATAGTGCAATGAATCTAACTGAGATTCAAACAAATATACAAGTACCAAGAGAGCCAAAAATGGCCAAGATCTGAAGTACAATTCCTACTTACAATGGCATCAATCTGATAGCATCATGTGAAAGTGGAGGAAAAAATACGCACTTTCAAAAAAAACGGCACCTGAAAAGGAGGTCGTATGACCCCAAACGAAGCCTCTGAAGTTGCAAAAACAGGGATTACTCAGGTACAGTCACCAAAAACTGCATTTTCTGAAAAATCCATGAATCAAAATCAAAAAATTTCTTCACCACTACGGAGAGCACGAAATTCTAGCCCATTTCAAAAAAAATTGCACCCAAAAAGGAGCAAAAATGAGCAAGTTATGGCCATTTGAAGTTGAACTGCAAAATCAAAAATGCAAATGGGAGGGGGTCCAAAAATTTTCAAACCCTACTGATGTGGCGCTGACTTCAGCAATTTACGGGGTTAAATTTGATGGCTGTATGACCGTCGCAAAAACTTCGCCCTCTGCTGACTGGATGTCCGTACTGTACGGACAGATGACGTGGTCTGCTGGCTGTACAGTCCGTACTGTACGGATTTGCTGACTGTGCAGGCTGATGTGGCGTCCTGTACGGATGATGTGGCATACGGAAAAGGTTGACTGTATGTACGGTTTCTACCGCGGGCCAGTGGCCGCCTGCCACATGGCGGGCGTGGTCCTCCGGTCTTCGTTGACTGGTGTCCGCGTGTGCCTGGAGGTGGCGGGAGGCGCTGGCGTTGCCGGAGCGAAGCAGTGGCAGGAGCGGCGTGGGCGCGGGAGCGGGCGCGGCTGCGTGCACGAACGGCGGCAGGAGGAGTCGAGCTGCGCTCGGGCGGCGGCGCCGAAGGCCGCGGTGCAGAGGGCCGCGGTGGCGGAGAGAGATGGTCTTCCGACATGGCGGCGGTGACAGAGGCCGGAGCGCCGCTGGGCGGAGCAGGGAGGACGCGCGGTGCGCAGATCGAGGACGTGCGGGAGGTGGCAGGAGGTGACTCAGCGAGTACTGGCGGGAGGAACGAGGCGCTGACGGGACCGGACGGCGTTGGGTACGACCTGCAAAAACCTGCGGAGCACAGGTACGTGCAGCACGGGGGGGGTCTGCGGACCCCCCAAAAAATCTCTTTTTTTTTTTTTTTTTTTTTTTGATATGCTTTTTTTTCAATTTTTTTGATTTTTTGATTTTTTAAAAAAAAATTCTGAAAAAGGAAAAAAAAAATTTCCGAAAAAATATAAATTTTTTTCGAAATCCGTACGATACAAGTAAAATTGGGGAAAAAAAATTTCTCACTAAACGAGGCCAACTTTATAACCAAAATTCATGGAAACGGCCTTTTGGACGCAATGGCGGGGTCAGATCTGGTCTAGGATGCCTCCAAATGATGATGCTCCTCTGATCTGCCTCTTGACGTCGTAATAATGCCTCTTCAAGACGAATCAATGAAGCCCCAATGGCTCTGATACCATGTTGGATTTTGCCAAGATCAAGGGGTCAATGAAATGTACAAAATAGAGACACAATATAGGACAAGAATAAACTATATTCTCATCAATAGAAATGATCAACAATAATCAACTGGATTCAATAGTCGTTACATACAATGTAGAAGAGCCTGCTTATATAGGCAAGGCTAGGGATATGTATGAGCACACAAACATGACATGTGGCTCAATAAGAAACAAGGGTAGGTAGGAAATAGGTGTGGGTAGGTAGGAGAAATAATATAATATTCCACATGAGGTGGATCACCCACCGAAGGTGGAATTATCACTCCACAATAAGTGGATATGATAGTGTAATAACAAGATCAACACCATAAAAGGTGGAATTTCTCCTACACACACTATCCCAATGTGGCACAAACACCCAAGTGTCTCATATCCAAACTACTATGAAATGCATTATCCTAAGTAAACTTAAGTAAGTGTAATAATATCCATGATGAATAATTATTTACACCAACAATATGAATAGTCAATTAATCATCCTCTAAGGGATAAGAAAAGGGTTTCCTTGATGAATGCATGTTTAGCTTCACCTACTAAATGCATATTAAAACAATATGGGGAAAGTCCTAGCCAATTTGTATGTCTTGTAATCAAGGTCATCTAGAGGTATCTAGTGATTACACCATCCCTATCTTCCACAACGGTTCAATTCATACTATGCATTGTAGAAGAGATATTTGCCAACATGTTGGCTTCCTTTCCTTGGAATGGTATATCCAATAACAATTGCTTATAAGTAGTTATTTAGGAAAGTAAAGTGGGATAGAAGAGGTGTTGGATATTGTTAAGGTTGGATTTGTTTGGCAAGGAGCATTATGATGTCTATTAAATTGTGATGTAGGTTGATCTTAGTTTCTATGTGTAAAGCGGAAAAAACGAACCCTAGTCGTTCTCCCCTCCCCAATCTCCAAGGAGAGAGAAGGGAGAGTCACTAGGGTTGATGGTTTTCACTTAGGAGAGACTTTACATTCAAAAGAGGGGTTGAAACCCACAAGATCCAATCCCACGCAATGCAAGATTGGATTCTAAATGAGTTTCAAGGGTTAAGACATCAAGGATACCCTCTTTTGTAAAGAAATGTAGATAGAAAGATTGAACTAGGAATGCATGTAAAGTAGGAAAGATTCGCTTATAAACAGAGATAGGGATATGGGATGAAGCTGCGGACCTGGAATTAGCAGTAAAATGTCGAGACGGTGTTGTTCTACAAATTTGAGTGAAATTTGACGGGACGATGGCGCCCGACGTGCACACGGTCCTCCGAAAAATCCGCGAAACGAAGGGGGATCTGTTCGTCTCTGCACAAGGATTCCAGATCTTCAATTACAGCCGCGTACCTGCAACCTACACACAGAAAAGAGAGGACGATTGGGGGGTTAGGGATGAGGGGTTTGCCTTTAGGTCAAACCCCAGTTTTGGAATTAACCAAGAAATGAGAATGCTGTAAATGTAAATGTTGGTAATGTAAACAAGTACTGATACCTTGTTGTAAGAATGTTTGTATTCTTACATGCGAAGGTGTAATGTATGTAGTATGTTGTATGTTGTATGTGATCTCCTCTTCAATGGTTGAATCCTTGTCTTGAATGCAACACTTAGCCTTGAATGGAGACTTAGAATGCTCAATTGCTTGAAGGAATGCTTGAATGCTTGAATGCTTGAATGCTTGAATATCGTTTCCGCCTTTTTTCCATCTACCAAAATGGAAGAGGAAATGTAGTTTATATACTTGTCAATTAAGGTTGAAAGACTGATTTTTCCAACCTTAGGCTGACCTGGGAAGATTATTTTCCAATTTGCAAACTTAAAGACCCGAAGCCCCATAAGAGAAAGGGCCCAAAATAGGGCCAGGGACCAGGGCGCTGGGCACCATGGTCCTGGGGGACCAGGGCGCTGGGCGCCCTAGTCCTGAAGGACTAGGGCGTTGGGCGCCATGGTCCCACCTCCAGGGACAGCAGGGTGCAAGGAGGATCAGGCCAGGGTGCAGAAAAATGCAGTTTTGATGTCATGAACAAGTTTCGGGGTCTCCATTCAGGTTCCATGTTGCATCGCCATCGTGAAGACCCAAATGCAGTCAAAATTGCAAGTGTCGCAATTTTAGGACGCTACATTTAGCCCCCACTTTAGCGGGAGTATAAGCGTACGCTCATACTTCCGGTAAAGTACAAGGAAACAACATTGAAAGACTTTCACCACGTCAAGAAGGCAAGATATACCAAGCCCCCAGTGGACTAAGGATCTTACGACTTCGATTGACAAAGTAAAAGGGAAGATCACGAGGGAGAACCATGACTGTCAGTAGTAAGGTTCCCTCACTATGAGTCATGCAAGAAAGATATCAAAAATTTTCAAGGCAAAGCTAAATTTGTCAAGAAATTTTCAAGTATCCTGAAGGGATAGACGGGGTGTATGCCCCCCTACGTTAAAGCGATCGCACACGCCTCAACGGGGGTGATTGCTTTAAGGTAGTGATACACATAAGAAATGAGAAGGGAAAGGAGCACGTTATCACAAAGATTTAGCCCCCAAGTGTGAGATAAACCCAAGGATAATAGACACAGAACACAAAGCACAAGGTGACTTCGCTTTCCTCGAGGTCAGTATGCTGTATGATAATTCATGTATATCATATGTATGTATGCATAATTGTTCTTCATTCCCCAATCAAGGAAGGTCACCTAGAAGAAGGGAACACATGTGTATTTTGAGTCAACATGAGAGAGACCAAAAGAGATCTCAATGCTTTGCATCATCCTCAAGTAGACAACACTAAGGACAACAAATAGAAGAATGAGAATAACACATAGAAGAAGTAACAAAAAATCAAGAGAGGAGGAGAGAATCTGCTATGCTAATGAACTAGTCTAGCACGTCATCTACCCCCCGATCTTGCTGATCAATATTTTGGGAAGGCAGGGAACACGCTAGAGGAGGAACATCCAACACAGCAGATGGAGCTATCACAAGATACAAACAAGGGCTATGTTCATGTTCCAAGCCACGTTGTTCTTGTCTAGGAGCTAGGATAAGTGCTTTAGAAAATTCGTTAGATAAATGGTTATCAACATCAACAAGTTCATATTCACTATCAGAAGCAAGAGAAGTAACATTTTCATCATGAATAACGCTTTCATCTATATCATCATCAAGATTTATAAAAATAGGGTCTTTAACTCGCATAGGATCAAGACCATCATGCATCTTATGTTTTGGAGATTTTGGAGAAGATGGAATAATGCTTGTTGAAGGTGTTTTTGGGGATTGCAAAGTTTGAGAAGCAGCTGCCTGAGCTCTAAGACGACGCTTTCGTCGGCATTCACGTGCAGAACGATTTCGTCTAGTCTTAGTAGGAAGTTGAGAAGATTGAGGAGGAGGAATGTTCTCATCCTTTTCACTTGGGTGTTTAGGTTGTGGTCTCTTAGGTTGAACAATAGGAGAAGAGGAAGGTCTCTTCTCTCCATAAGAGGAAGGAGGAGGAACTGCTCCATATAAAGGAGGAATATTTGGTTTAGGAAGGAGACCAAGCCCATCATGACGAGGAGGTATAGGTCTACCTTTAGGAAGTTTATTAGATATAGGTATAGTCACATTCATGGGAATGGGTTGGGAATCTTCTTGAGGAAAGACATTAGTTTTATCTTTCAAAGGAAGAACTTCCTTCTCAAGAACGATAGGAATGTCAAGTTTGGGTGTTCTAGGTTCACTTAGAGATAGGATCATATCTTTTTTCCACTTTTGATAAGATTTGAAAAGATGATCACTTCGCGGAGGAAGAGATTGGAATTGTTTAGGCCAAAAGTAATCAATAGGAACGCTAGAAGTTCTTTCAGCTAGTTTAAAGAGACTATGATTGACAGTAACAACTTCACCATTATGGGGAAATTTCAAACACTTGTGAATAGGAGAAGCAATAGCTTTCATGGAAGATAGCCAAGGATAGCCTAGCTTCACATGAAATTGTTCGGACGATGGAATAATAGCAAAGTCCACATCAAGGGATTTGTTATGGACCTCAATAGGTAATGTAATAGAACCAATTGCAGGAGAAGAAAATGCATCAAATAGTTTCACAACCACATTTGTTTCGTCATAGATTACTTGATTCAATTGCAAAGTAAAAAGAAATTCTTCAGTAATGACATTAACCATACAAGAAGGATCAATAAGCACTCCACGGCAAGGTGTATTCTTGACTTTTGCAACTATATATAAAGGACCATCAGGTGCCCTGATAGTTTCACTGGAATCAAATGTGATGGAAGGTTCTTTAGGGATTTTCTGCTGCTCCACAAAGTTAATCACATTAGGAGTCATAGACACAAGATCATCAGGTGAGACAGAGGAATCAGTAGTATCAATCGCATTAGAGGTATGAGAAGGCAATGGATCAGTAAAAATCTAAAGATTTTGGTTAGGAGGAGCTACAGATGTGTTGCCTTTATCATTCACACCAGAAACAGAGATAGTATTATTATCAATCAAATCTTGAATTTTACCCTTTAAAGCAAAACATTTTTCAGTATCATGCCCAGGATGACGATGATATTGACAAAAAGATTTGTTATCAAAATAGGGTGAATTAATCTTTGCAGGATCTATTTGCCTTATAGGAGGAAGAGTAAGCACATTTTGTTCCAATAACTTATTCATAATACTATGCAATGATTCATTCAAAGGAGTAAACTTTCTTTCTTTCTTGAAAAACTTAGAAATAGGAGGCACACCTGATGCTGCATTCACATTGTTATTGATGATGTTTTCATTGAATTTAATGGACTCTCTGTTCGGTTTAAACTTCCCAAATGGTTGTTGACTACTATCACCCTTATCACTTGGAGCCATAGGATTTGCTTGTTCCATTTGACTCACAGTCAGTTGATAATTGTGAAGAGTTGCGCACAACTGTTGGAAAGAAGTAAACTCAGAAAACAGGAGTTTTTCTCTAATATCTTGTTGTAAATTAGAAATAAAGATTCTTTGAATATCATTGTCAGGCACTGGAAAGGAAATTTGAGCATACAAATGCTTATATCTACCAATGAAATCAGTCACTTTTTCTTTAACACCTTGTTTACAATGCATTAAATCAATCAAAGTAACTTTAGGACTTATATTGTTTTGAAATTGTTGAATGAAAGCATTTGCAAGTTGTTCGAAAGAAGAAATAGAATAAGAAGGCAACGAGCAATACCATTGTAGGGCTTTATCTCTTAATGTTCTAGTAAATAGTTTTGCAAGCAACCTTTGGTCATAAGCAAAATCGGTACATATTGTTTGAAAGGTCTTAACATGTGTTAGAGGATCACCCTTACCATTATAAAGCTCCAAATGCGGAATTTCAACATGTTTAGGGGGGATAGCTCGAACAATGTCAAGAGAAAGTGGGCTCGCAACATCAAATGTGGGCACACTAAACTTAGATTGATTCATAGAGGCAATTTGTTGCTGTAAAGAAGAGACAGTTTGTGCAAGATTGTTGATAGTCGCTTCAGTCGAAGAGTTCATATTAGACGTGTTAGATTGTGATGGAGGTGTTATGTTATTGAAAAAAGGGAGAGAGTAAGGTGGTGGGACACTATGATAGTTAGTCATAGGAGATGATTGGACAGGAGGAACACTACAAGGAGGAATGGAATGATTAAACGAATTGCCCCCTTGCGTCATGTTCATTTGTGGAGATATAAGAGGAACACTCACTGAAGGAATGAATGAAGAAGTTGGATTGAATGAAGGAAGAGGGTTGATTGAAGAAGATGGATTGCCCCCATGACTGGTGATCATAGGTGGGATGTCTTGTGTTGAAGTAGTCATTATGTTTGATGTAAAAGTAGGTATACTAGCAATAGGAGTTGTCAAAGGAATAGAATGATTGACTTGAGTAGGAGGTTGTGTATAACCTAAGGTTTCGGCACAACTTTTCATAGGCATCACATTCGAATCCACAATGTGTGCAATACCACGCAAAATATCAATTCCATTCTTATCACTTTGAACCATACGTTTTAGACCCTCAATTAATGAAAGAGCTTGACTATCAGGGTATTCTTGAGACATCCATTGTCGAAAATCATCAAATTGGTTATCCAATTTTGAAAGTTGTTCTACAGAAACCTCATGGAGAGCTTCTTCATCATTAAGAGGATTAGAGGAATTACCCATGTCCTCGTTAAAAAGGCCATTCAAATTAGGTTCCATCTCCGTGGTAACTACACCTTGGAAAGACTTAATTCTAAGGCTTCGTCTAACGGGAATAGTGTAAGTAGGGCTTATTGTTGTAAAACTCATGCACTAAAGAAAGAGAGAAGATTTTGAATTTTAGAGGTAGCAAATTTCAATAAAATCAGCCAATCTCCTAGATTTAAGCTGTTAAATGCAATCAGGACAATCTCCCGAAATTTCAGAAAAAATGTCCGGGACCGTGGCGAATGGAGTGCACACGGTCCTCGCAACTTTTTTCGAAATTTTCAGGGATGAAAGTTATGATGATTTTAAAGCTAATCTGAAAAAATTGAGTGATTTTACGATCTGTAGATAGGCCAAATTAAAGTTGCAATCTCAAAATTGAACCCTACCAAGATTGTTGAAAAATGTAAAATTTGAATTTTGAAAAAGAGAGGGAAACTGAAATTTTGAATTTTATGATTTTAGAGGGAATACTGAAAGCAATGCAGGCTTTAAAATTTAAAAAGTTGACTCGATTTCATGCAAAATTCGAATTTGAAAGTGGAAATCAAGGTTGTTGCAATTAAACACTTAATTTCAAAAGTCACAAATTGCAAAAATTTGAATAAAGCACTGAAATTTCGAATGAATGCTAACACACTTTTCAGATTTAGGACTGTAAGAAACACAATTTTGACATGAATTTCAATTTCAACAATTTTTGAATGATTAGAAGCCTCAATCCAAGCAATCGCTAGACCAACTTTGACTTTAATTTTGAAAGTGTTAAAATTGATAAAATCAGCCAAAATTCTAGATTTTAGCAGAAAAATACAGTAAGATCTAGCTCCCGAAATTTCGAAAAAAATGTCGGGGACGATGGCGCTCGGGGTGCACACGGTCCTCGCAACTTTTTTCCAAATTTTCAAGGATGAAAGATATTGTGATTTTGTTGCGGAATCCAAAGTTACAGCTGATTTGGAAGTGTTTTGATCAGTGAAATTATCAGCCAAAGGTTGAATCAAGAAGGTCTTAAAAATTAGGGTTTTGACATTTAACCACTTAATTTTCAGAATTAAAGCACAAATATGAATTGACAATTTGCAATAGAAGGGTAGATCTGAAACAAGCATTAACAATTAAACATTTCACAAGTTTTTAATTAAAAAAGAAAATTTTAGGGTTTTTATGCCATCAACCTCTAAAATTTGCAAAAGATCAAACATGGAAATATAATTAGGAAAGCAAAATTTTCAGATCTAACCATGAATAATCAGAATGAGGATGTTCACGTCAGGTTCACCAAAATGTAAAGCGGAAAAATCGAACCCTAGTCGTTCTCCCCTCCCCAATCTCCAAGGAGAGAGAAGGGAGAGTCACTAGGGTTGATGGTTTTCACTTAGGAGAGACTTTACATTCAAAAGAGGGGTTGAAACCCACAAGATCCAATCCCACGCAATGCAAGATTGGATTCTAAATGAGTTTCAAGGGTTAAGACATCAAGGATACCCTCTTTTGTAAAGAAATGTAGATAGAAAGATTGAACTAGGAATGCATGTAAAGTAGGAAAGATTCGCTTATAAACAGAGATAGGGATATGGGATGAAGTTGCGGACCTGGAATTAGCAGTAAAATGTCGAGACAGTGTTGTTCTGCAAATTTGAGCGAAAGTTGACGGGACGATGGCGCCCGACGTGCACACGGTCCTCCGAAAAATCCGCGAAACGAAGGGGGATCTGTTCGTCTCTGCACAAGGATTCCAGATCTTCAATTACAGCCGCGTACCTACAACCTACACACAGAAAAGAGAGGATGATTGGGGGGTTAGGGATGAGGGGTTTTCCTTTAGGTCAAACCCCGGTTTTTGAATTAACCAAGAAATGAGAATGCTGTAAATGTAAATGTTGGTAATGTAAACAAGTACTGATACCTTGTTGTAAGAATGTTTGTATTCTTACATGCGAAGGTGTAATGTATGTAGTATGTTGTATGTTGTATGTGATCTCCTCTTCAATGGTTGAATCCTTGTCTTGAATGCAACACTTAGCCTTGAATGGAGACTTAGAATGCTCAATTGCTTGAAGGAATGCTTGAATGCTTGAATGCTTGAATGCTTGAATATCGTTTCCGCCTTTTTTCCATCTACCAAAATGGGAGAGGAAATGTAGTTTATATACTTGTCAATTAAGGTTGAAAGACTAATTTTTCCGACCTTAGGCCGACCTGGGAAGATTATTTTCCAATTTGCAAACTTAAAGACCCGAAGCCCCATAAGAGACCGGGCCCAAAATAGGGCCAGGGACCAGGGCGCTGGGCGCCATGGTCCTGGGGGACCAGGGCGCTGGGCGCCCTAGTCCTGAAGGACCAGGGCATTGGGCGCCATGGTCCCACCTCCAGGGACAGCAGGGTGCAAGGAGGATCAGGCCAGGGTGCAGAAAAATGCAGTTTTGATGTCATGAACAAGTTTCGGGGTCTCCATTCAGGTTCCATGTTGCATCGCCATCGTGAAGACCCAAATGCAGTCGAAATTGCAAGTGTCGCAATTTTAGGACGCTACACTATGTTCTCAGTTTCTTTGGGCATTTTATTAAACTATTTCCTAGAATTATCCACATAATATGTTTGTTCATGTAGTTTTTGTTTATAAATTTAGTGGAATTATTATGTTCTAGAGTTCTTGTTTGATATGTTGGTACCCAAATATTCTACCCCTAAAAAATAGTGTAATCATATCTATAGCCAAATTTTGAGTCGTTCTTGTCACATCAATATCAACTATGTTATGTTACCTACATAAAAGGTTCATGTCCCTAGGTGTTGGTCTCAAACTATGTAGGTTTCTAATCACATATATTATCAAGCTACAAATCTTGAAGAAGATTCAAGCTTCAACACTAGTAGAGGAAAGAAAGGGTGGGTTCAAAGAAACAATATAGCTAGGAAATTGTAAACATGGGAAAGAAGGATTGAGGCTAAGGCAAATAGTGACCAATACATTGAGACAAAATCATGTATGAGTATCATTTTCCAAGCATAAAGTTATATTCAAAGGACCTAAAATTCAAGGCAAGTAGTTTCTAGACTCCTCAAATTGATCAATTAAATTTCATTAATTTATCACAATTTATATTCGATTAATTAAATAATGTTTTAATTATTTAAATACTATTCACACTACCCCGATCATCATAATATACATTGAAGTCTAGAGATCAAACTATTTTCATTATGCTTAGGACTAAGGAGATAAAAACCAAAATATACAAACTTCCTATTTTTAGGAAGATATTTTTAATTGTTTTCTTTTTTATTAAATGTAGTAAATGGCAATGGAAAAAGTTCAACAATCCAAATTCATGATTCATTGAGTGAAAGTAGTTTAGGAGGCAATAAAATGATGAAAAATTTATCAAAGTCAAAAAAATTTATGGTGTAACATAGAAGAATGAAAGAACAATAAAATGGAACCATTTTAGTAAAAAATTAAAAGTTATTCAAATCCTTCCAAAAAATCATCAAAAATCACTACAAGTGTCCATGCCTTATTTTTTATTAAAAAAGTAGCAAAACAAGGGCGTTGACCCTATACAAAGACAAGCCAAAAAGGCTACATACAACTAGTCAAGAATATACCTTTGATAGAAAGGCTAAAACATCCCATTAACAACACACTAGTAAAGCAGCTAGTAACCCACATCAAGGGTGAATAGAAGTTTCACCCACAGCTCAGGGAATAGTTTGGGAAGAAGAGGAAAAATGATCTTTCCCCTATCAATGAGCAACAGTCCACACAACACTTTCATTTGGAACACCAACACAAGGGAGGGAATCCCGTTAGTGGGACTACCAGCACCAAGAGTAGGATGTTAACCAGGTGACAAATCCACTGCTTAAGGCTATAGCATAACAAGAATAAGAGGCAAAGAAGGGTCCATAGGTCTAGATGGGAACACACCAATAGCATGAGGTGACGGAGGATCCATGGGGCTTGAGGAGGCCACGGTAGCAAGAGGACCATCCTGTGAGGAATCATCACCATCTTGTGAAGAGTCATCAGATGAAGAATCAAAAGTCGGGACAGCCAGGTGATTACCATGAGAAGTCTTCCACCAAGTGGTACTACATTTACGATGTTAAAGAGAACAATTTGTGGTCAAGTGCCCAGTAGAGAAGCAACACCGACAATAGAAGTGTTCATGCCTTATTCATTATTGGCATCCAAATAAATAAATCTCCAATGAGAATCATAAATTAAAAAAAAAAATGGGTGCCTAAATTCTTATAAACACTTAAATACTTTATTTTTATGCCAAAATGAAGATAGAAACACATAAAAAACAACACCCAAGTTAGAATGTGCACTTAAGATTGGAAAGAAAATAAAGGAGAAAAAGAAATGAATCTAAGTTCTTCATTCATAGTAACGCCCAAGCCAAGCTTGGCGGTCAACTAAAGAAAAATGAAAACAAAATAAAAAGAAGAAAGCCCTTGATTCATATGGACACTCAAGATAGGAAGTAGCAATGAAAAGAAATTTATATTATATTATTTTCAAATGACAAGGATAAATTTATTTCAATTGTTTTTAGTATTTTTTAAGCTTCAAGATGTTTTTGATAAATACATCAGCATTAACTAGGGCGTTGACCCTTTACAAAGCCAACGGGATATCAAATTTAAACAGATAAAGCAGGGGTGCAAACCCCAAACAAACAAAGTTAGACAATCCAAACAAACCAACCTGTTAAACCATCAACAACCCAACCCAACTCAAGAGTGGGGAGAATCCACAACTTGACAAAGGGGGGGCTGGGGAAGGGGGGTAGATTTTCCCTTTTGCCTGTGACAAACAACCATCCAGGCAACACTATCATTAGGAATATTCTAAGAAAAATCAGGCAGGGGAGACCCCGCAGAGTCACTGCTAGACTACTGCAGCAGAACACCAGCAAACTGTTGTTGCAGGATAGCAACAAACTACTACTGAAGAAGAAAAAAATCGCCAGGAGAAGAGAAAAGTTGAGGATCAGGAGCAACAGATGTAGGAGCCAAGGGGACGGAAGAGTCTATAGCAGTAGTAACATCAACAAAAGCATCATCAACAGTAAGGGGGACCTCATCTCAAGAGGATTCAACTGAGACAGAGTCAAAACCATTAATTGTCAAGTGATCTTCAGTAGTGTCCTTCCACCAACTAGTAGTGCCTCTGTGGCGAGAGAGAGAGAGAGAGAGAGAGAGAGAGAGAGGTTTGAAGCTAAGTGGCCCCTTGAGAAGCACCTTCAGCAGCAAAAGGGGAGGCCCTCATAATCCAGCGGTTGAGCCCATGGCCTATCCCCAATCGTAATAACCACATCCTTGGGGAGGGCCAGAGATATGTCAACATCAATTAATAGGCGAGAAAAGGTAGAATGACCCATGGAGATCGTAGCATCATCAACCTTCAAGAAGATGCCAATGGAGTTATCGATGGCCTCAAAGCAAGAAGGCTCCCAAAAATGGAGGTGAAGATTGGGGAGGCGGACCCAAACCGGACGAATAGAGAGAGATTCAGTAAGGGGGTTTAAGGAAGAAGACCAGAGCTTAATAGAAAGAGAGTGAACCCCCCAAGATCACAACTTTCCCAGAACCAAATCACGGTCAAGAGTAGAGGTAAAAGAAGCAATGAAAAATCCTTTAGCACAAGGGAAAATCTCAATGCCATAAGCAACTAAAGGCTTCCAAGAATCACTCACCCAATGATGAAGGTTTGCAAGAGAAGGCCAAAACCCAACAAATCTATAGACCAAAGCACTGCGTTGGTATAAATTGATATTCTCCACAACCTCCTAGCCACGAACCACAACAGGGGAATTCTTGGCACAAGAAAGAGGATGAACCCCCTTGGAAGGAAGGGCAGCAGATCTGGCCACACGAGAAAAGTTATGGTTCCCAGCAAAACAAGGTCTAGGCAAAGCATTAGCACCCATAGGAGGGTCGTCAGGGGAACCACCAATTTGAGGAGAGTCTCTATTAACCTGAGCATCAACAGCAACAACAAGGGCATCCAAATCCAAAATTGGATTAGGGAAACCAGTCGTGGGGGAACCAGCACAACCCACCACCAAAGGAGCATCGCGCACATAATAATCAACAGAAAGGGGAGGGAAGGCAACGGTAAAGGGCGCAAAGAAGCAACCCCCACCACTACCCACAACAGCGGAGACACCACAAAAAGCTTCAAGATGTTACAAAGAAAGAAAGAAACTAATTAATAAGATCCATGTTAACTTTGCATAAAATTGACATTCAAAACCATGAAGTAGCTTTGAATGCTTTGTGATCTTCATCATTTCTTCTTAAAGGTGTTTTTTTTTCATGTGTCATGTTTTCTTCAATATTAGATTAATCATTAATACAACTCCAAGGATCTATTTTTTAATCATTAGTTAGTATTTTTGTGATGTTTTAGTTGTCATAAATTTGTTAGAAAAATCATACAAGATGACCAATAAATTTCCTACATAACCCTATGAGAGAAAAGCATTCATACAATCTTACAGAATAACCATATGCAAATATCATAGGTCCATAATATTAGACATACCCTAAGAAAAACCTCATGAGAAAAATTCAGCCTCCAAAAAAATCATCCTTAATATATTATTCAACAATAAAACATTACAATACACTTGAAGAGTCTCCATGAATACTTCCAAAACATCAAACAACTCCTATGCATACTCCATGTGTCTAAAAATGAGTCCACAAATCCCTATGTGTGCTTCTTATATGCACTCCTTAGATGAAGACTCACTATAATGACAACAAAGCTAAAATCTCAACTAGCCAACCTAAACCACTAAGCATGTGCTTGCATTTATAGACTCAATCTCATGCAAATACAACCAAGTGTTAAAATAAAACCATGAGTGCAAAAAATGGTTGACCCTACATTTACTTTTTGGTACAAATGTTAATTTTATTTCAAATAATAATTAATTATTTTGTCTCTCATAGATAAAATAACTGACCCAATCTTATATGTAGCTTTACAAGTTGATCCAAATAAATATCTATGTGGCTAAACATATCTCCTAGATGCATCACAACTAAAAATTTATTTAATTTACATAATTAAAATGCTCCATGTTATGCAAGGTGTACATCACCTATTCTTAACATTCTTCTGATTGTTATATATATTGCATAAGGGTCAAATCAATGATATACATCATCATAGACATACATGAATCTCCAACATGCTCTCATGTTCCATCAAGATACTTGCAATAAAACCAAGGTGACCATCATCTCAAGAAAGAACTCTCATCCTCCAACAAGTCACCTAATAAAGAAAAGAAACAAGCCAAGATAAAGATGCATTAATTCAAAGAACACCAACATCAAATCCAAGTGATAACAAAGGCTCTAAGTTGTTGTCCAGGGAAAAAATCACATGACTATAAATAGCACTGACAACATACACTAATACATCCTCACCCATACCTCCTGCATATCAACAACATCAATAAGCTCATGCCAACAATATCTCCAGCCTATAAATTACAATCATAAGCTCCATGTATAAAATCTATCAATGAAGAAAATACACATCCATGAACTCCCACTATATGGGTAATGTCAAATGTAAAAATAGGTCAAGGCATATCAAATCTACCAATCAACACCTAAACAAAGGTGTGGCAAATAATAAAAACCATGTAGTACTACAAATAATCACAATGATCCACACTTGCAACACAAATATAATCTCTCACAATATGTCACCATAACTCCCTCAAATCATATGAACATGAACCTCCAAGAATTATTCATATAATGAAGAGAAAAAACCTACAAATCATAATATGTCCTTCTACACATGCCTCTAGATGAGCTAAATTGTGTCAAGTGAGATCTTCTTAACAACCCAAAATGAAAAGCCTCAACAACACCTAACCATTCATTCTCCATGATCTAACAAAACATATGTATTTTGAAACCAACATGGATGTAAGCCTCTCTACCCAAGGAATTTCAAACTCAAATTCATTCTGATATTGAGAAATCATCCCAATAAACATATCCTATGATCCTCATAAATGTGATCGTAAAATAACTCATATGCACAATGGAGATAGTAATGCCAAGCATCCCTCAAATGAACCCTCTAAAAATAACTATCCATACCTCAAGATCCGTATCCATGAGAAAATAAAGTATAAAACGTAATCCATCTAAAAATAAGAATGAATAAGTACCTTTCAGATGATAAACCACCATGTAGACCAAGAGTGGCCTGAATGAGAATGCTTACCTAGAATACCCAAGTCATCATGACTCACTCTAATAACAATCTCCTCTCAACTCTATATCCATGTGAAGACTCCTTGGTCTTCTTGTTGAAACCTACAAAAAGTAATTGTCTCAACAGAAGTATCTAATCTCAAGTGAACTCCAACCTCACCCAAGTCTCCAAGTATCAATGACCACCAAAAAATATTCAATCCATGCTAAGCTCCAAATGTAACATAACATTATCATGAAGCTCCTGAGAACATGACCAATGTACTCAATACCAAGAGAGTCAACAAGACTATTGGAAATGCTCCAACCATGGAATCAAGAACCCTATCATGACATCATGACATAACATCTCCTCCTAGGATATCACATGAACCAATGCATGCATCTTAGTCTCAAGATAACCTATATCATGCCAATACTCAAACTAGTATCCAAAGTAAACAAAGACACAATACTAAACCAAGGATAAGCATCTCCAATCACATTTAGATAACCATATCTTGAAAATGAAACAAAAAACGTGAAAAATATCACATTGCAGCAATAGGATACAACAACTCCTCCAAGACACCCAAACACTATAGAAGATCATCTATCACTAGGTAATGTACATCACTAACAAGGGTCCCATTGAACCATGATACAAGTTATCCATGGTATCATGAAAAAAATCTTCTAGCTTGAAGATCAACATGGTCCACACATGTTTCTCACATATTGAGGAACTCCCTATGGAGGTATTCCCACCTATTTTTGTGTTGATGATCCATCTTCATGTGCTATTGAGCCCTTTATATGGTTTCTCTTCATTATTCCCCTTGTAATGAGCATTTGGATGACAATATCAATTGGACTATTGTTTGTAGGAGGAAAGGTCTTTCTTCTTCCTCTTCCCTTTCTCATTATTGTGCAATAGATGATAGTTCAACTCCCTCCTAACTTGGGTTCATCTTTTCTAGTAGATGTCTTATTTGAAAGCTTGGCTACAAATTTTCCTCTCTCTTGTTTGTACTTTTTATAGTTTGTTATAAATTGATTATTGAAGACTTGTTTTGTTCTACCCATGGGGCATTTGTTGTAAAGGGTTCAACGCCCTAGTTTGTTGCATATTTAGTCCAAAACACATGTTTTCAAAAAAAAGGTCCACACACACAAATTCTAATACCAATAACACTAATCTAGAACCAAAATCTCCAAACCAAGGAGCGCTACAAAATTCTCACACAAAACTATGTATCCAAACTATTTGTGGCATTGTTGATAAACATGCTATAAGTCCCAATATCTAACTATCCAAGTATTCGAATCATTCATACTCTCATCTCAATGGATAATACCAATCCACAAATGACCACAAGCAAGGCCAACTAACTAAATATGTATCAATATTGAATCATTCTTGTAGATATATATAGTCCACATCTGATTCATCTCACTACGACCAAATAGGTTATCAACCTACACTCAAATACATAACTCGTAGATCCAAGATAGTGAAACATGCAAACTCATCAATACATTAATAACCTACAAATGGGGGATATAAAACAAAATAATCTTGTAGACCTCAAGATTCCAATACCAAATCAACCACATATTTGATTTTCCAAACAAGTCCACAATCTATTAACCATAGTCAAGGAACCAAACAAGCATCTAGGAGATAGAACAACCCTCTAATACTACTATTAACCACCACCAATCAACCATATACATGATTATGTTGTATTAACACTCATATGTACAAGCATATTTATAACACCATAATCATTATCATTGTACATGTACTCAACTCTCACTATACCAAGAATCCAAGTCTCCATGCATGTCAATCTATGTCTCCTTGCATGTTAGTCTATGTCTTCAAACTAGAAGAAATGTGTACCAATCACCATCAAAACCTAAACTCTAAAAACACCTATAAACATGTATCAAGAATACCAACTTGATAATCTATTGTACCATCATGTATATCTCACAAAAATATGCACTCCCTCAATTTTTCACAACTTGACCCATTCATATGCTCACAAATTCACAACTCAGGTCTCAAGAATTTGCATGTGATCAACCAAGTACAATCCTCTCTTTGCACCAGAAACTGAAATTTTATATAATCCACTGTGTAGTACACTACAAATACTCACCAACTTCTATTTGAAATAAAAAAATCCAATTTCGTATGCAAAAGTTATGTCCAGAACCATGTTGTAATGAAACATTCAACTTCATGGCCCAAAACATTGATGAAAATAGCCAAAACAACAATCGAAGCCTATACCACTATGTAGTGGTTAGAGAGAACTTTCCATTGACTATTAAAAGTCAAAAATCTAACATCGTGGGTGAAACTTATGCCTCCAAGAAAAAAACTACTTCATTAAACTATAAGAGGGGAAGGTGGCGTCATATAGTTTATCATATAGTGTTGATGTTGGTGGCAACACAATGACAAAGCTCGAGTGGAGATGGTGTGTGGGCTAGCAGATAAGTGATAAGCCTCAAAATGGATTAAAAACATTTAATTTTTTAAAATTTAATTTTTTTTGGTGTGAACCTAACACCTTATCAAATCCAGTTGAATTTTCCTTTAAATTTTGTTGGGAAGGGGGCTAAGGAAACTCAATTGTACCGACAACAACTAACTAGCCAACATTGAGCTATCATTGATAGGGCATACCTGTTGGTGCCACTAACCCATAAAGTGGTACGGGAGTCTACGAACCCCAAACCCCAAAGCCATGCATTATAATTTTTTTAATTTAATTAAATTTTTAAATTAAACATTTTTCACATGAGTTATTATTTTTTAATTATTATTTTCTACAAATGCCTTGCAAATGGTTGTACTATTGTCCTATGGAGCTAAAAATAATTTGCATTTTTTTCTAATGATTATAATAAGACCAAAATTTTGTCAATCTTTGTTTCTTGGTCCACCTAGATTTAATGGTGAGATTTGTTTTGTCCCAGGGAGTCATCAATGAAACTCCCCCCAACAAAATCATCATATGAAACGCATCTAGAAAAACTTTTTTACCAAACATTTTTCAAACACCAAATCTGTAATAAACCCAACAAATCTGCAATCCTCAAAACCTCAAATATGCAAAATAACTCCTACACAAAACCCTCACACTTCTAATTGTCTCAATTTTTTCTTTCTTTTTGATGGATTCAACTTTGCACCAAATCTAATCAAACAAGGGTTATACAAAACTTGGGAGCTCACACCTCTCATAACCATGAATAAAGTTTTTTAACCAAATGTTAAGAAAATCACACAAGATTATCAATCCATTTCCTACATAATCCCATGAGAGAAAATGCATGCATACAAGAATACAAAATAACCATATCCAAATATTTTAGATATAACACAAAATATACCCTGGGAAAACTCTCAAAGGGGGAAAACCCAACCTCCAAAAGCATAAATGTTTAATGTATTATATAATGAAACATTACAATACACTTACAGAGTCCCCATGGATACTTCTAAATTATCAAGACTCTCATATGCATCCTCCATGTGTCCAAGAATGAATCCACACATTACATGGCATGCTTTACATATGCACTCCTTAGAAGAAAACTCAATATAATGACACCAAGCCAAAACCCCAACTAGCAAACCTAAACCACTAACATTTGCTTGTTTTATAAACGCAAGTTCACCTAAATACAACCAAGTGGTAAGATAAAACCATTTCACTCAAAAACATCGATGCACAAAACTTTAGACCCCACAATTATTTTGGTACGAATATTAAATATTTTTCTCTAAATAATAATTAATTATTTTGACTCTCACATAAAAATAACTAACTTAATGCTACATACAACTTTACAAGTGGCTCAAATAAATATCTAACGTGGCCAAACACATCTACTAGATAAATCACAACTAAATATTTAGTTAATTTACATGATGTAATTCCTCCAATTTATGCAAGTTGTATAACACCTATTCCCTAAAAAAATTGAGAAAATCCATTGGTGAGAATATTTCTTGAAAGTCCCATGTCATAGTCACTCAAATAAAAAGTAGCTAGGTCAAGTTTGCTTGTTTATTTTTTTCTTATGGAAAACTTGAAAGAATAGATTGTACAATTGAAGAGGATTTCTTCGTCCACTATTCTATTTTTATTTTGTCACAAAAATGACAAATTAAAAACCACTTAGCCTTGTATAGCATTTTTTCAATCTATTTTGTTAAGATGTCAATCACTATAGTTACTTTCTTATGCTTTTTCTACAATTATTCTTTTAAGGGTGGGTAACCCAATAGAATCCCAACTAACTAAATTAAAAATAGTGATATCCTAAAATAAAATAGAACTTACATGACAAGAGATATTTATGTGCAAGAATGCCTCAATATCCGCTATACTCAAATAAACTTACTCTAGGATAGGGTAAAACTATTTTATCCTTCTTAGGAAAGAAACCACTCAATACATATCTCTAACTTGGGGTCACAACCAAATGAAATACTCACATACTTAGACACCCCCTCAAGTGATTCTTACCTTCTATATATGGAACTTTCAATAATAATAGTGATGGTATAAAATATTAATCCCAATCATAGCATAGTGCTCACTCTCTTTTTGGCTTTGCAGACTCTATGGTTTTGAGTTTCTTATTGGCTTAGACCCAATTTGGTATTGGTTTGATTTTGACACTAGATATGATACAATTTATGTCTCATGGATTTATATGTGGTTATTTATGTTTTATGCTTTTTGGTTCGATGGATGATGATTTACATGATGGTGGCTATGATAGGATTATATGATGTTATCTATGTTAAGTTAGTCGGATGATTACGCGAGATGGATTATATATGAGTTTTGTTATGATTTAATCATTTTGCTTATCGATGTTTATTTGATTTGAAGTGCACTGTTTTTTGTCTTTGAGGTGCCTGGGTGAAAGGGATCAACGTCGCACTACTCTTTACCAGTAAGCTACATCACTTACATTCCCTCTTTATGGTATGATGTTATATGTTATATGCATATGCTTGGCAATGTGTTTATGCAGCTGCAGGTACCGAGCATCAACTCCACCCAAATCTTCAGGTCTGAGTGTGCGATATGACCCAATGGATATGTTGAAATTTGGAGTTATCAGCCAAACCCTTAACATGACCACCATTCCTATGGGAACAAGGTGCTAGTCAGGTTTCCTTGTATTTTGTTGTCCGGTCATGTCAATTGTTCATCCTATTAGTCCTTCGTGGTTTGTTAGTACGCAGTTCGTTATTCTAGAGTGCAGTTTAATGTTTATTTAATATTGTTGTTGAGAGTAAAATTAATATTAAATCATAAAATGAATTAATGTATTAATGATAAATAGTAGATTGAAATTTGTATAATGTTAAAATTAAATTAATCAAATGAAATAAAAGGTTTAATCATTTTATTCGTTTTTAAAAAATAATTGTAGATAAATTTGAGAATTAAAAATTTATATTTATATTTTTGTGTGCACAAGAAATAATTAAAAGAATCAATTAAAATATGATAGTCCGGAGAGGGGAGTTATGAAATGACTATTCTGGGAGATAGTGGAAAAAGGAAGGGAGAAGGATTTTTTCGCCCGTGAAAATTTTATTGTGGGTTTTGGAATTCGAATAGTGGATTTTGGGGGTTCTGGATTTGGATCTTGTGCTGATTGAAAGGTTTGGAAGGGACTCTTGAATCTGGTATTCTGGAGGAATTTGTGGATTGCACTGCAACCCCGGAAATTCTTCATCGAACGTAGGACTCCAAATTGGAGTTGTTTTTTTCTCTGTTTATCTTATGTAGGTTAATATGTTATTGTCATCAATAAAACTTAGATTTTCGAGCGCTCTATTGTTTCTCTCTGCATTTCTCCCTAATTCCATACCTCAGCCAGATTGAATTTATTTTGCTTGTATGGTCATGCCTGTGATTGGCAATCTTGTAATTTGTGTTTTTACATATTTTTGAGAAGTGATCTGTAGTGAATATCCAGACCCTTGAACATCTATCCTTTTAACCAAGTGCGTTTGCCTCTTATTAATCGGTTATGTTTTTGTTCACCTTGCAATCTGATTGTTTTATTAATCGAATGCCACATTCGGTATGTAAATTCTGTCAACCAATTGTAAAACGGTATGCTTGATTTTATAAACCGATCCTTATAAACGGAGTGTGCTGGTTTTATAGCCGATTATTAGATCGGTATGCTAATCTTATTGTTAATGTTGTTCCTTATTATCAGTATACATTCTTAATTTCCTGTTCTATTAAATCGATACTATTTCCCTAAATGATATATATCGATTGATCTTCTATGTTATCCGAGTAGTATACTGCAATTTCTGTTTTGTCCACTGTTATAACCGATCGATAGTATCGGTATATAACTTCTTTTTTTAACCAATTGTTATAATCGGTAAGTTTCCTTTGGCTTATCGATTCTTTTTTTAAACCGATTGTTATAAACGGTATGCATACATTTTCTCTCTGGAGCGGGCGTTTGAACAGTACTAATAGGGCGTCGACCCCTGTACGTTCTTATTATTATTTTGTTTCTTCTTTATGACTGCCTGTTAATATATATATATATATATATATATATATAATGTATTTAGAGAGATCTATTTAGATATGAACGCTCTTGAATGGTGAATATTAGTCATAAGGCGTGAATTATGTAATAACAAGAGAATTATAGTTGATATTAATTTGAGTATCTAAGTTAAGAATTAACCAAATTTGAAAAAATGTGTTTTTCTAATAGTTCAAAATGGTGAAGTAGTCTACTTATGATTGACATGATTTGTCCTTTGCATTGCACTAGAGACTTTCCTTCGATGTGGAAATTGAATATTATTATTTTGGGAAAAATGTGTAGTTTAAATGTATTTTGGTCCAGAGGCCAAGGGGGTGTTTGAGTCCTATTTGAGTGGATATTCTTTGTCTCTTGAAGTAATCTGATCTGATTTTTGTATGTCTTTTTATGCTAGATGGTCATTCCTAGCCTGCATTTATCACTTCATGATTGCAACCTTGTTTCTAGCAAGTGAGTCAAGTCTTGCTATGGTAGGGACCTTGTCATCTCGTAAGTTTGGGTGTCATAGGTCTTGTGATGTATTTTAGATTCCTAGGTGCAAATCAAGGGGGAGTGGTCCTCATTGGGGTTTGGGACCCAAAGTGATCGCCTAGGTAACTCAATGAGGGTTTTGTAATCAAGTGGTAATTTAATCTAAAGAACTTGGGTGGGTAGCTAGATCACATTAAAAAGACTAATTGTTGTCTCTCTTATTCTCAGATGCTTGCTTAGGTCTGGGGTAAGTAGAGAAGGCTTGGAATGGCCTTTATCAATCTTGTTCCTTCTAAATGTTGGTGTGGTCCACTAGTGTTTGTATGGGGGTCAGAGGTCAGTAGAGGTCGCCAAGGTAATCCAAGACGGGAGCCAGGACCTAGTGAAGACTCACCAGGGTAACCCATGACAACCTAGTGATGGCACTCTTCCCTATTGCATACCTACTAGTCTCTTATCATTATTTTCCTTGGATTTTGATGTGGGCCTCTGGAATTGATTGGTTTTCTTATGAATCTCTCGTGTCAATAGTCTTGTGAGTCATGTGTGTATCCTCATATGCATGCTTTCGTCTTGTGGATCTGGTTGATATCTCCTAGCATGGGGGGTGGACCTAATGGTACCACATGGTTACGTGGAGTTTTTTTGCACCCATTGGGTTTTGTTCATCCTTCATCATGTTCGTGATGGCTCGAGAGAAGATTGAAGACTTGCTTGATGGATCCAGATTCATGTATTCTCTTCATTGTTGTACTTTTGGAGATTTTATCCTTATAAATACAATGTAATGTAATTGATGATCATATGTATATTCTCATGGCAATGTATTATGTATCACGATCTTTTGTAATAGACAATGTTATATTATTTTAATGGTGATTCTTATGCTTATGTATGTTGGGTTATTTTGGTAGTACTTGAGTAACGATGTTGTGGGGCCCTTGAGGACTATTGCTAGCTATTTTATGTTCATCTTGTTCTTTCATCTTGACGTGACTTGTAATCTAATGCATATGTATGGTTATCTTATCTTTTTTTTAAAATTATTCGCATTTACATTGGTTTAATTTGATTAAGTCCTTTGGGCCTCATAGCGGGGGTGTTACACATAGGATGAGTATTTCCACAAGTTGCCCATTTGACTTAATATAACTAACTAATAAGGACATGTCACATATTTATGTAATATCGTATCTAGCTACACAATACATTTCTTTATGTCCTTACACTTCCATTTTTATCTTCTCTACAATTACAATATGTTGACAGATAGCCAATACCTATTATTTTGGATTAGAACACATTGTTAGGGTATTAAACGTTGGAAGGTTGTTCTTATCATTGATATGAAAGGAGTTCATGTCATCACTTTATGTGTATTCCCATTTTTATAAAGGAAAATTTTTATTAGATTAAAGGATCTTCAATTTATTACCCTTGCTTGCCCCACAACTTTGTGAAGTTGCATTCATTTATAAATATAAATATAGTGTTCAATTCTGAATTTCATCCAACTGTTTGAGGTGAAATGTCATATTTTGCACCCTTTTGACTTACCTTAGATTTTTCAACTATTTAAAGTGATAGAAATTAATCAAATTATTAGAATCATATTAGACATACATTGTCATTGTCTTATTAGTTCTAATGGTTGTATGGTTAGATGAACCAATAAGTGGCATCCTCGTGTATATATTCATCCTTTAATTAATAAATCAAATGCTCATTGTGCCTCAAATTATTATGGTATCAAAGTGTAACATTGTTCTTGTCCTACACAAAGTAAACACAATTGTGTGGGAAGAAAGCATCACTCAAAACCTTAATAATCTAAGCCAAAAGAAGTAGCCGCCAACACATAATGCAAAAGGCAAAGCAACCATTACTAACCACCATCTTTTCATGTTCACTCCTCTTCTAGACCAATTACATACCCTACCAATGGATGCTTGGAACATATCCATTATTTTTAAGATAGTCCAAACCAAAAGATAAGAGGGGTGGTGCCATATACAAACTTTGTTTTATTTTATTGCCTAATACATTGCATAATGTGGAAAGTAAATCATACTGTAAGGGGAAATGATTTGTTGAATCCAAATGAGTAGGTCATTGGTATACAAAACATGTTAGTTTACCAATAAATTTTGCACATTTGTATTGATCTTTCTTACTCTTGCATCTCTTAAGCTCTCTTTCATTTATCGTCAAATATATAGAAATGGAAAACTTCTTACACACACCAAGTATACCAAGAGGCCTAGTATGTTACTTGAGCAAGTCTAATTGGAGAGATACGAAAAAATAACATACCAAAAAATGGCTTAAAACTCAACATAGAAAACAAAGGTCCAAACCAATTACAAATTAAAGACATGTGGGAAGATCTTTGTAGCGTTAATGTTTTTTGTTGGTTGGTTCCATTATTGCAAAGATACTTTGAAATTGGCTTGGTTCCAAGATGTAGAATCCATGTTGAACCAACATTTAGTAGGGTAACTAGGGCTTGGCTCTCTATCTTGGGTAGGACACCAAATACGTGTTTCTTGACCTATTAATCAACTCTTACATGTTAAAGTGGACCCTAAAGAGATACCGCCTCCTCATGAGATTATTTTAAATAGTGCGATTTCAGCTCAAATTTATCCCAGTTTAGTTGAGGGATTGATCCCATTTTTCCTCAAATAAAGCAACACAACTAACAAACAAATAGTGATTTCTAGTAAGCCACTTTAGTGCTTTAATCACTTGTGGTATAGAAATGATGGCACCAACCAATAGTACAACCACTTAAATACAACCCAAACTAGGTGTTCTTTGACTTAAAGGTGTGAAAGACATCTAGGACAAATAAAAAATATGAAATAAAGCATTAAACTCAAATTCTTCATCTAAAAGTTGGTTGTGTTGCTTGATATACAAAGTGGGAAAAATGGGGGGATTCTTCAAAAGAGTAGAACTGAAAACTTCACTCAAGGCATACAACAAAACCATCTTAGATACCTCTCTTGTAACAATAATCTTATGGGAAACCTACTTCTGAATAATGGCTCTATCTTTGCCAATGGTGATAGGGACTTTGAATGGTAACGAGAACCTTCAAACAATGATAGGAACTTAATAGAGCAAACCGATTGCTCACAGAAAGTTAACATGTACACATGTCATTTCATTATTTGTTTTGAGGCAATCAACAAATCAGGTAAAGCAATATAATGGTCATCTTATTTCTACAATTTGAAGAGAAATATTACAAATGATCGATTATAATCTTATTTAGACATCACAAGCCAAAAATCCACACAACCCCTACATAGTCATGTCTATTTTGCTTGATCTTCAAAGAACCAACCTCCCCTCCTCACTATTGCACGCACCATTTTTTCACCCACACTGTTTCCACAATGTCCATAATTGTTGCCAACAGGAACTTGCAACCAGGAACCAATTGGAGAAGTGCAACAAGGAACCAATTGGGAAAGAGGAATCCCAAATCCTCCATTATCAAACATAGCCAAAGATATTTTCCCAATTTTAGGTAACATGTCAACTAAGGTAGGAGAAGCAAAATCCAACTCCAAACAACACAACAAACCAAAAACTGAGAACCAAGAACACAAAACCTAACAAGGAAAACAAAAAGAGGGATCAATGCTCCTGCATCAAGCTCCTCCAAGGACAAAAAAGGTCATGAGATCTAGCTCATGAGGTCATCAATGGAATGACCATATCTTGAGATCTCAAGTGCATACAACCAAGATGCGTCCTCCAAAGGATGATTCCTCCATTTCACCAAATACCTAAAATACTCCTTGTCGTGAGTCTTTTCAACAGGCATTTCTCCAAAATGTACTCAATTTCCAATGGAACTAGCATGGTCACTTGTTGTTCCTCAATGGATTTCAACTCTACCTCTATTGTACCTTCATCTTCAACACCCTTGTAAAAATTCAAATCAGCTACATTGAAGATGGGGGACTTACCCATGCTTGGAGCAAGGTCAATCTCATAGGCTTGCATTAGCTAAAAAAATCCTGAGAATCTTGCACGGACCTACAATTTCATTTTCATTTTGTTGTAGTCATTAGTAGGAAATATTTATTTCCTAAGATGAGCTAAAACAAGATCGCCCATATGAAAATGGACTTCTCTCCCCTTCTTATCAGCATGTTGTTTGCATTGTTTTTTATTAAGTTAAAAACAGGTTTTTAAGGGACCCGAAACCCTATACAAAGCAGGTTTAATAGGGAGGACCTGAAACCCATAACTAAAAATATTCAAGAAAATCCACAAAATGAAATTGAACAAAGATGAGATGGAACAAAGCCAAGAAAGGGGATCTAAGCAGATTGACCCCTCCAGAAAGAAAAGTTGCCTAACAAATGAGAACATATGCATGGAAAGTCTACAGGAAGTTCGAACAACAGGTACCCCCAACCTGGAGCAACCAGCCAGCATTAGGATTTCCCTTTGGATCCTTTCTTTTGTGATCTAAGGGTCATATCAAAAGAAGGCAAAAACCTTTTAGAATGTTTTCTTTTAACCGAAATCCAGCCTTCTTCAACCTTAGCAGCTTCAGCTTGCCAAACCAGCGAATCCAACTTAGGAAACCCAGCATCCAAGGAGAGACCAGCAGACATCGAAAAGCCAGCATGACCAGCAGAGCCAAGGTCGGGCACATCCTTGGAAGATGAGACAGACAGTGAGACAGCTTCAGCAGAAGCGTCAGAAGTAGAAGCAGGCAAAGGGGCAGCACCAATAGACGTACCCTCAAGAATCCTATCACATCCAGCAACAGGGGTAGATCCAACAGACGTGTCAGAACCACCAGTTGGCTCAGAATGAATTGAAGAAGGAACACCATTTGAAACATCAGCTGAAGGGATGACACCATCAACATGGACCATGGGGGAAGATCCAGTAGAATCTACCACAGGCACTTTAGAGCCATTAATGGGAAGATCTTGCCCAACCATCTGAGAAGAGTTCTTGAATACCGTATAATGTTGAGAAGAGGCACCTTTCCACCATGAAGAGGGCTTCTTCACTTTAAATTTCTCTAAATCACATTTAGTTGCAACATGCCCAGTCTTGAAGCATCTTCTACATCTAAAGGGAATCCGTTCATAATCCAAACGTTGAATCCAGAAACCCTTGGGGGTCGAAAGTTTGATCTTTGCTGGCAGCCCCTTAGAAGCATCAATATCTACCAAAATACATGCGTAGGTGGAATGAAGGATATCAGAGGACTCCACATCCACCATAACAAAATCTCCCAAAGTCACACCCACTTCCTCAAGGAGTTGGTCCACCCAAAAATGAAGTGGGAGATTGGGGAGTCTAACCCAAATCGACATTTTACAGAAGGATTCAAATGAGGGGTTGAAATCCTCATGCCAGGGTTTAATCATCAACGGGAAGCAATTCTCCCAGGTAAAAAAATGTTCACATAGAATAATCTTTCTATCCACCAATTTTTCAAATTTAGTAATAAAAAAACCTTTGGCCAAAGGCAAAATCTGAACCGGATCCAAAATTAGGGGTTCCCAGTGCTTAGAGATCTCGTCATGGAGTCTCGGAAGACTAGGCCAAAAACCCCTAAACCAGAATATAACCGCAAGAGAAGAAAGATCAGAGGCAATCTGATCAATCTCTTTAACTGTCTCATCTTCCAAATTAATAGCAATAGACTGACAAACAAGAAAAGGCTTAGAATCATCATAAGCAGATCCCTTACCCCCTCCAGAAGCCAGACGATCCGCATAAGAACCCCTAGAAGCCCTGAAAGTGGAGCAAGCCGCTCCCAAAACCCCCGAAGCAAAACCACCATCCACAGCAGAGGCGTCCAACCACGTTGCATCATGATCCATGGGAGCATCAGCCGTGGGAGGACCATCGCCATATGAGTAGGTGGAGGCATCCAGACGACCCAGGGAGCAACGGCCAGAGGCAATCGGGCGGTAGTTCTAAGCGGAAGTCATTTCAAAAAATTAAAAAATTAAAAAATATTGTTTGCATTGTTTTTGATTAAGGAAAAACAAGTTTTTAAGGGACCAGAAACCCTTTACAAGACAGGTTTTAGAAGGACCTACAACCCGAACCAAAAGATAAACTTGAAAGTCCACTCAAAGAAACAGAACACAAAAGACTCGGCATAGCCAATCAAAAGAAGGGGAACAACAAATACCCCCACCAAAAACCAACAGACTGCAAAAAACCAGCAGCCCTAACCCAACCAGGAAGGATCAAGAATTTGTCCTACCCTTGTGGGATCGAAGGGTCATATCAAAAGAGGACTAGGACAATTTAGATTTTTTACTTTTAACAGTAATCCATCCCTCCTCAACCCTAGCAGTAGCCTTTTACCAAGAGGAAGGATCCAGAATAGAGGACCTCCCATCATCAGGAGGAACAGAGTGAGCATCTAGAGAGGCAAGGATGGCAGAAGATCCAGCAGCAATCTAGGACGCGGAAGAGTCGTCCATTGAAGGAGAAGATCCAACATTTTTCAAACGATCAGTCGGGATGCCACCACAAGCATCCACACATTCTTGAGGAACAGAGGCAGCAACCAGAGGCTCATCGGCCTAAGGAACCTGTGCCACCACCTGGGAGAAGCTTTTCTTTTTAACAAAATAGTGTTCAGAGGATGCACCCTTCCACCAAGTAGCAGATCTTTTTTTCTTTTTATCTATTTCACACCGTGCAGCAACATGTCCAGTCTGGAAGCACTTTCGACATCTAAAGGGGATACCTTCAAAGTCGAGCGGTTGGACCCAAGATCCCAAGGAAGATTCAATTTCTAACTCAACTGGAAGCCCTTTAGAGACATCAATGTTAACCAAAATCCGAGCATAAGTAGAGTGATAAATTTGGAAAGAATCCTTATCAATCATTAGGAATTCGCCTAAAGCCTCCCCCACTTCCTCTAACAGAGAATCCGTCCATAGATGAAGGGGAAGGTTAGGGAGCCTAACCCAAATAGGAATCTCATTAAATGAATCAGTAGATGGGTTAAAACCCGGGAACCAAGGTTTAACCATCAAAATAAATTTGTCTTCCCAACTGAAAAGATTAATACCTAAGATTTTTGATCTACCCTCTGCATATTGTTTGCATTGTTGGTTACCACCTTCTATGTTCATTTTAACCTCCCCATGAAGATCATGAATGACTTTAGCAAAGTCTTCTCCATCTGCACTTCTCTCCAAATCACCAAGATCTCTAAGTTCAAATACACCCCTAGGATGCATGCCATAGACAATATAGAATGGGCTAAAACCTATACTCCCATTTGGAGAACCATTATAAGAAAACTCGGCCTATGTTAAGTCCATATCCCAATTTCTAAGTATGTTATCAATAAGAAACCTCAACATATTATCCAGTCTTCTATTTACTACCTCGGTTGTTCCATCTGTTTGGGGGTGATAAGTTGAACCATAACTAAGATGTGTACCAAACTTCTTCCAAAGGGCTCTCCAAAAATTTCCTACAAACTTCATGTCTCTATCAGATGTTATACTTCTGGGTATACCATGTAATCTCACCACTTCTTTGAAAAACAAATTAGCAACATTTGTTGCATCACTAGCCCTCTTAAAATGAATGAAATGAAGAATTTAAGAGAACCTATCCACAACTAGGAATATAGAATCATTTCCTCTTTGAGTCCTAGGCAAACCCATACAAAATCCAAGATGGAACTAGTAGCGGTTGGTACAAACTAGTGTTTTGACTTCTCCCCTTTGCAAGTTACCATACTTGGCAACTCTCCAGAAGTATGACATCAACCTACATCATTGGCCAATAATAATGTGTACTTAGTTGTAGGTAAGCCTTATCCTATCCAAAAGGTCTTACTAAGCTTGCACAATGTTTTTCCTTCATCGACTCCTTCATTAAGGAGAAAAGCAGGGCCTTACAACATCAAGGAGAAAAGCAGGGTGATAAAAGCAGGGAGCTAACGACAACTATAATAAAGCATTAACAACATTACCTTAACGAGGGAAGCGGTTCATTCTTGCCTAGGGGTGCCCTACCCTCTGGCCACGGTCGGTTAGCAGTTCGTTTAGCAACATAGGGTTGGATAAACAATCTCCTCTGCTAACCCATCTCCTTCTCTATGTTGGGATTACCAATACTGTATTGCCTGAGGCTCTTGGTGAGAAAGTGGTAAGGATCAACCGGGGGTGAGGACAGGAGTTGATATGGAACCTACGCCCCTTCTCTACAATGAAAGCATGCTCGAACCGTTTCTCGATCTGTTTCTCGTCCAGCTTTAGAATGTTAGGTAGCTCTTGCCTCCCACCCAGACATAGTTGGGAATCATATTCCTGGCTATTGCCTTCTATTGGGGCTCCGGCCAATCAAAAAAAAATTCTCTATTGCCTCCGTTTTTCAATATCCATCGTTGCTTGAGTTACATATCCATCCATCGTTCATCACGTTCTACCGAACCATGGGCCAGCCCCAAGTTCTATCTATATAGTTCCCAAGGAAAGATTAGGATCCAGGTGGAAAGCTTTCACTCATCATCCCGTGTGGGCCTAAACTGAACACCTGATGGGTGAGATGGCTTAGCCATCCATTTTGCTTTTCTTCTAGTTGAGAAACTCCCTCCTTCTCTGATTCTTCCTTTCCAAACGTCGGAAGAGCCCGCCCTTATTTTTCCAACAGCGGAATAGAGGTTGTTGGGGCAAAGGCATGGTTTGATACATAGGCAGACTAGTAGCAGAGCCAAGTCCATCAAGTCTAGTGGATTCAGGCGCGCAGATAAGATTCAGTGGCACCGAAGCAAGTAGCACCGATTGAAATCGATCCACAGCCGATTGATCTCATGTGCCAGCATATCATATGCAGAGAGGAGTTTTGGTTCATGGACCAACCAAATAAGGCATGCATCATTGGTACTATCTATCTCTTTAACCGTTTAAACCAAGAAGGCATACTTAGCCCTTAGGTTCCTCCTTTCTCCTGTATGTCATTAACTTATTGGGTGAATCCATCTGGGAATATAGTGGGGTAGTATAGATATGGGCGCGGTGCCCAACCCAATGAACCCCATCTCTATATGGACATGGACCATCCCTATGCATCCATCTATTACATACGTGATAGGATATAGGTATGTCCCTATATATTAATGAACGAAGTAGCATAGTAACAGTGAGGAGCAACGACATGTTATAATTAAAGATGATCTCCCCTAAACCTCTATAGGAAGGAGAAAGAGATGACTGGACCCAATCAAGATCAAGGTTGTGTCTTTCAACCTGAGCCGAAGGTTCTACTGGAGCATATATAATTATAATAGATAGTGCAAAGAGCACACGGGATAGTAAAGGTTATATTCTCCCTTTATGTCTCGGTGCCTAAACACCATGCAGCATCATATGAGCCAAGCTAAGGCAGCTTAAGGACCACAAGTAAAATAAAAAAAGAAGCTATCTCGTGCCAGATATTGTAGATTGCAGAGGTAGCTAGAGCAGTTACCTATACAGTACAACACAAACTATCATTTTAAAATGAGAATTGTGATAGACGAAAAGACCATCCATCCGGAAAGAGAAAGCATGCATTTGCAAAGCCTACTGATTTATTCATAAAGGAATCATTCTTTAGGTAAGTTTAGGTAGGGTGGTGTTATTCTTCCTTTCATTTATTATGAAGTCCCAACCCCTGGCTAACCGACCCAAGAGAATAGACAACCCTTTTGAGTGCCTATGCGTAGAAATCCCATGGACTCTGACGATACCAAATCCAAGAGATATATACTATTTGTTTTCGATAATTTAGACATTTAGTAACCCACTCCATCCACTCATGGATTATATGTCATACAACAGAGTGGCAACTAGAGGAGACGCAATGCCTGATCTGTAGATGAAGGATAGGTGCTAAGATATCAAAGCGGACTTGGCCCCTGCCGCCAATGAGTTAGTGTCCGATCTGCATGGCTACGAGTATCGATAATCAGGGTGGGCATTGACACTCACTGCGAATTGAAACAACTTATCACACGGCCAGAACTCAATGATAAGGGTACGATACTGGTACATGCTATCGGCCACCCTGTATTTATTTATATGAGCGGAGCTAATCTTGGAGTCTGTCTGAATCTGAGTGGAGCTTATCTGGGAGCCTGTCTAAATCTGAGTGAAGTTGATCTGGGGGCCAGATGGCACTATCTATTTTATGTACGGTAATGACTGAGTCGAAAGATTATCTCTAGTTAACATTTCTACCTTTTCTCTATTCTATGATAATATCGGTGATAGCATCGTAAATAAAGGTATAGGGTGATTTGGATTATGGGAACCATAAATGAGAGAAACATCATCCTATCTAATTAGGATCTATCTCTAGGGCGACATCCTAATTCATATATAATGTAATAAGGTTATATTGTGATCTATCGAGTGAGCACCGGTACGGACTGGACTGAGAGCCGCGAGAGAAGCGATACTCCTCCTTGGGAACCAACCGGAGTTCTGATGCTACTCTTCAACAAACAGTTATTCTAAAACTCATCTTGACTGACGCTAATCTTCAACATACGATATCATACTTACATTTGCAATGATATGAAGGGCTACAAATACTGCAGGAGCGTGCATACGATATCATACTTACATTTGCAATGATGGGGAAATTACAGATGAAGATCTTCTACAATATCTTTCATATCGACATAACTGACCTATAAAAGTACTAGTCTTCAAATATTGAAATTCAAATGTAGCGATCAGTTCCCAGACCGATTTTGATTATGACTCAAAATCATATCGCATCTCCAAGTTATGGAGATTATTCAGATTTCGTTAATCGGAGTCGTTCTGGTTAATGGGATGTACGTTTAGAAATATTTGGTAATATCGTTCCATAAATAATTACAGCGTAAGAAGCCACAAAAATTGTTGGATCACCCATGATTTTTCTTAACAGAAGTAATTATCGTGAAATAACTTGTGCAATTTGCCTCGAACATTTTGAAAACAACAATGAGGAAATTAAGCTTGCACTAGGACCATATCAGTTGCCATCGCAGGCCACGCAGGACACACAACGACAAGGAAAGGGGACGGAGGTCAAAGCAGTACGATGACATAGGCCAGCAGCGCCGACAAGTCGCCCAACCCCTACGCCAGTTGTGGTGGGCAAATTCATTTGCCCACAGCCCCACAAGACATCCATGGGTAGACGTTGCATAAGTCGCAGTAGGTTGCCCCGAGCAACACACAAGAAGCTATGCATTTACGTGTGGTTGTTTGTGTAATATATATACTGTTAATTTACTCCCAGTAAACTTAAGCTCAATCGGGGATTTGGCTCACATTATATCAAGCACTTGAACAGATTTTGATTTAAACAAGGATGGACCAAGAAGCATAAGAGATTGCATTTAAGGAAGAAAGATAAGGAATCCAATGCTGCCCCTACATTCAAAAGAAGGAAGGATATTTCAAAAATCCAATGCTTTAGATGTGACAAATATGGTCACTACGCAATGAAATGTCCAACCAAGACTATGCCTCAAGCTTCCATTGTGGATGTTGGTGAGACTATTCTATAAAAGGATTCAGATGAATTCATATTCTAATTTGAAAGAGGCTATAGAGTTTTGAAGTTCTATTTGTGATGAATAGATTGAAATTCAGGAGGAATATGCAGAGGACTTTAGTGGAGATTCTGAGATTTTGCATTTCCATTTTCTTATAAAACAAATATCTACCTGCAAAGGTGCAACAATTCACTTGTGAAAGCTTTAGAGGCCCTTGTGCTGGTATTGATAGCATCTAGGGTTGCAAAGCCAAGCTGAGACAAGAGGGCTCTCTCAATGAGAAGGAGCATACTCAAAGGGGATTTTGTTCTAAACCTCAGGATGATCATATTCCTGCCTAGGGCTCGATCTTATGACAGTAGATCCATGGTGGTTTTGGATCTAGCACTTCCAACCGTATGAGGATCATACCAGATGATGAGAGTCTCCTAAAGAAATATATCTTCCATGATTAGGACCATGTGAGAAGGTGATGCTTCCGTGACAGAGGGAGCAGCTAAGAGGATGTGCTTCTATTGATATCTGAGGATCTTGGTCATATTGGTTCAGAGGGAGTGGACCTAGTGAGCAGTCAAAGGACTATGATTCATGGGATGAAGCCCCATGTATGTAGGTTGGAAGGCCTTTATGTTGACTCCTAAGTCATGATATTCCTGGACAAATGAATACTTGGTGAGCTTGAAATACACCAAGAGTGATGCAAACTCCAACCTTGTATTTCATGAAAGGTCAAAGCATGTGGAGATCAAGTATCACTATGTTAGAGACACGGTGGAGAGGTATGTTATTTAGTTAAGATACATTAGTACTAATGAGAAGATGACAGACATTCTCACTAGGGCTCTCTTCAGAATAAAGTTTGTGTACTTTTGAGGTAAACTTGGTATGGTGGAAAATGAAGCCCTAGCTGAAATTGAGTCTCAGCATCATTGATTTGTTTATATTTTTTACTAATGTATTCTTCTCTTTATAAGATGTTTAAATTGTAAACTCTTGTTATTGCATTTCTCTTTGAGAGAGACTTAAGGTGAAAGCCCTTATCTACACCCTCTGATATGGTTCATGGTTGATGTCATGTGTGTGACGCCATGACAAACATCATGTGAGAATCTGTGGTGATTTTATTGTACTTGTGTGTTTACCCTCTGGATGAGCCATGGTGAATATCATTGAGAGGTGACAATCTCACAATGATGAACATTTGTACATCTCACCATTATTGTGAGTGACGATCTCACAATAATGGTTGACATCACGTGACGTGATATCTATGTATAAACCATAATGGTGGATGTCACGTGAGGTAATGTCTATGGATATGCCATAATGGTTGATATCATGTGAGGTGATATCTATGTATAAACCATAATGATTGGTATCTCATGAGGTGATATCTATGGATATGCCATAATGATGGATATCATGTGAAGTGATATCTATGGATAAGCCATAATGGTGGATATTACTTGAGGAGATCTCTATGGTGGATATCACGCGAGGTGATATCCGTGGATAAGCCATAATGGTGGACATCACATGAGGTGATGTCTATGGATATCCCATATTGTTTGTTATCATAGTAAGCTGATACATTTGTGACACATATCTTGAGCAGATTACCTCCCTAGCTAAGAAGGAGTGTTGAAGATTTGCGTCAATCAGTAATCTGATCTGAATGAGTCATCTAAACAGTTAGTTTAATAATTAATATACATTGTTCTTGAACTGACTATTATATGATTTGATTATGTTAGACAATTAACATATATCGATTAATATATTAATCGATTCTATGTAATGCATATTACATGAATTGATTCATATTAATCGATTCTATGTAAATGTCAAATTGTGAATCGATTCATAATTAATCTGTGTTAACTGATCAATCTTGGACGTGTTAACACTTGAGCCGATGCAATGATTAATCATTTTGTTCTTAACTTGCTTGTTGTCTAATCGACCTTGGAGAGTCGTGATAGTTAGGAAGAGTCGTAATGGCTAAGGAAGACGTGTTGTTTGAATTAGATATAATGCTACGTATATCTATTGAATCTCTTCCTTCATTTTAATGAATCGAACACAGCATAAGACAAAAGCATATGACATTCAGTCCCACATTCTAATGAATCAAGTTGCCAAGCATCAACAGCAGATCGTGTCCTTTGTTCTATAGATTTTATATCTTCTCATAATCAACATTACACTATCAACAATTTGTTTAAGTTTCTCCTTTGTTCTAAAATTCCTTTGTTGATCAGCAGATCGTCATTTTGGCATATTGAACCCTTGGTTTGATCTATATAGGAACTGTCCTAAGAGGTGTATCTAGTTCTTTGGAGGATAATTTTGAAATTATAATCTGATCACCAAAACTCAACATTGTAGGTCAGTGGTGGCTACCTAAGGAAACTCCGATTCGGTCCTAGACTGGCACCTACTCCCCAATCACAAAGATAGATTCACCATGATGAGGGGTGTTTCTAGTTACTTATGCTCCCTCCGGAAATAACCCCTATTATTCAACTTTTGCAGCATGATTTTCATATCTACGATTTGCATATACTCATTTCCAACGTCTCTATCGGGATCGGGGGTGCAAAAATAAACATGGATTTATTATGACTCTCTTATTGTTTTCCGGAGAAGTGAATGGTTGGGTCGGCCCTATTGAATAAGTAAAGTGCTTTTACCGAGTTTTGTTAATATGACTCTCCTTGATGTATCTATAGAAGACAAAGAGGGCTAGAAAGCAATAATAAGCCGACCTAACTATAATTAATGTAATTATAATGAAGGAGGATTATGGTGAGGGGATTAACATGGACCATGTTGCAGGTAAGGAAGCTTACTCTTTAATCGATGGGTTTTCAGGATACCACCAAGCCCACATAGCTGGAGAAGATAAGAGGAAGACTACCTTTGCTATATAGTGGGGCTCATTTGCTTATAATGTCACACGCTTCGGTCTTAATAATGCTCTTGGTGTGCTCAAGAATCAAACGTGCTATAGTATTCAGTAGAAAAATCTTTAGTGGGTGCATCCTTCGCCTATCTAGTGAGGTAATATGTTGCAGTGATAATGTATCGAGCCTTGGAATGCTTAGCGGGTGGGCTGATAGGTCCAACGAAAGAAACTGCCCACTTTGAAAATGGTTTAAGTGCTCTTACTGGATGTAGTGGCAATTTATCTCTCCTAGATGGCTTTCCCACCCATTGACACATATTGCAACTCTTTGCATATTTCTTAGTATCCTTAAATAATATAGTAGGCCACCAAAGGCCAGCTTGTAAAAATTTGTGAGATGTTGCTTTACCTCCATAATGTCCTTCCATGACTTTGTGATCAATCCATGGTCCTATTTATCTATTGATAAGTACTGTTGCAAGCTTCATATGCTTCCTTGAAATCAAGATCATCCACATATAAATCGTTCAAGCTCTCAAACCCAACACTATTTGCCTAAATCTCATATAATAACAAACTTCTTTGACTCAACACATCAGCAACCTTATTTGCTTGCGCACTCTTATGTTTCAACACAAAATTAAAACTTTACAGATATTCCACCCATTTTGCATACCTTCGATTCAGTTTGTGTTGGTTGTTAATGAATTTTAATGCATGGTTATTTGTGTTAATAACAAACTCCTTGGGAAGCAAGTAATGCCTCCACTTTCAAAGATTGTACCAACACATAAAATTCAAGGTCATAAGTTGAATATCTCTTCTTAGCATCACTTAGGTTTTTGTTGAAGTAAGCAACGAGTTTTCCTTCTTGACTAAGAACAGCCCCTATTGCCAAGCGGGTTTTCCTTCTTGACTAAGAATAGCCCCTATTGCCAAGCCACTAGCATCACATTCAACCTAGAGTACTTTGCTTAAATCAGATAACACAAGTATTATTTCTTCGGTTAGCTCTTGTTTGATAAATTTGAAGCTCCTTTCTGCCTCTTGACTTCAATTCTTATAATGCTTCTAGATTCGATTGTGTGCAATATTTTTATCATTTCGAATCACACTCTGTTATTCATCATCAAGATGAGAGCTCTAAGGAGATAGATGCTAGGAAGCAGATCTAGACTAAATAAAAAGATGACAGGGATGGGGGAGAGAAGAGAGCATGCAAATCATTCAAATTGCTTTTTAACAATCCTTGATTGTATTAAGTATGGGAGCAACTATATGACTAAAATTTTTATTAAATTTCCTCTAGAAACTAGCAAGTCCATGAAAACTCCTTACCTCAAATGCACTCTTGGGTGTAGGTTAATCAATAATAGTCCAAATCTTCTCCTTATCCATTTTCAATCCATCCTTGGATACCACAAAGCCTAAATAAACTAATTCAATCTTCATACATACACACTTTTTAAGATTGATAAGCAACTTCTCTTCATAAAATCTTGTCATAACCAACCTTAAATATTGTAGATGTTCTCCCTTAGACTTGCTAAAAACCAATATATTACACTATAACAAACATTCATAGAAATTGTTTTAAGACTTCACTCATAAGCCTCATAAAAGTATTAGGTGATTTTGTGAACCCAAAGGGCATGACCAGCCATTCATAAAGTCCATCATTAGTTTTAAATGTTTTCTTCCACCCATTCCTATGTATGATCCTAATATGATGATAACCACTTTCCAAATCAATCTTTGAATACATAGAATCATTCTAACAATCCATTAAGTCATCCAATCTTGGAAAAGGGAACCTATATGTGACAATAATCTTATGAATGGCTCTAGAGTTTGTGCGCATTCTCCATCCACCTTTTTCTTAGGTACTAGGACTATAGAAACAACACAAGGGCTAAGTCTCTCTCTTATCAATACTTTTTCAAGTAATTCTTACACCTACTTCCTAATCTCCTCATTCTCCTTAGGAGTCAATCTATATGCAGCCTCGTTTGGAAGGCTGGCTCTTGAAATCAAATCCACATGGTGGCTAACACTCCTCATGGGAGGCAACTCATTAGGTAAATCATCCACCACAATGCCCATGTGCTCTTTCAATATATCTTGTATCTCCTTATGTAATCCATCCAACTTCATAGAGGTAAGCGCAACCTTGGACTTGAGTACCAAAGTGAATCCCACTTCTTCATCCTTCATGGTATGTAGAAACTCTTTTACAGTCACTAATATGCAACACATGGCACGCATCCATGGTCATGATATCACACATGACACTATCCTTATACCTACCTATTTGAAATTCTACTAAGGCATGTTCATCTACCAACAATTGATGCCCCTTTTGTAACCAAGAAACTTTGTAAGGGTCAGGATGTTTAGTTCTCTTAAGCCCTAACTTGTACAAGATTATTAATATTGTCATTATCTATAATGAGTTTGCAACACGTGTATTTAGCCTTACACTTTGTCTTGAATAAATCTCTTCTTTGTATCGGTTCTTGACTCTCCTTTGGTGGCTTTAACAACACTCTTTGAAACGACAAAGACTCTCCCGTCTCAAGTTTCTCATTGTGATAAAAAGGTGATTCCAAACTTTCTTAGTCTGCCTACACAATCTAAATGCTTCTTTTAGGTCGTGTACATCCTTCTTGTAGGAACTCAGTTTAGTCCCAACTTTTATGACCGGCATATTGGTTGCACTTAAAAGGCTTACCAAAGAAACCCCTTCCTATTCCTTGATAACCACCTCTTCTAAATGATCTTCCTCCTCTGTTTTGATAGCCTCCTCTTTCAAGATTGACCAATCCATGGAACTACTAGTCCCCTCATCTCGATGATGTTGTTGCCCTCAACTAGCATGTTGTGTCATTCCTCTATAGCCTCTTCCTCTGCCTTTTCCTTGTTGATTCTACTTTCTCATAAACTTATATTTTGCTTTAATAGAAAATTGATAAGCTTCCTCAAGTGATATAGGGGACACTAAACTCACTTCATCTTGCAAACTATATCTCAATTCATTAAGGTATCTTGCAACCTTCTCCGTATCTTCTTCATTATGGCCTAATTTAATCACCAATTTGTAAAACTCTTATGTACATTATTTTACCGCCATCTCCTTTTGCTTGAGATTTGCAACCTTTTGAAAAGATTAATTTGGTAATATCTTGGAAATAAATTAGCCTTCAATTTTGCAACCATCATATCCCAGCAAGTGATGTTTTCTATATTCTTCTTTCCTCCTTCTAACTAAGCATAACCCCACCACATAGCAGCATGGCCTTTGAGCATTGTAGAGGCAAACTTAACTCTTCTCTGTTTTGCAACTCCTTTGTACTTAAAGTACTTGTCAAGATCATTGATCCAATCAATGAGTTCCTCTTTGTTGAGGCTTGTTGAATAGGTGAGAATCTCTATCCTCGGTTTGGTTCCAACACCCATGACTATTTTTAGAAATATTTCTTCAACGTGTTCTAGTTCTACTTGGACATCATCAATAGCTTGTGGTTCATCTTCTTCTTTAATGTCACTAACATCATCAACTACTACTCTCCTTTGCGCCTGATCAATAGCATCCATTCTTGTCGGCAGATCTTGCAACAACTCAAGAATCCCTCCTTCATGACCTCTTCGCACACATCCTCTGGGACCTCCTCTCTGCATTCTTCTTCGTGGTATTTTGTCCAACCCCATACTCCCAAATTTTTGCTACTTTGATACCAAAATAATGGCAACTTACTTCTAGAATAATGGCAAACTATCTCTGCAAATAGTAGTGAGAACTTTGAATGGTAACAGGAACCTTCAAACAATGACAAGAACTTAATAGAGAAAACTGACTAATTGCAAAAAATTTACACACACATTATTTCATTATTTGTTTTGAGACAATCAACAAATCAAGAAAACCTGCAATTTGAAGAGAGATGATTACAAATGACCGATTACAATCTTATTTGGACATCACAAGCCAAAAAACCACACAACCCTGCATAGTCATGTCTATTTTGCCCGATCTTTAAAGGATCGATCTCTCATTCCTGGCATGATGCAGGAGCATCCCCGGTTCATAGCAATCTTGAATCAACCAAAAACATTTTCTTTTTGTTTTGCTTTCTATTTGCAGTTTCAGCTTTTCTTTCTATGTGTCCCGGTTTTGGCTCACCGGATCCTGTGGAGTTGGATTCTACTTGAAGACTTGATCATCTTACTTGTTTCCAGACCGAATCGCATTTTGATCATTTTCCGGCAAGATATCGCTATTGGTTTCCTTGACAGTTTCCTATTACCGGTTGACAGTTCTTGTTACCGGTTGCCTGGACCTATTTTGGTGATCTACCATAACCCCTTCCGAAGCTTGCGGAGCCTTGGGCGTTGATTTCGATGTTCCTTGGCATGTGGCCGACCTTTTCCCGTGATCTATGTTTTCATCCTTTGGATTTTCTGGAGGAATCTCTTGGTGGAGGCCGACCTTGTTAATTTACACGTTAGGTCTTGTTCTTCGGGTTTTGATCCCTTTTGGGCCGACTGGATCGTTTGGATCGATATATAATTGTATTTGCGCATCAGAATGTAATCAAGGAGAGAATTAAGTAGCTAGACTGTGCGTAGAAGATAGATCTTAAGATTCAAGGTCCCGGTTGTGACCTATTATGTATGTTCTACCAGGCTTGTGAGCCGGTATCAAGGAAAACTTTAAGAAACTACCCCTCGGACAAGGTGTAAAAACCTGGCGAAAGGTGTATAATTGCAGAGGAAAAATTTAATTTTATTGGCAAAATTTTGTGGCTTAAAGAGAAAAAATAATAATCTCCATTGGTGAATCATTCGTGATCGCTCAAAGTTTGTGAAAAATCCAAGCGAATTGTAATGTTTTTAAAACCAAAAAAATATTTGCATGGGCGAATTGTAATGATTTTAAAACCAGAAAAAATATTTGCATTGGCGATTTCAACCTATTTTCAAACCATAAAAAAAAGATATTGGTAATTTCAACCTATTTTCAAACCATTAAAAAAATATATTGGCGATTTCAACCTATTTTCAAACCATAAAAAAAAAATATTGGCGATTTCAATCTTTTTCCAAAACGTAAAAAAATTATATTGGCACCTCAGCAATCCCCGTCAAGTCATTAAAACATGTGGCACATAGTCGTCAACTCTCTGCTTGAAAGACTACTCATTAGAAAATCTCGCGACCTAGTGACAAGCCCTTACGACTCTATCTCCAATTCGCAAGCTAAAAATGCTAAGCCTTCATAACCTCAAGATCTAGTGACTGAGGGAAACTGAACCGCCACTTGCCAATTCTCGACCACAAAATGTTAAGTCCTCGTCACCGCAGCAACTTGGAGATAGTGGTAACTTTAACCCTTATCACGTACTCCCCAATATAAAACTGTTTATCTCTTAACCGCTAGCACTTCACTCGCAAGCTCATGGCTTGATCAGGTCTTCAAACATTTAACTTCGCGAGCCGGCGATAACCATAAAACTTAACCACAAACTGTCTAGTCGCTAGCTCACGACCTAAAAATGCTAACATTAAACAAACATGAGAGCTAGCGATAACTGTATGAAATGAGTTACTCGCTAACTCTCGTGCCTATAATGTATGACATCAAACCAACTCGAGACCTCACGACCAAAGCAATTTCATTAACAATCTCCAGCTTGGTAACATAAAACGCTAACACCCAAAAAGCTAGAGACCTCGCGATGTAAACCCAAACCAACTTGTCGCTAGCTCGCGACTTGATCACGTCTTCAGACATTTTACCTCACGAGCTGGCGATAACCATAAAACTTAACCACAAACTATCTGGTCGCTAGCTCGTGACCTAAAACTGCTAACATTAAACAAACATGAGAGCTAGCGACAACTATGGTGGCAAGCTAATATGTACGAGGAATTTTTAAGGCTTGGATGCCGACTCATTCCCGAGGGACTAGTTTGAAGGTTTCTCCTAAGTCGAGGTTGATTAGACAAGCGAGGATGACGGTTTCAGAGGCATAAAAGGATTGGATAGCTTCTGAGCTAGAGATGGGAGATTATGGATTTCTCTGAGAAATCAAAGGTTGCTTGTTGTCAGGGATTCTAAAGCAGATTGTACGATCAAGGAGGAATAAAATCAGAACAAAATCATTCACATAAGATGAGCCTTAGCAAGATGCAGCATTGCAGTGCATTTGATAGGCATGACTTCTAGAGTCTAGAGTCATGTTGAAAAGCACCAAATGATGATTTTTCACGTAAATGAGCATCACCAGATGAAGTGTTAAAAATTTATAAATACAATGGAGTGGTGACTTAATTGGTACAAGAGAAAAGAAACCTTTTTCATTTTCTAAGAGTGGTTTTTCCTCAAAAAGGAAGATGATTTTTGAGCAGGATCGTGCATGGAGTTGTGTGCTTTGTGATACTGGATGGGTGTTTTTTGGTTTCTCCTATGTGAGTTTGTTTATTGTCAGAGGGGTTGTGAAAGTGAGAAGGATTGCCAGAGGGGGTGTGAAAGCCTTTTCTTATCAAGAAAGACCAAGCATGGCACATCCTCTGCTTCTACTCTGCCACAGGATGGCAGGGGGTTTGAAGAAGGAGCCCACAAAGGAATGAAAGGAGGATTTGTTTGGGTGGGGAGTGGCAGCCAGTCATCTTTGTGACGAAATGGAAGCTGCAACCCCTCCCCAACATATTACATTTACCCTAAATCTCTTGTTTCCACTTTCCCTGATCGTGGGCATGAAGGCTTGAGCTCCTCTTTCCATTTTCTTTGTTCCTGGGCATGAAGGCTTCGTCCTCTATTTTAATTTTTAGGGGTGACTTTACTAAGTTACTTCTTGCAAGGTCCCAGTATCCCTTCCAAGAAGGGAAATGATATGTTGGACAGAACGTAACATCTCACATTCCATCCAAAAGCATCAGGGTGATAATGGCATGGCTCAAGCAGTTTTGCTTCTACCAATTTTCAGTTGAAAACTTTGATTCTCGGCCAGCACATGGATAAAGAATATTTTTGTAACAGAATTTTGCATATGGCCTTTGAGGCCTAATTGCTAAGAGTAAATGTTCTGTTGACATGTGTCTCTTGGCCTGAAGCTTGTTGCTCCCTTTTCTTCTATAAAAAGGGAAACCAAGGTCATTAGAAGGGTTCCTTTTGGGGGGTCTCTTGAGGGTTCCAAAATTCTGGTGCCTTTGGGGTTCCTTTTCTAGTTCCAGTAGTGATTCTAGACTCTAGGTGAAGGCACTGAAGGGAGCAAGTTGTATAGTCATTTACAAAGCAAATGAAAAGCATTTAGTGTCAAGCTTTGTGTAGGTTCTTGAAGGAGTTATATATAAATTTATTTTGTGACAGAAGTAGTAATTTTATTCAATGGAAATTAAATTCTGATCTATTTCTCTCTGGTGTATAATTCTATCTCTTTCAAATGATCAGAATCATGAGTTTTTTCATTTGTTGCATTGTTATGGTGTATGTAATTTTTCATTTAATGCTTCCTATTATGCCCAGGAATGCAGAATTTTTGTTAGTCTGGAATCATATTAAGGATTCACTTGAATCACCTCATTGTAATTGGTGGGCAAATTACTTAAGGGAAGAGGGTTTTGAGGTCCCATAAAACTTGCTGAACATACAGATGGATGAGATACAGGAAATATTTAATGTTCACAACGGAATATATATATATATATATATATATATATATATATATATATATATATATATATATATATATATATATATATATATATATATATATATATATATATATATATATATATATATATATATATATATATATATATATATATATATATATATATATATATATATATATATATATATATATATATAACATAATTAGTAAAACATGCATGCAACTCAATTAAAGGGAATATCTTTTGAGGATCCAATTTCATGATAGATGTTATAGACAAATCACACTTTCATAATCAAAGGCAAACAAGAAAACATATTCACCCACAATGAATCAACTATTATAATTGAAAGGTCACTTCACCAAGACAACATCAAGACAACAGACCAGTGCCTTGTCAAGACATCATCAGATTTGTATTTAAAAAAATGATTCATACAAATGATTTAATCATCAAATTTGCATTCCATAATTTGTCTTGCAGACACGTAAATTGAAAAACCCTTGACCATTCAATAATCAATTCACAGTGAAAACATAAATTCAACACAAAGACAATTATGTGAAGATCTCAAACTGCAAATGATATTGATATTATATTCATAATGATATCAGAAAGTAAATTCAAAATGTGATTCAGCTATGCACTTATCAAATTCTTGAACAGTTGAACTATTAATATATTACAACTGTATTAGAGTTTTCAACATCAATAAAAGTGGCCAACTGGCCCATCCCTCTCAAATTAATTTTGGAATCCTTTTATAAGATGAGGATGCAACAAGCTTAGAAATACTTTGAGGAATCTTGGGTAGCAACCTGACATTTCTTCTTTTGCTTTAGCATGGCTTGCCACATGTCCACCTCTTTGTCTGTTGGCTAACTGAATGCCTTTACCTCTTCCAACTTTGCAACTGAATCTGTCCATATGGCATCTGTAACTGCCCTGGCATCAACAATAAACTTTGCATGGTCAACCTCAACCTTGAACAGTGAATCAAGCATACCGTTAAGGAAATCAACATCAACCTAATCATCTATATGCTTGATTATTTCTTCTTCCTCCAGAATCAAATCAAATTCGCTGGTGCAATCAAAAACTGATTTCAATTCTCCATTACTACCATAAATTGAAGGCACCAATTTACTATAACGTTCCCCAAATGTATGCAATTTTTCATTTATAAGCACATCCTTCCCTGTGAAAAATGCATAAGCTGCATTCATTACCTCCACCATGTCTTTAGTGTCACTGATCTTGGGAGGGAACTCGTCACTATACAGCATTGCAGTATCTAGCTTATCCATTAATGTGCTTCTTCCTGACCAAACATTGAACAAAGGTCCAAGAAAAGCGACAGCCTCAGAGGATGTTTTACTTGCCTCTTTCAAAGAAATGTGCAAATCATGCACTACCATCAATTTTCCTTTCAATACATTAATCCTGTCTTTCAGAATTCCTGACACAACAGAGATAGCGTTGACATTTTGTTCCTTTCCAAGCTTTTCAATTTTCTCTGTGTATTCCTCCATTTTTGTTGTCACATCAGTTGGTATTTCTTGTACTTATTCTGTAATCTGTATTGGAGGGGACCCATTTGCAATTTTTTCTTTCAACTCCACTAACTCTTCCTCCAAAGCACCCTTCTTCATCAGTGTCTCTTCATATTTTTTAGATAATGCAATCAATTAGCTATATGTTTCTGTGTATCTTCTTGACAAATCCTCTATTTTTGATAAATTCGTGAAAGAAACTTGAGTCAAAAATGAGGCAATCTCCTTGTCACTTGTGTTCTGCAAATTCCAAATCATTTTGTCAGCTTTCTTTTCTACTTGGATATTTAGAAGGTGGGGTTTTTTAGTGGAAGGGGTCAAAGACCAAGCAACAAGTGTCTTTGTCTTAGGATTAAATCCTGATCCTCTTATTACATCTCCAATTTCAAATGCAGTTTTAAACATTGGGTCCTCTTGCTTCCTAATCTGATCAATAATAAAAATAGATTGGATATCCCAGTCAGGCATCATAATCATACTAGTACTCTTAATCAATTGTCTTGCCTGTTCCACAAATATTTGCTCCCTATCAGGATCATATTCTTGCAGTGCCTTGATGATCTCGTCTTTCTTTTCTACATTTCCTTCCTCTATGATCAAATTTTGTCTTAATTGATTTTATTTCAACCTTGTCAAAAAACATTTAAATTCATCTGACTTAATAAAGTCATGATCTTTCATGAACTCGTTTGACAACATCACACACTCATCAAAGCCTTGAGCAAGGGGCTTCGTTTGTTTCTCCCTGTTCTTCATTCTGCCCTACTTCTCTGAGATGTGTCCTTATTTGATGAAAGTAGTGTCCTTGTTCTGTAACAATTGCTCTAGCAGGGTCTCTCCTCACAATTGCACCGACCTCTTTGGTTTTTTAATTCTTTGTAGGTGGCACTCGAGTAGATTGAACTTCATCCCCACTCTCTACATCATCAGCAGACACACTAAGTGGCCTCTTGGCATGTGAAGATTGTCCGTTTTGGGGGTCTTGTTGCTGAGCAGCCACTTCTGAAATTTGAGGCATTTGTTCCATTAGAGTTTCATATAAACTCAGCATTATGTTAATCCTCTCCAGGTACGGGTTATCAAGGCAAAAACCTGAGAAACTAGGGTCAACAACCTTCAATTTTGCTTCAACTCTCATCAATTTTTTTCATTTTCTTCTCCTTTCTTGTACTTCCTCTTTTCTCAGCAAATTTCTAACCACATCTTCATCATCCAATGGTTCATGGTCCTTTATTGTGGCCCAAGGTGTCATTTTTGGCAATGCACGTTTAATAAATTGTTCAGGATCACAGAATCTAGACACAACATTAACCAACCTATACTATTTAAGGAAATTGTTTACTTCATGAAAGGAATTCCTACCAATGGTAAAATCAGACGCAACCCAAAGCCTAGGAAGAAAAGAAACCTTCCTATGTTTGTCAAGGTATTCTTTTTCAACTAGGGTCAATTGCCAAATAAACTCCATAAAAGCAATCCTAATTGGAACAAATTTTGGTAAAATATGGGGAGGCTGAGGACACCCATAGACTCTGATCACAGTAAAGTTATCAAAAAAGAAAAGGTCCCCCCAGTTATGTGAAATAGACTAGTTTGGAACATACTGGTAAGGTCTCAAAACTCTCCTAATATTAATTGCAATTTTTCCCTATTTATTCCTAGCATTTCCATAATTGACAAAACAATCCAATTTTCAAAGAAAAGGAAAGAAGAATGGGGAGAACTACTATCCCAAACCTGGGTCCATCTTTGTATTGGCATTAAGACACCCAATTCTTCTTTGAAAAGCTCCAATTATTTATCCATGAACTCAACATTATAGAACAAGATTAAATGCATCAGCAATGAATAATGCTTGAATAAGGGTTGGGTGCACCACTCTAAATTTCAACTAGAGCATTATGAATGTGTTCAACCACATAGCCAACATAATCGTAATCTTTGTTAACATATAAGTGTTGAATGTCCATAGCCATCATCAGTAATTCATCTGACACTGTTGAATCTCCATCAAAACCCAACACTCTGCATAATCCATAGATTGTACAATGCATATAATGGTGGAAAGGTGTGATGTCAAATGGTGGTTCGATACTATCTGGAATTATAACTGGTTTCCTATTCACCCTAGGCATGTATCTGGGCATTGCATGCTTCTTGATAACACCTTTGTATTTGTCATAATCCTCTGCAATCCGCTCCAAATCGATATTTGTACATGCAGCACCAGTAATCTGGAAAGCTTCAACGAAGCTAGCTCTGTTAATTGAAACTAGGGCAGATTGGTTGTTTCTTCTGATTGCCCTAGATACTGGGCAATAACGTTTGGCCAACTCTTTGATCAAATCCACATCAACATACACATCTGGCACAATTAACTTTGCCATATTTAAATCCCAAGGGTTTGACATCGGGACACCCTTAACCCTATTATTCCAAAAATAATGAAACAAAGCAGTACCAGTCATATGAAGCGTGGTCGGGTTTCTGCATTGGCTCCATAAATCTTTTCATGCCAAATCATTTGTATTCAAAGCAACGGAAGTCCCTGGAAGCAAATCTACAAATTCTTCTTTGTATTTCTTATCCTTCTTTTCCTCAGTGGCCTTGGGCTTGGAACCTCCACTTGTGGTGGCCTTGGGCTTGGAACCTCCAGTTCCACTCGTCGCCTTGCTCATTTTAGCTGCAGGAGAAAAACTTAACCTATTTTCTGAAATTTTCCCACACCCAACACTCTGACCTCTCCAATGTTGCTGCAAAGCTCAATTCACTGGATTACCTCGAAGATAGAATGCATTAATGCAATTAGACAAAATCTCAGCTCGATCATGCAATTTATGGTATTTGGGCGTCGTCACTTCTCTCATTAATTGGCACACTTGCATGAACTAGCTATTGTGGCATTAATTCAAAGTTGAAGTACTGGAGCGAAATTTGAATTCATGCCCTTCTATTTGATTAGCGATTGCCATTCAAAACTTTTACAGAACCCGACAAACAAGTCCACGTGTCAATCCCCATCTTAATCGCACACTCGCAACCGATTATAACAATTTGGAAAGTAACCGGTGAGTTAGCGGCAATGCTACCAAATCCTCTTAATCGCAAGCTCGCAACCCCTTTTACAAATCCTCAAAGAATCTCGCGAGTGAGCAACATCCGTTGATCTTCATCAAGCCCTTCAGTCGCAACCTCGCAACAGCATTTGTAATATTCTTTCTTTACCTACGAGCTGGCGACCACTACAAATCTAACAAAACAACTTATTTCATCACAAGCTCGCAACTCAAAACTTGACTTAAACCCTTGCGAACCTGCGACAACAAGACACTTCACCGCCATCGCATGCTCGGAACACTTTTTGACTTGACTTACAAACTCGCGAGCATGCGATGACCACAAAATCAGACCAAAACTTACCTGTCGCCAGATCACAACATAAAATGCTAAACAACTTAACCGCGAACACCTCGCGACCTTGAGATAACATAAAATCACACCCAGTCGCAAGCTCGCAACATAAAATGGTCAAGTGCAAAACATCTTGCGAGGTAGCGACAACTAAAATCTCCCAGTACTCGCAAGCTCGCAACTTAAACTGACTTGATGATTACGGACCTGCGAGATGGCGATAACCATAAAATCTCAAAACTATTTATCTCTTGACCGCAACGACCCAGCGAGTACCAACAAAAATCGACGTTTTATGTTAATTACCTTCATAAATGGGCGCGAGTAGTGGCACACAGACCATTAATGACTTACTCGCTAACTCTCGCGGCTATAATGCATGGCATCAAACCAATTCGAGACCTCGCGACCAAAGCAATTTTATTAACAATCTCCAGCTCACTAACATAAAATGCTAACACCCAAAAAACTAGAGACCTCGCGATTTAAACCCAAACCAACACTCGCTAACTCGCCACTTAAATTGTTAAACATGAAATTTATCTGCGAGTTACAGATGAAACATTAAACATGTCTCATTGTCTAACCAACTATTTGACCACACTTGACGTTGACATGGACAAATAAAGAGAGGACAACTCAGATTTTCAATGCACGACAACTTCATTTTACTAGCCAACTAAGACAAAAAAACAAAAACCCTAATCGCCATGAACATCATGTTAAGCATTTAATGTAGAACAGTAGAAAGGTTCTAACTTCTAATAGTTATGCAATATGAATAATTTTATGGATCTTGTGACACAAATTGTTGCATTTCATGTTCAACATAATGTGGAACCAATTTACTAATAATTCAATTGTTTACTAATAATTCAGATACTAAATTCTAATTGTTTACTAATAATTCAAATTCACAATTAAAAATATGAAATAAGTATCCATTCTGATTGACAAATTCAAGGAATACAATATCAAAAATCATCAATGACAACTATAGTATTGCAAATTGTAATATAACTCAAGAACTGTAGTATAAATACCTATAAACTGACTGCTAATTCACTTCAGTGGCAGTCCGAGGCTTTTATATCCCAAATGGACTCAAGATCTGGAAACTGACTAGTACTAACAGGGTCATCTTCATTCTGAGTCAGGTATTCAAAACAAAATTCGTCTTCATGCTGACTTTGAGTCTGCGATCCATCATTTGTCTCAGCACTGCCACTAATAGTAGCACCAGTAGCTTTTAAAGTGTTGCACAGCCCTCGTCTTTCACGCATGGAATTCCAGATTGCCAGTGCCCTATCATATGAAAAATCTCTAACATGATACTGAGTTACAAACAACCTCAAGCAAGTTTCTAATTTTTTGTCTAATTTGTTTCTGATCTTTGATTTCAAAAGCCCTAATGCACTAAAAACACTCTCATCTTCCACCGACCCCAATATCATTGTTTGACATAAATCAACAAGTTTGAAATATTCTAGTATTGCAATACGCAATATTTCACTTTGATCTATCCTTTTCCAAAGCCTTGTGATTGATCCAGGTTCAAATGGATTCTCCAAGTCAACCAACTGTTGTTTCATACACAATGCAAAGTGTTTACATTGTTTTTTAAGATGATCTGAATTTAAAATTCATTTTATTGGTTGTCCATTGCAATATGCATCTTTTGAGAATGTCAATATCAATTCCTCTAGTTTTTTATGAAACACCTTTGCGTCATTTGGATTATCTCCAATTGAATGCCAAAATTGAGAATACACACAACCCATGGCTTCAAGTATTTCTTCTCAAGGGAATCTTTCACGAATCTCAGTTGAAAGTTCATATGCAATAGACT